>NW_026294492.1:31489179-32089179 GCF_007827085.1 Peromyscus californicus insignis | reverse complement strand
TTTTTCAAATGTTTTCACTCCCCATGCTCATTCTCTTCCCCTGATCTCGCATTTAACTCGCTCTATCTCATTATTCACTTCCCCTTCATAAAACCATGTTCCATGCTCCTTCCCTTGAAATCCATCACCTTCATGAACCCTGACTAATTTCCTGTCTTAGAGTTGGCAATCAAATTTAAACACACATATTTAAAGGTGCAGAGCTAGCATCCACATATGAGACAGAAAATGTGGTTTTTGTCTTTCTGGATCTGGGTTAACGCATTCAGAATGATTATGTGGAGCTCTACCCATTTACTCGCAAATTTCATTTTTCTTTACAGCTAAATAACAATTCATTTTGTCTATGAACACATTTTTCTTTTATTGTCTGTTCATCGGTTGAAGGGTACCCTGACTACTTTCATTTCCTGACTACTGTGAATAAGCAGCAGTGAACACGGATGAGCAAGTATCTCTGTGGGAGGACATGGAGTCCTCTGAGAATGTGACAATGAGTACCATCACTGGTTCATTTGGTAGCCCTATTTCCAGACCTTTGAGGACATGCCACGCTGATTTCTATGTGTCTGCCTCTGTTTGCACTCTCACCAGCAGTGATTAAGTTTTCCCTCTTTCTCACATCCACAGTAGCGTTTGCTGTCATTTACTTTTGTGAATGACAAGCTATTCTCCTTGGGTAAGATGAAATCTCAAAATAGTTTTAATTTGAATTTATCCTGATGGCTAAAGATGTTGGATATTTAAAAAATATTTTACAGTCATTCATACTTCCTCTTTTGAGAACTCTCTGTTTATTTCCATTCCCCAGGTTTTTTTCTTTTATTGAAAATAATTTTTTTTCTCATATAATAGGTTCTGATTTTTTTGATGTTTAGTTTTTGAGTTCTTTGTATATCTTAGGCAGTAATCATATGCATGGCTGGTAAAGATTTTTCTCCCATTCTGTAGGCTGCTTTTTACCTTGAATGATGGTATCCTTTGTTTTACAGGAAAATTTTAGTTCTTTGAGTTCCCAGTTGGTAATTGTTGACAGAAAGTCCTTTCCTTTGTCTATATATTAAAGTGTATTCCCTATGTTCTCTTCTAAAATATTTAGGCTATCATGTGTTATGTTGAGGTATTTGATCTATTTGGAATTGGGCTTTGTGCAGAGCGACAGATAAGGATCTAATTTCATTCTTCCATGATTAGTCATAGATACTCTCTTTTCTCTAATGTGTATTTTTGCCCTCTTTGTCAAAAATGAGTTGGCTGTAGGAACATTGGCTTTTATCTGGGACCTCACATTGATTTCATTGGTCAATGTGTCTGTTTTTGTGCTATGTTCATGGTATTTTTATTACTATACCTTTGAAGTTTAAGTTTAAATCTGAAATGGTGATATGGCTCTTTGCCCTGATGTAGCTTGGCCTAAGCCAGGGGTATTCTGGGTCCTCCTGTACTACTTGATGTAGGAATCTGTACAGGTTGTGCTTCTGATATGGGTAGGTTCCTGGACTTCCTACTTCATGCTAGCATTAATATTACAACAAAAACTTCCAAATAAAGTACTCATTGCAGTTTTATGAACTGTTTAAGTAGTTTTCTAATCTGCCAGCCACCCTTTAGTGTCACTCTCTATTCACTTCATGCTGAGTGACATCCTTTGGAAGGCATCTTCCTGACACTCGCATTGGTCAAAGTTACAGCACCTTGGACTTGTTCTCTGCCTCCTTTGCTTTAGTCACAGAGGTTGATAAAGGATTGTTGTTTTCACTTCTACCTGCCTTTTAAAACTCATTTTCTCTCATGCACACATGAAAGTCTTTTTGCTTTTACCCTCAGACATGATGGAGGTAATCTGCATGAGACTTTCTAATTATCATTGTCCCTTCTATCAACATCCTTAAATGACAATCTTACTTCCAAGGAAGCCAAATGTGCTCTCTCAAGCTTCTTTAATGTCTTTCTCCTTTAATGTTTTAGTTTTATACTTTCTGTAGTCTCATTCCCCTAGCAGCATTTTAGAGTCTTTTCTGGTCACTGTGTCAGAATATCCAGTGAAGCCACTCAAGGAAGGACAGATTTAATTTTGTAACACAGATTGAGATAGTATAGTTCATTGTCATTTGGGATTACATGGTAGAACTCATGATCCTTGATACATGGGTCTAGGACTCCTCATGCTTCAGTGGATTAGGAACCACTTTTGTTTAACTATACTTATATTTTACTGATAAGCATGCACTGAGTAAAGAGGAGTGGGGTGATGGAATGGATCAGCAGTAAAGAGTGTTTATGTCTTGCAGAGGACATGCGTTTGGTTCTTAGTACCTACATGTTGGCTCACAATCATCTGTAACTCCAGTGCTGGGAACTCCAATGCTTTCTTCTGAACTCCAGAGGCAGCCTGAACATATGACATGCAGACATACTCATACATGAACACACACACACACACACACACACACACACACACACACACACACACACACACAAACCAAGGAAAAGATCAGCATAATAAATGCTGACATGCTTGTGAGAAATTTTCTGTAATTTCAACAGTAGACAAAAGACAGCATTGTGCATGAAGGAAGAGAAACAGGACACCCTTTAAAACAGTTGTTCTCAACCTGTGGGTCATGACCCCTTTGGTGGGGATAGGAATGACCCTTCCACAGGGGTTGCCTAAGACCATTGGAAAACACAGCTATTTACATTATGGTGCATAATGGTGGCAAAATTACAGTTATGAAGTAGAAACAGAAATAATTTCATGGTTGGGGGTTCACCATAACATGTGGAACTATATTAAAAGGTCACTGCATTAGTAAGGTTGAGAACCACTGCCTTACAGTAATTCTGTAAAAATATCTTTGCCTGCTGGTAAGTATTTAGAAAATAGAAAAACAAATTGAGACTGATCTCTATGGTTTCTATACGCTCTTTGAAAAACTGAAGATGTTTAATATTATAGGAATTCATTGAATAATAACAACAGATAAACTGAGATAACCACACATAAATGATTAATGATACTGCGGTTACTTCTAAAACTGTGAATTCATGAGAAAGTCTTAGAGCAATGGAAAGTAGTAAAAAACAGATACAGCAAAGATAGTTGGTTTCATGTACCATAATCTGAAGAAGGTTAACATTAGGTGGCTACAAAAAGAGACTGTACCTCCATAATATCAATTATGACTCGGCTTCACGAAAAATCCATACTTCTAAAAGAAAATAGTATTTTCCTAGATGTTATGGTTCCGGTGACGCAGGCTTATTTCGTTGTTTGACAGATATTTATAAAGATGCATTTGTGTGAGAATCATTGCTTTACATGCTTGAGAAACAAATCAGAGAATATAACAAAATAGGTCTCGGACATCCTAGATCTTCTATCACAGTGGTGTCAATAGACACTGTGTGGTACCCTGGGAGGGACAGCTGTTAGAAGGCAGCAGGGCAAGCAGGCTCAGGAGTTCTGTGTTGCATTAAACACAGTAGCTAGAGTAAGTCCATTAAGGAATGGTTTCAGCACACATTTGAAGAAAGTGAAGGAAGCCACTTTCTGGTTAAACTGACAGTCAGAATATATCACCAGAGCCTCTTGACAAAGAACTATAGTCCTGGAAGTTAGAGGCTTGGGTCTAGGCGTTTAACTTTCCACTTTACAAACAGAGTCAGATTCTCAAACCACTTAGATCCTACTGACTCTCATTTTTTTTTTCTCATTGGCAAATTAACCATAAAATATGAGCCTCATAGTACATGCATAGATCGACAGCTTCACATTAATAATATTAATTTTAGAATACATTTAGACTTATAGAAGAGCTGAAAAGATGGCCCCGAGAGGTCTTATGAATTCTATACCCAGTTAACTTTTATATTTATATATTTGCCACAGTTAAGTAGTTGACATTGATGTGTTATTATTAACCTAAGCCCAAACTCTATGTAGGTGTCTTTAGTTCTTACCTCACATACTTCTGCCCCAGAATTCCAGCACATGGCTGCCACACTTCATTACCTTATCTTCTCTATGGTTTCTCTTTGTAATGTTGGTTTAGGAGGCTTTTCTTACTTTTCCTGGGTCTCCTACTTTTGAGAAGTAGTAGTCAGGTATTTTGTAGAAAAGCTCTCAACAGGAACTCATCTGATCTTTTTCTTATGACTGAACTGGGATTATATATTAAAAGGAGGCAGACAACAGATGTTATAGTCCATTTTCACCATAGTATAACATCATATCATTCTTCTCATACAGTACCTCTATATTATATATCCAGGGAACCTGACTTACAAATGTTTTCATGAGACATAGTGTAAGCTGCTCGAAAATTTTCAGCTCTTTTCTCCACCCGTGAACACTGAGAGTACAGTCATGTACCTCGATTTCCAGCTATGGCTTACACACTTGTTTCTCACTTGGATCAGCTGACAGAAACATTGATCAGTATTTTCAAAAGCTTTTGTAATTATGTCAATGTTTCTTAGAGATCAATGAACTGAAATCTGTGCTTATACCACTTGAATTCATCTCCAAGGCCAGGAAACTACAGCTATTGAATATGTATAATATAAAACTATTTTATTTTTTCTCCAAAATATCAAAGTGCAGGAATTTCACAAAGCAATACAGCTCTCTCTAGGGGGGGAAAAAAGGTAATTTCTGAACTTGTTGCACTAAGGTAACTTTTGTGGGAAGGACACAATTTCTACCTTACACTTATGTGTAGGTCTATCTAGGCATTTGACCATATTTCCCTTTAATTCTATTTTATTGTCAAAGGTGTAAAATACATGTCTTTCAATGTCTAGCATTTCAATGTATTTGTTGCTTTGGAATTGGACTGTATGGCTGTCCAGCATTTTCTGTTTGGGAAAAGGAAATGCATTTGCCTCTGACAAGAGTGCATTTCTATTGAAGAGACAGTTGGTTATAAGGCCCTAGGTTATATTTCAGCAAATGAAAAGCAAACCAATCAAACAGACAGGCCTCTGTGACCAGCCACAGCCTTCATTGCTTTCTAATTTTGCTTTCATGACTCCCACAGAGTAAATTATATTGCTCAGTGTGAAGCACAGCCCTGTATATTCACTCACTGATATTTTGTATGTCTTTCAGAAGATGCCAGACCCAGATCAAGTTCAAGTTTTATAGCCACTCTGTCAACATTAGTGACAAAACGATAGCATGGTACATTGCCATTTCTCTTCAAATGGATTTCATTCCCATGAAAAGTTGTCCTGACAAGCGCAGACTGGTGGCTTGGGGTGATTCATGATTTTGATCTGTAAGAGAGTAAGTAGCAAGCAACTTCTGCAGCTGCCCCTCTTCTGCTGCAGGGTGCCAGTTCACCCCCTGGGGAGAGTTCTGGTCTTTGCCCAAAAGAAAAACACATTTGTCTTTGTGTTGTCCTTGTGACTTCTGGTGCTCAGGGTCTGTTCCACCTAGATACTCTCCCCGCTAAACTCTAGCTTTGATTTGGTGAGCCGGAAGCCCTGAGGAGATGCAAATTTGACATGAACTGAAACGTAAAACATATTCTAGAGCAGAGGAGACAAAGTTCTACTGCTGGGGTGTTAGAGGGTATCTTAGGCCATTTTCTGCTGTTCTGTGTGAATGGCAGGATCTGTGTAATTTAGAAAGGAACAAGCATTGATCAGGTCATGCTTCTGGAAGGAGGCATGCCTAAGGTCAAAGGTCACCTCTAACGGAAGGTCTGCTTGCTGGTGGGAACTCTGCAGAATCTCAAGGCAGAGTAGGTTACCCCATAGGCGACATTACAAAACTGTGCTACCTTGGGCCTCTCTAACCCCTTTAACAAAGTATTCATCCAGTGATGGGGAGGGTCATCCTCATGATCATCTAGTCATCGATATTTCTCATTAGTACCACCCTCAAATGCTGTTGGCATGTGACTTTGGGCATAAAACTTCAACATATGTATTAAAAGGGACAAATACCTATACCATAGATGAAAACATGGCTTTTCTGCCCAAGAGACTCTACCTCCTTTCTCTCCTCTAGTTAAACACAGTACGACTCTCCATATATAGAAGCACTTGTCTACCTAGAGCTCTGCAGACACTTAGCCATACCTCTTACAGCTGTTTTAATCTGTTAGTGCTCTATCCATTTATTCTCTCTTCCAAACTCAATCATGTAGCAGGAATCTTAGAAGATCTTTTTAATAAAATCAAACCTGAGGCTAGTTATTGGGGTGAAATGCTGGAAGATCAGAGAAGCAGAACAAGCCACAGCTACCTCACCTTGCCAATTCCTCAGCTGATCCTGTTTTCCTCAGACTGGAAGCCTCTGAGTCCTCATCCAGAATGAATCTCAGCTGAACTGCTGCTCAAAAGCCTGAAAGCTTAACCAGCCAAATCTTCTAGTTTCTGGTCTTCACGCCTTTCTACCGTCACTCCCTGGGATTAAAGCCTCACTTTCTGGGATTAAAGGTGTGTGTCACATGCCTGGCTGTTTCCAACGTGGCCTTGAACTCATAGAGATCCAGAGGGATTTCTGCCTCTGGAATGCTAGGATTAAAGGCAAGAGTGCCACCATTTTCTAGTCTAAGTATCTAGTGGCTGTTCTGTTCTCTGACCCCAGATAAGTTTATTAGGGTACACAATATTTTGGGGAATACAATACCACCACACAATCATCTTTCCCTTCATTGTAAGCTTCATATTAAATTGTCTAAAAAATTAGTGACTAATATTGAAATAAAATATTTTTCATTGTATTCATTTTTAAATAGTGCATGAAGCACCTTTATTCATAACTTAAAATTCCTCTCTACATTTCCAGAACTTTTCTCCATGACCAGTCTGCTCAGATCCATATTCTTTGTTCTTGCATCTTATAATTACCATCAACTCCAACATCTTTCTTTCTGGGACAATTCACTTATCCTTCTCTTTTAGTTACCCCTCGGAAACTTTAAGCAATGTATCTTCTTGCAGATCGTGGAATAGTTTCCAGAAATAAACAGTTGAAAAAAAAATAGATCATCAAAGTACCTTTCAGTCTTTGTTAGTGCCCAGATTTTAATGAGCTTTGAACATATTAAATTTATTTCTTAAGCTGGGGCCATTAGTGATAAATAATAATAATAATTAAGACCTTCTGATGTGTCAATAAGGCAAGATCAACAGATGAATTAATTTTGACTTTTATACTAAAACAATGATAATAGTAAGAGTTATCCCAAAATTTTTGCAATAGTTAATTAAATATATTGGAAATAATTTTCCATTTTTTTGTATAATTTCATATTTTCTTATCTAGAAAGTTAATTCAAGCTGATAGCTTAAATAAGTGGTTTTAAATTGATACCAGTGGCAATGTATTTTTATCAAGTAACAAGAAGTTTAGTGTTAGGCTCCAGGATGACTGTAACTGCCCATATACATGGGCTGTTAGAGTTTCTAGTTCAACCTATTTATTAATTGATTTGTCCTTTTTAATTGATTGCTTGTGTCATTTGCTCTTGCGATCACAAGATAGCTGCTGCTTCTATAGATGTTGTATCCCTGTCACTGAAATAAGCAGGTAATTTGCAAAGGAGAAAAATATAAACATGTATAGAAGCTGGATTAATTCCTTTCATAAAGATTTTCAGATTACTTCCCTTTACATCTTAGTATCTTTTATGTTGTGATTTGGCCAGCTCTACAAGAAACACCAATGTGAATTAGGAATACCTACCTTAATTTGTCATCCAGTGTCATCTAAACTCATCTCTACTCCCATCATTCCTAAACTCTAAGTTACGTCTATTGTAGTGCTGTTGATATTCACAGCAGGAACGTTAGCTTGTAGCAAGGCCGAGAAAGTACAAAGCGACCAATCAGAGTTGAAATGGAGGTCGGGCGGTGGTGGCACACGCCTTTAATCCCAGCCCTCGGGAGGCAGAGCCAGGCGGATTTTTGTGAGTTCGAGGCCAGCCTGGGCTACCGAGTGAGTTCCAGGAAAGGAGCAAAGCTACATAGAGAAGAAACCCTGTCTCGAAAAACCAAATAAATAAATAAATAAATAAATAAATAAAACCAGAGTTGAAATGAGGGAGATAACGTTTTCTACTTACAAATGTACTCTAATAAATATTTTGATTTTTGCCTGCTCAGTTTGTGGTATTAAATAGACACTTCTTCTGTAAAGTAGGAGAAAAATGACAAAGAGAAGCAAATACCTATGATTTTTCTTTTCACATTCTCTTAGAAACTAGGCGTCAGTTACTGTTGCCAGGTTAATCTAGGAAGATATGTTGGGGACACTGTGGCTTTCCCTGAGTTAGTAACTAACAGTACCCTGTACATAATAGGACAACATTGATATTAAGATTAGTGAAATAGTTACTTCATTCAAGAAAACCTAAGCAGAGGTGTTCTTTTCTGTAGGTACTCAATGAATTAATTCATTAATGCTAATTAAAATTATTTAAGCTAGTACATATGCCCATGTTATACCTAAATAATATATGCTAGAATTAAAACCCATTAAGCATTTTTCATACATATTTGAACTACAATTAGGAATAGATGTTTTCACTCTAATTACGTGTTATTGAATCTTTCTTGTTCTTGTTCTTTGTGATCCAGATTAAAAGTTGGAAAATTATTTGCCTAAACCAAAATAAAATATCTGTACTTTTGTTCTCCAAGCCATTTAAAAATAGCTGAATTAAATTCAACTTTTGTGCATGTATGTTTCAACATTGTAAATATGAGTTAACTTTGCCAGTTCATACTCAGTGGAGAGTCTGGATAAGTTTTGATTATTCTTAGTGATGATAAATGTATATAACCCACATGTGCAAGCTGTAATTATTCTGAATAGTACTTAAGTTTACTTTCCTGGTTATCTGATTTAAAGAGATTAGAAATAATGTTTAGATTTGATATTATTTACATTTAAAATAATTTAAATTTAAAATATTGAAAAGCAGCAGAAAATATACCATTTAATTCACAAATATTAAAATTCATTAAATAAAAGTTTTAAGGAAGCCTCTTGGAAAAATTTAAATATTGATTATTGGTATTGATGGACAATTATATCCTGATGGAGTGCTATCCTAGATATTTGTCAAAAAGGTTATAGTTTCTTGTCATTTTGTATTTTGCATAATCATTTCTAGATATGAAGAAGCCATAACATTGCTAACAAAGATTTCTGATATTTTTCTATTTTATTATCAGTAGAAATTGTTCACCTATGGAAGCCAGAGGGAATCAAAGCTTTTTATATGAATTTATTCACATATTACTAACAGATTTTGAAATGCAGTAAAGGTCTGAAATGCAGGACTGCATTTTACCTATACCAAATTCCCTACTGCCCTTATATATTTAATTGTATTATATATATATATATATATATATATTTAACTATATATAATTTATTTATATTACAATAATAATACCAAATACAAATAAGATACCAAACTAAAATGATGAAGAAACCAAACATATAATCTCTTTGAAAACAGATTTGCTGCTGGCTCCTATATGGGTAATAATTCATAGTCACAATGTAGCATCTTCTACAGAAAAATAGTCATCTGCTTTACTTTTTAATGTTTTGTTTTTGATTTAGGTGTGTGTGTGTGTGTGTGTGTGTGTGTGTGTGTGTGTGTGTGTGAAATCATAACCAAGACCATTATAAAAAGATAGAGATTCACAGAAATGGAGAGAGATAGAGACATACAGAGAGAAACAGAGACAGACAAAGGGGCATCTTTTGATGGCTACCTAAGCTGACTCCATGTTTAGCTAATGTAGTATATACTCTTATTCTTGTGATTTAGGATTATTATTAAACAACATAAATGTTACCTGAGTAGAAACGCTGCAATGCTGTGATAGTCAATTTCATAATCAAGGTAGGATAAAGCAGAATGGCCTGAGATGTGATAATACCCCAGAAGGCACTCCAGAAGGTAAATCTTACAAAATATTTTTTCCGTTTGATATACTCTGATCTTGGTTTGGGAAACAACACTGAAGCTACATAAAGCTGAGTTAACACTAAGGCTGGATTATTCTATATCTAGATAATGTGCTATATATTTATATTATAGACTCATACTGTAGTCTTATGTATTATTATATGTTAACACATATACTAATACAGTAAAATATAATTTACAATATGTATATATATATAATTATATAGGTTTATATTATATATCTTATTAGCTGTATTGATGATAAGTGTTGGAAGACTTTTCCCAAGAGAAAATTTTCTCCTTTTACTTGAAAAGGTCTACAGTTATGAGCAGAAAATCCAAGCTTAAGGTGAATCTTTTTCACTGTGCCGAGACCTTTTATTGATTTCTTCTTTTTCCTTTCAGTCCTTGCTCTTCCCTCACCATCTTCCTGCTTCCACAGTTTTTAATCAGGACCTATCTATCATACATTTGGATGTGTGTATACCAGTTAGTTTTAGAAAGAAAATTGAAGCAAAATGTTATCTACCACAGAACTTACAGTTCAGGGAATGAGATAGAGGTGTAAATGCCTTGTTCCTTAAAAACAGCAGTACACAATCCCTTTGGGAAGTGAAAGTCCCTTTCACAGGGGTCGCCTAGGACCATCAGAAAACACAGATATTTATATTACGATTCATGACAATAGGAAAATTGCAATTATGAAGTAGCCACAAGAGTAATTTTATGATTGGGGTCAGCACAACACAAGGAACTGTATTAAAGGGTAGCAGTATCAGGAAGGTTGAGAAACTCTGCTCGAAGATGTGTTGAAAGAGACAGGCTAAGTGAGAATTCTTGAAGCACTGAGAGAACACCCACTGTGGTACAGGAGTTGGTTGGCTGAGACCACATCATCAAGTCGAGGCCACAAGGCAGACAGGAATGGAGCATGCTCTCCAAAAAGGGAGTTTTTTTTTTTGTCAATTGTGTATTTATTTATTTGTTTGTTTGTTTGTTTGTTTATTGTGTGTGTGTGTGTGTGTGTGTGTGTGTGTGTGTGTGTGTGTGTGTGTGTGTGTATACGTGTGCACATGTGCCTGGGCCTGTGTCTGTGTCTGTGTCCATGTGTACTCATACCCCGATGCACGTGTGGAGGTCAGAGAACAACTTGGAAGAGTTGGTTCTCTCTTCCCATCATGCGATCCCCGCTGATTGACCTCAGACCCTCAGGCGTGGCAGCAGCTGTTTTTTCTCAGCTGAGCCATCTTCTGGTAGAGGTGTAGGGAGCTGGAGTTTGTTGTGTTATTGTTGCATGTGGGTATGCAGTATCATCCTGCAGTTCTCACTCAGGCCAGCTGGGTCCATAAGCTTTTTAAATGAGGGAATACCATTGCCAAGCTAATCTCTTTGTGTTGATTTGAATTTACCCACTGTTCTATTTGAAAGCAGGTTATTAAAAATCAACTGCTTCATCTACTCCAATGTGCTCTTGATACTGTGTATTTTGCCTTAGTGACGTGCCATGTCTAAAGGGTTCATTATTGATTTCACGATGCAACCTTCCTCATGTGTTCTCAGATACTTCTGTTGTCACATAGAAGAGAGACTAAGCTGATGTGATTTGCCCATGTCCATGTATGATTCATGGAAGAAATACAGTGAAATATACTATGGCCTGTTCATTTAGAAACTGGCATGCAGCTGCTGAGTTGCAGTTCTTGTTAGCTGTTTTCTCCTTATCCATTCTGCCTTGATCTCATGAGAGACGAAGCAACTTGATCTAAGAACACATCTTCACATGCTGCTTCTCCTTTTAGACAACTTTCATTGAGAAACCCATTTGTACTTCTAAAGCTACCATTGAACTAAATTAAGTATAGAGTGTCAGAGATTTGAATTCAGGATGAGAAGGTACATTTGGAGTCATTTCTTTATTGTTCTACTATGGATCTGTGAACACAAGGGAGATAATTAGAAGAAATGCTAGTGTGTCTTCAAATCTCATGTCTTTCACTTTCAGGAAATGCTCCACAGAGAGCAAGCTTTTCAGAAATATAAAAATTCAAGAATTAAATTGATTTCTTCTCTGACATGCATTGCTTTTGACACCAGTACTAAAATGTACAGACATGTCTTCTGTCCAGGATAAATACCACGCTGCTCTGAGATGCATAAACGGAGAGAGGTTCAACAGGGAAAGCTTTAATCATGTTATGTATTGCTCCAGATATATTTAGGCATCTCTTGGGATAGGAGAAATACTCAAAGAAAATAATTCAGAGTGATAGCCACCAAATTACACCAGCAAGGCTGAAGTAATAACACACTTGAAAACATTTCCATTTCTACAGAGAGCTGAAAAGGTTCCATTAGTATATATATCAGAGTTGAAAGGGTGAGAGCTATCTGTATACATTAGGAAAGTCTTTTGACGAAGATGAGTACTAAACTACTAAATTCTGCTGCTTATTTCCACAAAGATGTATATATTCTCACACAATGTTTTACATTAAATCTAGCTGTTAGCCCTTTCAAATTAATTTTAGAGGTAGCAATTTAAAATCTGAACTCTGGTCCTTGTTTTAGTAGACTTACCATGCATTGCTCAATTTAAGAGTGTTTAGAAATAGACATCTACAGCTTAATGGATAAGACAGCCTATCCTGGAAACATATAGATTAGTATCTGAGATTATCTGTCACTTACTGACTGCATAATACATGGTTAGTCACTGTCCTTCAGATTCTCTTAGAATTCATGAGGTATGCATGATGACTGAGTTTATCATATAGAACATTTGGTGCAAATATCTGTGGTAGTACTTAAAATTAAGCTGATGTTGAATATAGATGGTACCAGATATCATATGGCATTTGGGCATACACTTTTTAATTCTTGAATATAAATTACTTTGGGGGAGTAAATTTGGTATATAAAGTATTTTATCGTAAGATATTATTTATGAAGATAATACTCTGAGGTACTACTAACAACATAATTGTCTGAAAGAAGAAATAGGTCTTATAATGTGGCTTTTGGATTTATTTGGTTAATTATATGGGATAAATGTATGAATGATTTCTTCATTATGTTTACCCAAATACAAAAACAACATGATCTTTCCCATGCATAGCATTTTAATTATGGAACCTTTTGGAAACAATCACAAAGAAATACCAGGTCCAATCAATGGACTGAAATCTATTGGCTAATGGGCTGAGTTATCAGTCAGCAGAAAGGAAGGTGATGAGGCTGTGACAGAGCTAAACCTTCACTAGAGCAAGAATACCCGACCCTTCTGTACAATCAGAGGAGAGAAAGCTAACACATCGGCATTCCATGCAGTTAAGTCTGGGTACATTTTCATGTATATCTGCTTCTTTTATTTCCAGATTTTTAAAATTATAGTAATGTATTTTCAAACTTGCTACTGTCCTTTGCCTTTGGCATAGTTTCTCCACATGGGGGTGGGCCATGAGTTCATTCCTCATTTATGTTGAAGTTTGCTATCTAACATCATGTATATCAGCTTATTCTACATCATACTGAAGTTATTATATTAGTATTTATATTACCAAAACATCTGTGATAAACTTTTGGATGGGATTAATGGTCACTCAGCTGGAAGCTTAGACTGACAACTCATATACACAAGCTGACAATCAGTATTTATTTTTGTTTAATATTTGGAAAACTGCAAAGAAATAACGTCTAAAATGTCCTCTGGCATTGAGAGGGTGGCACATGCTTTGGGAAGGTAAAGATGTGGTGTAACTTAGAGTGTATGGGGAGAGCTTTTGTGAACCTCATGAGAGAAACTATTGTTGAGAAATGAACTACTTGTCGCATGTGTTAGGTCATGACTGAAATTCCTGTGCTCAGGATGTGTGTGCAGGAAGACCAAGAGTTCAAAGCTCTCTGTCACACACTGAAGCTAGCGTGGGTACATGAGATCTTGACTCAAGGACATAAAAAGGCCTGAATCCAACCAACAGAGAGCCAGGGTAAGAGACAGTAGCATAAGAAACAGTTGAGTCAATGAAGGTTGAGTACAGAGTGACAAACAAAAATCTAAGTTGAGTAGAGAGCTCTGCTCAGGAAGGTAAGGGTACAAAGAAAGATAGCATCATCTTCAGTGGCCTCGTCAACTGAGAATCCTTCTGGAATTTGATAGCCTTGGCCTGAAGTCAGTGGTAGATCAAACTCTAGTGCCACTTCTCTGTTACAGCATACATCTGAGAACTATGAACCTATGGCAGAGGCTGTTTCACATCTGCAGCCACATCTATCCAACCGGGTGATTTATGCTTAGATTCATTTCTAAGGAAAGAGAGAGAGAGAGAGAGAGAGAGAGAGAGAGAGAGAGAGAGAGAGAGAGAGAGAGAGAGAGAGAGAGAGAGAAAGATCCTATGCTCAGTGCTGTGGTTGTTTCTTTAATTCTAAATGAACTTGGGAGGCGCCCTGCAGCTAGAACATTAGCTACCTTGCGAGTAGAAACTGGGATGTACCAGGAGGGTGGGAGAAACTGGTAGGCCACAGACTTCATTTTCTCTCATATGCAGAGCCTGGGCTTTTGTGTTACTATATGTGTATATCTGTGTGGGGATATAATGCATGGAACTAGAAAGGATAGTATGAGAGGGGGAGAAGTCTTAAAGGAACAGTGGATGGCAAGTAAAAGGGGGTAATAAAATACACGTGACATGGTGGAAGCATAGAGGTTACTAGGGTGAGGAATAGAGGCCATTAAGAGAAGGGGACCAGCTGGAGGTTGGAATGATGCATAGGCTGGAGGGGGAAAAATAAACAAGCATACAAAAACTCATAGATATCACTTTGTATGCTACTTTATAACAGAAAAGCTAAAAGGTAAAATCAATTTTCAAATGTTGAAACCTGTAGAATTCTTCATATCTGCTTCACTTGAAATTTTCATTTTCTTTTACAACTAAGTAAGTCAATGACAAAAGAGAACTCTCAAGTAAGAAATGAAATACATGTCAGCAAATCAACACAAACCAATTTGGAAATTTACAGTCTGGGTCTTCCATTGTATGAAACCCTGGGGATGGCAATGGTTAAATCTTCAATGTGACTTGATGTGAATAACCCTCTAAAGGGGAGGATGAGCAGGAAGCCAAGCCAGTGGGTGGGAACTAGATGGGTAGTAATGGGAACATAGGCTGTGTTCAAGAGTGCACAGTGCAGCTGGAAGAAGCTTTAGATTCAGGAAGATAGATGGGATTCCTGGAAAATGTACCTATTAATTTCTGGTTCTTTATTAATTTGTTCTTCTTACTTTCACTTCTTATTTGGATTATTATAAATAACCCTTTATTAAGCCATTGCATTTATCAAATTATTAAATATCTTTTTTATGGTAATATAATAATATAAAACAGTGTTTTCTTCTTTCTTCTTTTTCTTTGTTGTTGAGTAGCGAATCTTTCTTTGCACTGCCAACCAGCTCCCAAATGACACGGAGATTTATTATTAACTATGAATGCTCCACCTTAGCTTAGGCTTGTTCCCAACTAGCTCTTATAACTTAAATTATCCCATATTTTTTAATGGGTGTTCTGACATGTAGCTCATTATGTCTCTTCAGTATAGTTCCTCCTGCTTCTTCTCTGTGTCTCCCTGGCATAATCCACCTGTCTTCTTCCCAGAGTTGTCTCTCTTCCCAGAAGTCCCATCTATACTCTCCTGTGTAGCTATTGGCCATTCAGCTTCTTATTAAGCCCATCAGAAGGCACCATAGGCAGAGACACATCCTTACAGTGTGAATGAATATCTGCAACATAACATCCCCCCTTTTTTCATTATCGTTATCACCTTTACTTCTTTTGAGACAGGATCTCATATATGTTAGGATGAACTCAAACCCCCTATGCAGCCAAGGATGACCACGCATCTCTGATTTTCCTGCCTCCATTCAACAGCCTGCAGCATAAGTATGTGTCCCCCTATCCAATTTAGGGATCAAATCCAGGGCTTCTTGCAGGCTAGGTAATCACAAACAATTGATTTATATTCCTCAGCCAGCTCCCTCCAATTAGTATCGTCAGTATTCTCTCAACTGATGAATTTTGTTATCTATAAAAACTAATACACAACAGACTGTATTTTATCAAATTTAAGGTGCAATTTTTTCACATTATTTTAATATTAATATTTAATAAGATTGGTTTATTTTTATAGGATCATATATTTTTCTTGATAATTGGTGTCTTGAGTTCTTTGTACATTCTGTATCTCAATCCTCTATTGGATGTGCAGCAGGCGAAGATTTTCTAGACTTCTGTGAGCTTCCTTTTCACAGAGTTAACTGTTTTCTTTGCTGTAACCCATGCTAGTCAAAGTTCAGAAAACAAGTGACCTTGGAATTCTCAGCCCTAAATATACTTCATCCCCTCCCTGTAAGCCTCAGAGGAGATGGTATAGGGAGTTTGTGAGAGTCAGAGGATAAGGAAGATTGGTGCAAAAATAGCATTTTCTGGAAATGAGAGGCTTGTTGTAACTATGGACTCATAGCCATTTTGACAGCCTGCACAGGATCAAGACATTTCACATGCCAGTATGGATGAGGGAGAGTTCATGAGGCCTAAAAGCTTGCTGAGTACCTATCAGCAGTTGATGGTTGTTGAAGGAGGGAGCCAGTTTTCTTCAGGAATCTACCCCCTAGTAGGCAGCCATGCTACCCTAGACGGCCCTATCGATATGCATATGGGCAGTGCTGATTGGAGTCAATGGGTGTATATATATACAGTGCCCACCCTAAGGAAAAGCTAATCTTTTATGGTGAGTCATTAATATATAGAAAGAAGGTCAGTTTCCAATCATTGAGGATCCAACTAGATGCTTGCTCTCCATATACTCCATATATTGTATACTTCCCAGGAGAGCTAAATTCCTGTAACACATATTAGGCTCAGATTCATATCTTACAATTTCATATATCCA
Organism: Peromyscus californicus insignis; assembly: GCF_007827085.1. Classification (NCBI taxonomy): domain Eukaryota; kingdom Metazoa; phylum Chordata; class Mammalia; order Rodentia; family Cricetidae; genus Peromyscus; species Peromyscus californicus. The sequence continues at coordinate 32,072,290 of NW_026294492.1, read as the reverse complement.
TAGAGACAAAATATGAGAATTAAATCAAAAGCTAATTAAACTACCAGTTCTGAAAAGAGCAACTTTCTATTTTCCAGAAAAAAATTTCCAATAACCACAATTCCACAACATTAGAATGAGAAAGTCCTGGGCTTAATAATATACTCCTTTTTCAAAATGTCAAACTAAAATCTTATTTGAGATAAATTGAACTTTTCCCCAATATTCTTCTTAGGGTAGTATGAGAAAAACCCCATAGAGATGATTTTTATAGAACTATTTTCATGAATTTTCAGGTGGCAAAAGTGTCCATTTTTCAAGGAACATTAAATTATTTTGACTCTTCATTCTCTTCCTCCATAGTATCATGTATAACAGATGGCAGCGGAAAGAGGAACTGTGCTCAGGCGTTATGTTGTTTCACAAAATTTTAATTCAGTTTTTGCAAATAAATGACAGAGTTCTGAGACATTTCTTTCTGAGGTTGACAGGTGCCATGTGTTTAGTGCCCTGTTCTGTTCTCTACCCTACTGATGTACTTGCATACAGTGGGGTCACTTCTAGTTACTGAAGACTAAGATTTACTTGTCTCCTAAGAAATGCTATCTGTCTTGCAATGATTGGAAACTGACCTTCTTTCTATATATTAATGACTCACCATAAAAGATTAGCTTTTCCTCAGGGTGGGCACTGTATTGTCTTGGGTGATTACCACAGGTAAAACTGAACCTGGGCTTCATCTGAGCAGTTACCTCCAGGTTCGATGTTTCATTTCCCCACTGAACGTTCTTTTCAAATCACTCCTTCAATAAATTACTTGTATAACAATCCTCATATTCAGCTTTTACAATTGGAAACTACTTAGGATTAGGGGTAAATCTGGCCTCCCAGAAGAAACTATAGTTCATTCAAGAGGAAACAAAGATAAAACAAAAAGAAACAGTAAAAAAAGAAAAGATAAATAAAAAGAATTGTTTTATTTTTCTACCCCTATTTTTAAAATTCAGGGTCTTTTATATTTTCTAATGATTTAAAAGTCCAAGTTCTCTTTAAGACTCCACAGTCTCTTAGCTGTGGGTTCCTCAAAAATCCAAAAGAAGTTACAAACTTTATTACAAAGGAAAGAACCAGAGTATAAAAATAATCATATTTAAACAAAAATGAAGTTCAACAGTGTAGCTTCAATATCTTGTAGTTCGGTGCCTGGTATCTGGATATTATAATGATCTTTTGGGTTCCAGGGCTTGAGCAGTCCCACTTATCTGTCCCTGAAACCCATAACAAATGCAGCTTGTCTGTTGGGCTCAGGGCAGCTCCATACCACACCTTGGTTTTAGCCCCACAGTCTGGACTACAACAATAAGTGCAGCCTTCACTAAGAGAGTGTCACCCTTACCTCTCCTGGTTTCTCTTTAGGGAGACTCATATTGAGGCACACAGTGCCAAGGCTCAGCTGCTCTCCGTAACACCTTCATACAGGAGGGAGATTCTTACATATGGCTACACGAGATTCGTACCCAATTTTACTTCCACTGTATATGTGCCCTTGGATATCTCAGGAACATAACTTCTATGTGTTGACCCAAAGAAAATCTTCAAAGACTTTTTTTAACCTTAGTGATTCTCATCTTTGTTATTCATAGATCATTCTTTAGTTACAGCTGAAGAGAAATCACAGATTCTTGATTTTTTTTTGAGGGGTTCTAAAACTTCCCCATTCTGGGCCTCCATTATCAGCATTAGTCTCAGATTATCATCTAAGTTCCCACAAGAATATGATAAATGGAGTGCAATTCCAGCCCAAAGTTACAAATGCTCCCACAGTCTTCACCTCCCTACACATAAAAGAACATAGTCAGGTCCACCACATCAAGATCCAAATCTCTGGTACCTATTTTATTCTTCAGTAATTAAGAAAAGGCCTCATAGACATGCCCACAGGGCAATCTGATGGAGGCCATTCCTCAATGAGGGTTCCCTCTTTCCAGGTGTCTTATGTTGACAAGCAAGATTACCCATTACAAGAAGAAACATCTGAACTGGGAATGTGAAGATTTAGACCCAGGAAGACAGACGACACAACGGAAGTTTAAGATGAATTCCACCAAAGAATAATCCATGTGAAGGTCCAAAAACATAGGGTGCCAGGAATATCTGAGGACTTAAGTTCAGTGACGTTAGCCTGGAGAAAGAAGAATGAGAAAACAGAGGATACAATAGAGGACAGAGCATGGTGGACCTTACGTCATTTGCAATTGAGAAAATAAGATTCTTCCTATCCCCCCACCCCACCCCGACAACACTCCTGGTCAAATCTGAGTCACCCCAGATCAGGCTAGCAATAAACTTTATCTATTTTCTTTGTTATGTAGTTTTTAGAAAACAATGATATAGCACACCAGAAGGTATATATGCATATTGAATCAGTGAGCAAGCCAGAGACATAAAATTAGTTGCATTTTCTGATAGTCTGGAAAGCTCCCACCACCTCTGTTGAACGTTTACTCAACCAAATTTGACAAATATACTCCCATAGTACCCTGCAGCCTCGTAACTCACACAGGTGAAACTCTTTGACATTTACAGATGTTTTCATTTATTTTTCTTGAACTAGCCCACACTTTTGTTCTTAGCTGCTAATAGCCATGTGTGTTGATTCTAATGGCCTTTCCTATTAGGTTGGTCTGATGGGCATATTTATCACAGTCATGTAGGAAAGGAGACTGGCCACCTTTAAGAGACCTTTGAAAATTAACAGACTCAGAATAGGTTGGATTTTAAATACCATTTCTGCCAAGATCCCATACTTCAAAGTCATTCTACAATAGCATACCCTTTTGAGAATATTTATTTCATGTATATGTGTATGCATGTATGTTGTGTATATGTGAACCTGTGTGTGTAGATGACTGCTGTGTCCATAAGAGGGAGATGGATCCCTTGAAGCCAGGGTTATAGGAATCGGTGAGTTTCCAGATACAGGTGCTGGGATCTGAGTTCAGGTCTTAATGATTGATCAACAAAATCATCTTAACCAATGAGCACTCTCCAGCCAGCCACACCCTTCTTATGTGTGACTCCATCTGTCTTAGATAGGGTTTTTATTGTTGTGATAAAACACCATGGCCAAAAGCAACTCAGAATGCAAACTGTTTATTTCACTTTATGCTTCCAGGTAATAAGCCATCACTGAGGAAAACCAGGGCAAGGACTAAAGCAGAAGCTGTAGAGAAGTGATGCTTACTGGATTGATCTTTATTGTTTTCTCAGTCTGTTTTCTTATAGAACTCAGTACCACTGCCCAGGAGTGACATTGCTCACAGTGGGCTAATACTTCTACACTAATCATCAATCAAGAGAATGCCCAAAAAACTTACTCATAGGCCAGTCTGATGGGGACATTTTTTCAAGTGAGGATTCCTTATTTCAAATGACTCTAGATTGTATAAAGTTGACAAATAACTAACCAGGACACACTTCCTCTCAATTCTTCAGATCTTCACAGTGTAGAGGGCTCAATTATGAATTAAAACTATAGTTAACACAGTAGATTTTGCATGCTAAGATATGGTATATCTGTTGACATCATAATAGAAGCAAATGCTTAAAGGAAAGAATCCCCCATTTTTTTGCCAAATAAAACAAACAAACAAACAAAAAAGACAGTTGTGACTTTGACATCTTAATTTAGAATTTTTAAATTTTTGGTGAGTATCAATACATAAATTGAATTGAAAAATAATAAAAGCCTCACTAAGTACTGGCACAGCCATATCTGAATGGAATGACAGAAGTCATAAAGCCAGCACAGCTGCTTGACAAAGACCCAGCAAAGCTGAGCCACATGATGGCTGCGATGCCACCTTTGGTTTTCATCTCCACCTGTTGTATACTTGAGGGACTTTTAATATTTGTATAATTTGGGGATATTAGATTGATGGAAAATTTTTCATAAGAATCATTTATGCCTTCTCCAAGGAGTATTGCTTCTAAGCTTCCCTAGGACAGTCCTGAACATACTACCCGTCCTGCTTTTAGGGAGATATCCTTATCTACTTGATGGTCTTCCTTATGCCCTGGAGGTTGTGGCACATAAAGAAGCCAGAGGTCTCTTCATGAGGCTATAAAGCATTTTTGAAACATCTGTCCCTGTACTTACACAGGAACAAGATATTCAAAACAAAGTAAACTTAAAAAGGTCAACAAGATTTGGTGGCTAGAGGAATTTTCCACAGTTGAGATTACAAGCCTCTTCCCACTGTACACTCAGACAATTACATGACATGTACTTCTGCCCTACACAGAGACATATTGATGAGCAAAGTATGGAGTGGAAAGACGATAAAAGAATGAGATGTCAGGACCTCCCTTTTCTTAGATCAGTTAGCTCATGCAGACCCATATAACATCATATGACCAAAGAACAACAGAATGCCAGGATTAGATGTATAGACAAATTCTATAAAGATATAAATATGAATATCATATTATGCCAGAATTTGAATAATAACTGCAGCAACTTTGGCCTGGGGATTTTTCCTGGGCATTCTAACCACTAAGAGTTAATAATACACTGCTTCGGACATGGCAAAATGCCCAGGTGGCTTGAAGATTTTGTTTTGGTCTAGTGTCTTTGAAGCAACCAAAGCTACAAGCCTGAGAATAGGCTGTAATATGCCTCTAGATTCTTAAAAATTGGGTTATGGGTTAATGAGTAAGAATGACAACTCTGCTTATTAATGATGTCAAAACTTGAGGGAAAATGACTGGAAATGATAACTCTGTTGTGTCATAGTTTATTAATGATGACTAAAAGATGAGCAAAAGGAAGCGAAACACATGTCCCAACACAAAAACGGTATGATCTATGTTTTGAAACATGATGGATGTATCCCTGCTTACTAAATTCTGTGTAAATAAAGAACCACTCTGGCTGTTAGTCAGTCAGGCTGCAAAATTCTCCCGGCCACCATGGCCTGGCTCACCTCCTTCCCCCTTACATCTTCTGCTGAGACCTATTCCACTGAGGATGGCTCCTAAAAGAGTAGGACAAGCCACACAAAGATGTGATTCCTCTCTGTCCATCTCTCCTAAAATGAAACTAAGAAGTGTCTGGTGTGTGATTCCTCCCATCACCGCTCTTGCATCCACCCATCTTCAGACCCTGCCCTCATCCAGAGCTGGACTCCGGCAAAGTACTTTTTTCAAATAGTACTTGGCAAAAACACCTGACAAAAAACAAGTAAAGAGAATAGGATTTTATTTTTCTTCATGGTTTGATGGCCGAGTCCATCGTCGTGAGGGAGCATAATATTAGGCGAGTGAGACAACTGGTCACTTCACATTCATGATCAGAGACCAGAGAAAGATGAATGCTCGTCTTCAATGCACTTTATTCTAGTTCAGTCTGCAATTTCAGCCAGTAGGATGATGCCAACCACATTCAGGGTAAGTCTCTGTTCCTCAGAGACACCCCACCAAACATGAGCAGAGGTGTGTATTCTATGCGATCAAAATGCCATCAAGGTGACAGTCAAGATTAACCATCACTTAGGATAATTTCAAATACAAAGTCATCTTTTTTAAATTGAAAATTGATATTTTTCATACACTATATTCTGGTCATGATTTCCTTTCTCTTATCTCCTCCCAGATTCTTCCCATTGTGGGTTAAGGGGTTTGTAGCTGGGTTGGTGTTTAGCTTTTTCCTCTGGTGGCATGCAGAGGACCTTCCAGTACCAGGAACATTAGTCATTAGTGGTGAAGGCTCTAGTTAGGCACCAGTTCAAAGTTTCTGTGTTGAATGAGATATGTAAGTGTTGTCTTCAGCAACAGAGTCTTGTTATCCATTTGTGGACATGAACCAATAGCCTGGATTGTTTGAGGGTGAGAGATATCCAGTTGGGGCTTTATCTCTCCCTTATTATTATGTGATTCCATTTATATTTCTTTCATTTATGTACACACACACACACATATATATAAAGAAATATATATGTAAAGAAATTTTATATGTAATACACACACACACACACACACACACACACACACATATATATATACTTGGGTAGGTTTCCACATGACCCCACAGACAGACTTCAATTTTTAGAGAAAACATGTTCATTTTGTCATGTGCACAATGGAAATAATGAGTATACATTCACACTGTCAAAACTGAATTATTAAGCACTACTTTTAAAAGGCCTAGGTATAGGGAAGATTCAGTTAAATTCTGCATGTTGCAATACTGGGAAGACTTCCTGTTTTCTGGTAGAAAAAAATAGATCTTGTTTGTCTCCCTGATGCTGATAAAAACCTTTGCTGCTACGCTGATTCATATTCTGCAGGAAACCAGAGATATTATTTAAAGAAATGTGTTCAAAGGTGTCACATTTTCACATGTTGATAAGAATTTTTTTAACAATGTGAGATATTTAGAGACTTCAATGCCATAAATCTATTTCCCTTGAAGTAATTATGAAAATTTAAATACTTCGTGCAGGTCCACCCTAGAATTTTGACATGTTCTGGGGTGACATTTTCTTTTTCTACATAAAGAGAAGAATGAGCAGATAAGATTAACCCGACATGGGACCCAGAGATATTCATTTTCAATAGCTCACAGTGGAATAAAATCATGTTTTTAAATCTTACTTCCTTGTTTATTTATCTCTGTGTGTGCACATTTGTGTACAGCTGTGCTTGCCCATATGTACCCATGTGAAGGTTACATTCAAGGCCAGGAATTCTCATACTTGCACAGCAAGCATTCTCTCCACTGTGTCAGATCATCAGCCCAAGAAGGCTTCTTGAATTGGTGATTGAACCTACTCATATCCCTCATAGACTCTAATGTGACATCACACTCCAATCCAGTATCCCTGTGTATATTTAAATGAAATCCCTAGGTATCCATTCACTGTTTGGGGTTACTATTTTCCCAAAATGTTGCTTGTTTTTCAGAAGAGTAGCTTTCTGTCTTACTTTCTATGCACTGTTTGGCAATTTCATTTAGAATGCTTCTTACAAGAAAAAAAAATGGGAACATTCCTATTTGAGAGAATAAGGAGTTTGTGAGTGAACTTTAAAGACTGAATTGTAGAAAATAACAATACAACAATTCATGGGGATGAATGCTGCCTTTTCAGACTCTTTCAAATCCATTTTCTCTGAAGAGGTAGTGACAGAAAACATGGGATGAATATAATATTGCTGATAAATCATAGGTGTAATGGAAGATTAAGAAACCAAAGATGGGCTAGAAGGATGCCATGCCTGAAGGTCACATGTGGGGGCTGCTGTTCTTTAAGTTTGGTTCTAAACACCAACAGTTGTGAAGCCATTCAGGCTCAGTTGCTTCTTATGTCTTAGCTTTAGAAACACCACACCACCTAGAAATACATAAAGAAATAGCCTCATAGCAGATAGTTTGGGAAAACCATGTGAGGTAATGAAAGGGCCAGGAGATGAGGAATGCCTACAAGGGTGATGCAGTTACTGTAGACAGGACACATCTCTACATGACAGGAAGTACTGATACCATTTCACTCTACACATTCCAGTAAGAATTTCCATGTCTAATTCCATTTAATATGGATGGCATTGGAGTTTGGACATTCAGCTCTCAGTGGTCAGATGACCTGTGTCATGATAATGCATGGATGGGTAATAAGTATCTAATGCTGGAAACATATAGGCAAAGCCTATCATGGAATGGGGTGTCTTTTCCAAGGGATTTATTTGAAGAAAACTCCCTAAAATGGATTGAGGTAAATATAATTGGTCAAACGAATAAGAGCACAAATAAACTAAACTAAAATGTGAATGCTGTCTTCTCTTATTCCCCAGAGAAGGGTCAGGTACTCTTGCTCCAAGCACAGCCCAAGAGTCAGCACTGTAAGCCTTGTCAGTCATGTTTTGGCTAAGACGTGTGCATGGGTTTCCTGTTTGAATGAGATAAATTTCCAGGGTAGGGGACATCAGGCCACATGAATAGCACAGAAAGGATGCACAGAAGGGATGTATCCATAGAAATGATCTGGACAGGACACTCCAAGCATACCCAGCAGCACTGTGGGCAGACAGATAACAAGCCCCACCAGGGCTGGAAATAAACGGGATATTTAAAAGTAAAGGGGTAGCAGACAAGTCATCCTTGTTTCATGTCTAGTATCCTGCTATGAGTGAGTACATACCATGTTTGTCTTTCTGAGTCTGGGTTACCTCACTCAGGATGATTTTTTCTAGATCCATCCATTTGTCTGCAAACCTCATGATGTCATTGTTTTTCTCTGCTGAGTAGTATTCCATTGTGTATATGTACCACATTTTGTTTATCCATTCTTCAGTTGAAGGGCATCTGGGTTGTTTCCATGTTCTGGCTATTACAAACAATGCTGATATGAACATAACTGAACAAGTGCTCTTATGGTGTGGTTGAGCATTTCTTGGGTATATGCCCAAGAGTGGTATAGCTGGATCTTGGGGGAGATGGATTCCCAATTTTCTAAGAAAGCGCCACTCACATCACCAGGGAGGCTACCTGGAAAACAGGACCCCAAGAAAGACACAGGGATCACCCAATGACAGAGAAATGGAATGAGATCTACATGAACAGCCTGGACATGAGTGGGGGTAATGAAAGGCGAGGGTTGAGGGAAAGAGAGCTTGGGGGAGCGGGAGATCCCAGCTGGATCAACAACAGAGAGGGAGAACAAGGAATAGGAGACCATGGTAAATAAAGACCACATGAGAATAGGAAGAAGCAAAGTGCTAGAGAGGCCCACAGAAATCCACAAAGATACCCACACAACAGACTGCTGGCAGTGGTCGAGAGACAGCCCGAACTGACCTACTCTGGTGATGGGATGACCAAACACCCTAATTGTCATGCTAGAAACCTCATCCAAATACTGAGGGATCTGGATGCAGAGATCCATGACTAGGCCCCGGGTGGAGCTCTGGGAGTCCAATTAGCAAGAATGAGGAGGGTTTATATGAGTGAGAATTGTTGAGACCAAGGTTGGATAAAGCACAGGGACAAATAGCCAAATGAATGGAAACACATAAACTATGAACCAATGGCTGAGGGGTCCCCACTGGATCAGGCCCTCTGAATGGATGAGACATTTGATTGGCTTGATCTGTTTGGGAGGCATCCAGGCAGTGGGACCAGATCTTGTGCTCATTGCATGAGTTGGCTGTTTGAAACCTGGGGCCTATGCAGGATTGTTTGGCTCGGCCTGGGAGGAGGGGACTAGACCTACCTGGACTGAGTCTACCAGGTTGACCTCAGTCTGTGGGGAAGGCTTTGCCCTGGAGGAGATGGGAATGGGGGGGGTTGGGGGGAAGGTGAGGGGGACGGGAGGGGGGAGAACAAGGGAATCCGTGACTGATATGTAGAACTGAATTGTATTGCAAAATAAATTAATAAAAAAAAAAAAAACCGAAAAAAAAAAAAAAAAAAAAAAAAGTAAAGGGGGTTGGTTAAGGTACTAGATGACTGGAGTGCACAGTACTGTGAATGTATTAGAAATGAAATTCTTACTAGAAATATTAGAAAATCCATTCATAAGTAATAGTAAATAAGATGGTGACTCATTCAAAAATGGAGGGTGTAAAAGAATATAGAGAAATTATGCTACATTTAGCAGAAATTAGGAGCCGGGCAAAAAGCCAGTTTGATAAAGGAAAATGATCTAATGTTTGTAGCTGTAGAACCCAAGCAGGCAATTTTTTACCATCATTACTAGAGGAGGTACTAGGTCTTTGTGCTTTGTCATTTTATCACAGAAGAAACATCATTTTGAAAATGTACAAGCTGAATAATCATGTAGATTTAACATTTACCAATACTGGACACAGTCATAGAGAGCATACAAAGAACAAAGACAAAAATAGCAAGAATCATAAGGAGTCCTAAACACAGAAAGAGCTGAAATGATGGATAAAGGAAGAGAAAACTTTCAAAGAGTCGCTCATGTACGTTGTTCATCTTTGTGAACTACATACAATCTGGTGTGCTTTAGGAAGCATGAAAGAAGCAATTAAGACAAATTTCTCTAAGGGAAAAGAAAAAAATCACATACACAGATTTCACTATGTCCTTGATTGGTTTAACTGTCTTCAAGATACAGACTAAAGTTATCTGGAAAGTGAAGTCTCAACTGAATGGTTGGCTTATGGGCATGTCTGTGGGGGATTGTCTTGACTGTTAATCATAGTAAGAGGGACAAGCCTATCATGGGCAGCACCATGCCCTGGACTGGTGGTCCTAAGATGTGGTTGATATATTATGCACCCCAATAAACTTATCTAGGGGTCAGAGAACAGAACATCCACTATATTAAACATAGAGGTTAGGCAGTGGTAGCAAATGCCTTTAATCCTAGCAATTGGGAGGCAGAGATCTGTCTGGATCTCTGTGAATTCAAGGCCACACTGGGAACAGAGCCAGGCATGGTGGCACACGCCTTTAATCCCAGCACTTGAGATCTCATGTCTTTGCTTGGGAAGGACACACACATTGAATCCCAGGAAGTAATATGGCAGGACACAGAAAGGTATATAAGGTGTGAGGAAACAGGAACTCACTCTCTTAAGGAATGAGGACCAGGAACTAGAGGCTTTTAAGCAGTTCAAGTGAGACCCTCAGGGGTGAGTATTCAGAGGCATTCAGTCTGAGGATTCATGGAAACAGGATTGGCCGAGGAGTTGGTGAGGTGAGGTTGGCTGTGGCTTTTTCTGTTTCTCTGATCTTTCAGCGTTCACCTCAATATCTGGCTCCAGGTGTTTTATTATTATTATTATTACTAATAAGACCACTTAGCAATTCGTCTTACACTTGGATGTATAAGAAAGGTAGATAAGCATAAGCCTGAAAGAAATCCAAAAAGCGTCATTCCTCCATGGTCTCTGCTTCGCATTCTTGCTTGAGTTTCTGCCCTGGATTCACTCAGTGATGAACTGTCACCTGGGAGTATAAGTCAAGTAAATCCTTTCCTACCCTAAGTTGCCTTGTGTCATAGAGTTTTATCACAGCAATGTAGAGGAAACTAGAACACACTTTAAAAAGAAAATATATTTGATTACAATAAAAAAATGAATCAAGCCATTTAGATACTAACATAACTCTTAAATGTTCAGATAGGAGTTATAAAACCCTTTTATTCTCTGGCAAAAATGAATGACACAGAGTATTTATCAACCATTGAAATAAGCAAATATTCTTTGTCATTACTTTGTGATATGATTTTTTTAAGAATAATTTTGTTCATGTTCCATTTTTTTGAATTAGGTTTCCTTTGCATGTAGTTTGTTCTACAACCAGATAAAATTTCTACTGCAAAATTCAGTTCTGAGCTTCCTTCTAGTCAACCAAAAATGTAAATTTATCATATAAGCTTCACTGTTTACAAAACATATTGTAGAAAATTTTGGGAAGTCATATACACAATATATTTGTTTTTTATATGTTTGATATGTGGTAGAACAAAATAAGATGAACTGACTATCTAATAATTCTGTAAGTCAAAGTGAGACATGAGTCCAAAAGGGCTGATACCATCGTATCTGGTTCCTATGGAGGCTTTTGGAGAAAAATCCATTCATTTACTGTTTCTATAAGAGTCCCTTGTGTGATTGTACCATTCAGGTAGATGCATTCCATTTTCCTAAAGCTTCTTGCTATTGTTATTCTCTCTTTTGCCATGGACGAGAATTATTCTCTCTTTTAAGAACCCTTGTAAAGGTTGGAGGACTCATATCAGTGGTAGATAGGTTATCTTGCAAGTATAGTGCTCTGAGGTCAAACTCCAGCTCAAAAATTAATTAAACATAGCATTGAGAGATGATTTATTCAGGAAAATGTCTCACATGGTATGAAGTCTGAGAAGTTTAGTGACCCTCCAAAGGATGAAGAAATAGGGATGTCAATGGCATGGTTGAATATATGCGCAAAGCTGAAGAAGTTCAGAAGCTAATGGCATAACAGTCTGAGGTTGAAGACCTAGATCGTGGGAGCAGGTGGCCTACCTTTTAGTGTTGAAATGCAAGAGAATCTGGAGTTTAAGTATCCAAGATTAGAATAGGAATGTTTTATCTCCAGAAGAGAGAATTCTCCTTTCCTCTTTTTTTATATTGTTGTTGTTATTATTTGTTTGTTTATTGTTGGTAAAGCCCTGTTGTGTACCAAAGATAATGTTTACTTGTAGTCATCCACCGCCTCAGGCTTTTACAGTCTTTCCATCCCCTCTGATAAATGGACAGTATTCAAGTGACTTCTAATGATTCGATGCATCTTTCATCCCTTACCTAAGACACTTCTAATTACAATAGATTTTGATTGTAACAGATTGTCTGTAACTGACCGAAGTTCAGAGAATAAGAGATTGCAGAATGTGCAGCCCTAAAAGGAACTTATATCCTGCAGCTCCCCTCCTGGGGCTGAGGGATCAGTCAATCTTATCTTGGCCAGTTCTGTTTTGGCTGGCCATACCTGTTTTACTCCAATCTTTCTACTTCTCCTTTGCTATTATAGAACTAGCATTCATTCTTTTCTACTTCAGGATGCAAAATGCTCAAAAGTTACTTCAGATACTTATTTCCTGATAAAAGTCAGACCCAAGATACTTTCCTTTCTTGAGACAGGAGAAATTTTTTTTTTGCTTTGTTTGGACAATTATATACACCAACAGAAACGACTAACCATTAAGGCTATTTTCAGTAATTCCTCCTTCCCTTTCTATATGTGTTATAAATCAGATGTTATGGACATGCCTCAGCACAGTGAGTGTGAAATCCTGAAGTATAGTATTGCAACCACATGTTCTGTTCTTGAATCACACAACCCTTTGAAAACCAGCCATCCATTTCTAATGTTTATTAATTGAGTGTAACTTTGATAGCTTTTCAGCATATCACTTACATAAACCCTAAATATATAAAGCTGACAAAAACTGACCTTCTTTTAGTGAAAAGTGGCCATTCTGAAGTTCAACCTCTTCTAATCTTGATACTACCAACTTCTCTTCTTAGATATCCAGAACAGGTAGCTAGAAAATAAATGTGAGAAAAACAAAACAAAACAAAAAAGTCCTGGTAGATATAACTGGTTATAGTCCAAGTAGTCACATTATACAATGCCTGTCTCTCATGGGAAGGCGACTGTGTGGAACACGTATGAATTTGCTTTGTGAATTTCATTGGTAATTAACTGATGTCCATTGTGTGGTCATAGTTATCCAAAGACTCAGGAAGGCAATGGCTCAATTGGTGCTTTTTGGACACATCATTTGCAATCACAAAGCGTCAGTGTGCACTTGCTCTTACATCCATGTCTTATGAGCAGCAAACCCAGAACCATGCTTTTCAAAGAGTGCCTTTAAGAATAGAGACTTCACTTTCTTTATCTTTTCTCATCAGAGTTACTCCATTGCATCTTTTACTTTGATGAATTTTTCTCTTTCCTGGAATACAGTTTTCTACATTTCTCTATGATCTGTCTTTGCTCATATATATTCGGGAGTATTGATTTATCTCTTACCTATAACTATTTTGCATATAGAAGGTGCTGCTCTTCCAATGTTCATAGCTTAAGGAGGGTGTTTGTGCCAAAGAATTTATCTGAATATAGTAGTGGCTGTGCATTTTAGCTGTGTAACATTGGATAAATCTATTTTTTTGTTCATGAATCCCTGTGCAGATAAAATGAATGATGCTACATTGGAGGAAGAATTTAAGTATTCAAATACTTTTAAGTCCCCTAGCATATTAGTCATTTTGTAGAACTCCTCAGAACTGCCAGTTGATTTATTTATTCAGAATATCATTAAGGTCATTGTTGAATTGCCTTGATATATTTAACTTAATGAATGTTGCTAGCCTTGGATAAGTGACTTAAATTTTAGACTTGAGAAGTTTGGAAAAGATTATCATTTGATTAATTATATCTGTGCAAGAGAAAATAAAGGCATGGGAAGCACACTAGAAACAGTCTATCTATGAGCCGTTATACACACGTCAAGGAAACAAACCCAAACAGTCATAAATAATACCACCATTCGTTTCTTTATATTAAGTAACCTACTGGTAAAACACAAAAAATTCTCAAAAACAGGTCACATTTTTTACCTAGCCATAGGGTTCAGCCTGAAATATCTGATATTCTATCAGCTGCAGTTTTAAAAAAATGTATTTTTTTCTGAAATAAGAGTTAAAATGTAAGCTTCATGATAGAACATGTTAAAAATGTATAAATACCGAATATGCCTTAGAAAGTTTCACTCAAATAATTTTTGGTAACTTTTCAACTGGGCACTGACACAGCCATAAGAAAACAACTGTAATGTAGAACCAAGTCATGTTACTATAGCAACTGCTAAACTGACATGATGAAGCAGCGATAAGTCTACTAGGCTTTCATCCTGAGAGGTGCAGACGGGAGTAGGCAGCATCATTCATCCTCCTGAGTCATATAGTCAGACAAGATCCTCTGATGTTTTATGTCATCTGGTCCTTCGATGAGCATATCCTTTACAGCATGCTATATCAGATGCCGTGGTAACACATCTTAAGAAGGACTGTACATCAGGGCAGAGAGTTCGCACACTGTTCTGTAAAACACCTTTATCCTGGCAGGAAGACATCAATCTACTACTTTCAATTTAAGGGCTATATATACAAGACAGAAAAAACTCACACTCCACCACTGACCTTGGTAGCAAGTTGTAGCTTCATTTACTGCCTTGCATAAGTTATCCAGTGGAGACAGCGTCTCATCTTGGCAGTTATTTTATAAGTTAGATGACATGCCTTACACCAAAGTTTTACAGGGAATGTTCATTTAAAGTTAGTTCAATAGCTCAAACACAACAAGAATTATTAAAGCAGTGTTCAAGTTGTTTTTCACTTTCAGGAAGCTCACAAACCAAATGCAATCCGTTCTTGGATTGAGAACAGGACTTAATTTTGTAAGAGTTGCCATTTCCTCCTACTTGTTTTTCTCCATTCACGGAACAGCTGTTAACAACAGGATCCGTGGGGTTTTGTTATCAGAACATACTAAACATTATTCCTTAGCAAAGCACAGAAAGTCATGTAAAAGGTGCATTGGCTTCAACGTGAGGATGGAATGATGGGAAGTAAAGAGGGATGCTGTTTGAATGGAACGTCTTGCCAGTCTATATGTGCAGTGAGCAACATGCTAGGAAGTAAGACAGTCCTAAGAATTATTACAGGAACAGTAACAAGAACCACCATGAAGCTAAGCTTACATATGCCCTTCTTGGGAGCATGTGGGAAATAAAACAAAGAGTAGTCTAATTTCAAAGGGCAACTTCAACTTTAATAAGATTTTGTTAACTGATTTTTGAAATTTGGAATACATTGATTCTAGAATTAGGGAAAATTAGGTGAATTATATGCTCCTTATTTACATAGCAGTGATAAACAAGTTAAGAGGGAGACAGGTAAATTGTAGAGAGAGTAGTTGGTCAGTGATGCAAGGGTGCCTGGCCCTGGGTAAGCCTGCCAATAATGGCTAAATAGACTATAAATGAAGTTCATAAATCAGTGGTTTCTCAACCTGTGGGTCATGACCCCTTTGGACGTTGAATGATCTTTTTACAGAGATCACCTAAGATCATAGGGAAACATAGATATTTATGTTGCAATTCATAACAGTAGTGAAATTACAATCATGAAGTAGCAACAAAAACAATTTTATAGTTGGGGGATCATCACAACCTGAGGGACTGTACTAAAGGGTCACAGCATTAGAAGATTGGGGACAACTTTCATAAATGAAACCAGAGGAGTACGAGATCAAAGCACACTTACTAGAATAAGTATCAATATAAAATTTTTTATTATATAAATATTTTACTAATTGAAAAAGATGAGAGTTGAGAATGCAGTTAATGAGATATGTAAAGTAAATGCTTTTGTAAGCAAAATCGCTTAGAAATATGTTATCATTGAATATAATACATCTAAGGTATGTGAAAAAAACTTTGTTTTACTAGAGAATGCCCACACACAGGTAATTGAAGGTAGGCCCTAGATCCAGTGGTAGATGGCCAACATAAGATGAACTGAAAGATATTTTTGTAGACTTTTTTTTCTCATATTGCTTTGTTTGGGCATTTTTTTGTCTGAATGATGTTTTGTTTGTATATTATGGTTTTCTATTTTGTGTTTTTATGGTGTACTGTGTGTGTATGTGGGGTGTGTGTGTGTGTGTGTGTGTGTGTGTGTGTGTGTGTGAGAGAGAGAGAGAGAGAGAGAGAGAGAGAGAGAGAGAGAGAGAGAGAGAGAGAGAGAGAGAGAGAGAGAGAGAATCTGGTGTTTTATTTTCTTTAAATCTTGGTTGGTTGATTTGATTTTGCCAATTTGTTTTCTGAAGATAGAAAGTAAAGGCATGGAGCTGTCAACCAAACATGTCATAACAAGTTACAATAAGACTAGGCACATACTCTCATATCAAGACTGGATGAGATAATCCATTAGCAGGAAAAGGGTCCCCAAAGCAGGCAAAAAAGTTGGAGACAGCTCCTGATCCCACTGTTAGGAGTCCCACAAGGACAGCAAGCTACACAGCTGTAACGTACATGTAAAGGACCTAGGCCAGTGTTTATTTTTTTACCTAGCTTCATCAGTTGGAAAAATATTTAAAAAATTAATAAGATCACAACACCTAAGTTACTAAGTTAGTACACAGAAATGGTGGTGAATAACTGCAGTCCCAGAACTTGGGATGTTGAGGTAGAGAGATTGACAGTTTTAAGTTCAACCTGAGCTATATAATGGCTTGATTGATACAAGAAAACAGCCTACTCCCTCAGCCCCCAAAAAGAAAGAACATTTTCTTGCTCCATATTCAATTTTTTAAAAATCTGTTTTTACTTACCTTGTACATAACTCATATATGTTATGTAAAATTTTATTATACTAAGCTACTATTAAAAAATATTTCTGCTCCATGTAATTTTAATGTAATGGTTTTAGTTAATGGAAATTTCCACTTTTATACATATGTTATTTCAATATGTTGTTAATCACTTCATACTCATTAGTAAGGGGTTAGAAAGTTAAAACTAGAGTATAAGGTGGCATGGGTTCTTTATTGACACTCTAGTTATTTACAACCAAATTAGGTATATCTATTTCATCTCCTTTTCTTTTTTTATTGATTCTTTGTGGATTTCACATCATGTATCCAAATCCCATTCATCTCCCCATCCCTTCATAACCACCCTCTGTCCTTGCAAGACCTCCCTCTTGCCAAATAAAATAAAGTTTAAAAGAAAAACAAAAACCGAAATAAAAATCAAACTAACAAACCAACATACAAAAAGACAAAAAAGTCTCAGTTTGGAAGTTGTAGTGTGACACAGTGACTCACACAATAAACCCTTTACTCCATCCATCTTTGCGTGTAAGTGCTCATTGCAATGAGTCATTGGTCTGGTCCGAGGCCTCTGGCTTCTGCTACACCCTCGATACTGGTCCCTCACTGGGATTCCTCTCGAATATCCTGTTGTTGACTTGTGTCATGGAAATCCTGCAGCTTTGGATCTTTGGATCTTCAGATCTGGCCCCTTCCCATGATTCAGCAGTAGATGTTGGGTTGGGCCAACTCATAGCCCTGATTCTGGGCCTGAGTTCATCACCCTTTCTATATCTTTTCTTTTAACCTTTGTTTTAAGAACTTAATTGTTTGTTGGTTTCTCCTACTTACATGAGCAGACTGAGAGAGGTGAATTCCATCAGTGCTGAGAATTATTTGTTAGGATTAATCTTCATACACTGGTTAAACATGGAGGACATCAACTTAAGAATATTTCCTTTCTCACTCTGAATGTGGAAATATTTGGGAAACACTGGCAGACACAATCCTTACACTGCATATTGGGTGCTCAACACCCAACGTCAAAAATTGACTGTAGTGCCTTGATTTGTGCTAAATGTGTAACACTTCTTGTTTTATTGACTGCAATCTTCTCTTTGATTTCATAGATAATTGCTCTCTTCTAGTCACATCAGTTTTCTTTCTTACTTTTAGGATTTCCCTGTAGAATGTAGAAGATGTAATTTCAGGTTGTCCTCAGCAACCCAGGCAAACATGGAACACATGATCTCCCTGCTTCATTGAGTACTGGGGTCATAAATGTTTGCTACCAGGTCTGGTTTGAAGACAATATCCTTTATAAAAGAAAAACAAACAGCAGCAGCAGCAGCAACAACAAAAACAACAACAACAACAAAACCCATGACTGTTGCATTGCCTGTCACCCACCTCCCTTTTGGGTGTCATGGGGAATCACTTAGTGAATTCTGATTTCTACTCATAATTCTACACACCAGCTACCAGCCCTGCATACAGAGTGGGAGAAATTATTTAAAATCTAATTTGTGGTATTAGTAGCTATAAAATCATGTTTTAAAAATGCCCATTTTGTGGACTTCTTTCAGAAATTGAATTTTATAGCATATATAGCTATATAGAACAAATGCCATGATTATGGGAAAAATCTAAGTGGGTATGATAGATGATACTGATATTTCAAACGAGGAAGAGAAGACATAAAAAAAGAGGACATTTATAATAAGAAATTTGAAATCAAGTATATGGAATATGCAGTCTCTTTCTTATACTCTATCATTATTTAATTATAGATAGGCAAACAATTTCTCAGGTACCCAGGTCTTCATTTACAGACTTATTTATCCAACAAATACTTTTTATGAAGTGACAAGTTCCAAGCTAAATTTGGTGCCAAGATAACTTTTGTGTGACAGTTTCTGGCCAGATTGAAACGTTACACCATGCAGGGAAGCTTTTATAAGCTGGAATTTAAACAACTCAGAATGCCTTCGGGAAGTCCCTGAAACTGACCAGGTTCACTAGGTTCATTCTTTTCAGGAGTGAAGAGGCCAAGCGGCTGAGAATCCCTCACAGACGAGCCAATCTGCAGGGGAGACTCTGAATCTACAGCAGCTTCTTACTGGGAGAAGTAGAAACCAGCACAGCCGCCTAGAAGAGGTTTAGACTTAGTGACTTCAAAGTGACATTCTGCAGCCTGTTGAGCTGTCAGAACATGGCCAACTGTGCTCTAGGTTTCCGGTCTGTGAGCTGTCACCCATGCTAGGGTGGACTTTGATGACAGTTGAGCCATTTCTGGTTTTGAGTCATTTCTGCTCTAGTAAGTAATCCTTATCTCATATTCTTGTAAGTAATCCCAATAAAACACATTGGTTCTGAAGGGACTCTGGCCAGCTCGAATGTGGCAAATATGGCTCTGGCAGACCTGACCCTTCTCCCAGATTCCCCTCTCCCTTGCTAAAAATGGTTAGATTACATTTTTAAAGCTGGTCACCAAGTTCTATTCCCTTATTTGGACACTTCTTCCTCCTGAGGCTGACTACCAAGGTCCAGTTATCAAAGTATTGAAGTTTAGGAATCAAAAGCCTTTAGTTATCCTAATAATTGACATGGCCAATTAAAATTTAACATCTCATCCTGACATGGAGCTTACCATTTTTTACCCTTATAAAAACTGCCCATTTCCTATGGGCCATGTCTGTCCCCTCTATCCAAAGGCAGTCTTTTATCCCTCCGGGGCAATTATCTCTTTCCCCTTTCCCTTGTTCCCTTCCCCTTCTCCCTCATCTTCTGTCTCTCTTCTTTGTCTCTTATTCCTGCCCTCTTTCCCTCTGGGGCAAAGAAATCTCCTTTGTGCTGAGAACTTGGTCTTGGGGGTCCTGAACCGATCCTGGCTCTTCTCCTTTCAGGCTCACGAAGTTGGACTTTGGTGGTATCTGTCCTTTGGTCTGCCATTGGCTCCCTATCTGAGATGAGTAGATGCGTTTGTTTCATCTCCTAAGGAAAAATCTTGCCACACGGCAATAACAAAGGGAGATAGATAGTACATCACCCCTTTAAAAAGAATTAAAACAAATGAAATATGTTCTCTTCATGACATGTCTATATTTATATAGAAGGAATAGTGATTACTATACATAGAATATATTTCTCCTAAAAAAATGCAGAATTTAGCCTTGGCAGAAGAACTTGCTCTGAGAATACAATATTGACAAATATTAGGTGACCAGAAGTTAAAATCATTTGAACATGGTTGGACTTGAATTTTTTTGGTGGTCTTTGGAAAGTATCATATAAAGAAGTACAGGCTAGCCTTCCAAAATACAATAGATTATATGCCACATACGACATCAGAACTGAAATTCCCCGGAATGACAAGTCTGTCAACATCAGACAGTCAGTGAGACCATCCTAACTATGTAGTCCCAGCTGAGACTCCTGGGAACCATAAATATCACACAAGCTGGCATAGACCAGATGAGCTTTTCAGATGGTTTGCAGAATCATGAGAAATATTACTAATGTATTTTGCTTTAAATCATTATGTTTTGTCACAGTATGTTATGCATCTAAAACCAAATTGAAATAATGCTACTGTTCTATCATGTGGGATATATAATACTGTATATCCACATGTATGTGAATATGCATACCTGTGTGTGGCATATACATAGACATAATAAGACATTCAGAGCCTTTGATAAGTTAGCAAGTCTTGAATGTACTCTAGTTCTGTAAGTAAGTTAAGACATTTATAAGAATGCTAATTAATGTGACATTATATTGACATCCTTTAACTGACTTTCATCTGTTTTGAAGGGGGAAGAAAGAAGGTATGAAGAAATAAGTACAGCAATGAACTTTTGCCCAAAATTAGAAAGTGTAACATTTTTAAAATATGTCATGTACCATATGCCACATTGGCTCCTATTACTACAGTAATTCATAACATTTCTGCATGCCAGCATACTTAGTAGTCTGTACAATATGGTCTTCACTTCACTGGCATTTGTCATTGCTCTATATTACATTCTAAGTGTTAGTAGAAGGATGGGTTTTCTGACCATTTTGAGGGCCATTAATTCTCACAGTTCATTTAGTGACAATTCTTTTGGTAATATTAATGATGTTCTAGAATATGTATGAGGTGAACAGTTCTTTTTTCCCCCATGAGTAGAAAAGGACATAACAAGTACAAGACATTTTTTAGCTTCACAAGATATGTTAATTCTGGAACTCTGAGATATACAGCCTCACAAAAACAATTGCAGATAAAAAGACAAGTCTCTTGTTTGTACCAGAACCTCACATCATCTACAAACCTGTAGCTTTCAAAGGGAACAAGCTCTCTGCTTTCCCATAGTATTTAAAAATGGGATATCCTTTATTCAGTGTCTTCATAAGTAAACTCTCACCATTCTATGACTCTACCCCAAGAAGAACATCTGTTCCTATGGTTCTCCATCTTCCATTAGTTCTTGACAAGGACCCATCTTTACTTAGGGTTGATGGGGAGATGCAGGTAGTCTACAACCATTTGATATTCCCATCACTTTCCTGTGATTTCTGTAAAGCCTGAAAAAATTCAGTTTTTTGATGCTATACCTCCCAAAGAAGTACAAATATTGATCATAAAAAGCCACAATTATGTGAGTACTTTACTGGGATGATCTTGGTTACAGTTATAAAACATAATGGCTTAAAACATCTAGTAATTACATCCTAAAATGACATTACTTTTCAGTTAAGAGGTGCTTGCTGTATTTCTTTGGACTTACACAACAGAATTCAACTGCAAAGTGAACTGGATTGGCTGGTTCAAGATGGCCTCACTCACATAGTTATAGCTTTATTGGTTTCTTTGTATGTATTAACTTCAAAACCATGTTCCAGGTGGATGAACGAAGTGTCTTAAGGTCCTCTTGTGATCTTCATGTAGAATTCCGTATGATACATTATTTTAGTGCTCAGAATGAATGAGGGCCAATTCAAGAGAACAGAGCCTCTATCTTTGGATCAGAGTAAGGTGTGATTGTAAAGAGTCGTAAATACTGCAATAGGAAGAATGTACGGCCATTAAAGAATGCATGAGCACAACATTTAAAGCACACCATAATACTGTTTTCATGGGACAGAAGATCAAATAAACCCATCCTGTCTTACTTTTGTATCATGGAAAATAAATGAAATTGTTTTCTATCTCATTGATGTTGAGATAAGCCTTATATTGTGTTCCACTTGCAGATCATGAACCTCATCACAGTAAAACCTCTAACTTAAAGTCTGGGAAAGAGAAACTGTTTTCATTTTGTTGTCTAGTCCTAATATTTGACTAAGAAAAACTGAGCAATATTTAGTCATACAAAAGACCTGGCAACTGCATCTTTCTTATGAGTGATGGTGAGGTCACATATATAACAATTAACAATATTAAACTATTATTCTAAATTTTTAAATAAAGGTCTGTGTATATAAAATGGCAACATTAATTCCTTGGCAGTATTAACTGGAGGTTTTTCAATAAGAATTGTACTTAGATGTCAGTAGAAACACTTGTCAATCAATAAAATGAGAGATTTTCTTAGGCTGGCTTTCAAAGCAATGTCAGAGCCATTAGTTCAATTTAAACACATGACGTAACTTGTGACATGAAACAAAGATGAGTTGAGAATGGAATAACTTTACTGGAGACAATGTTATCTCAAATGATATTTAAATACAAGAACACATTTGTGCCAGCTCAGACTTCCATAAAACCAAAGAAATGAGAACAGACTACATTTTCCATTTTGCTGCTTATATAAGACTCAAAATGATATTACAAGGCTATATACTAACTAATACTGTCAATGGAAGTAACTCCATTTTTCATAATCTGTGAGAATCTTTCTCTTAGAAGGGGCTAATTATGTTTAATCATTTTTTATCAGTCTGATAATTTCTATATAGTCTTATAGTGTTAGTGTGCATTATACTACAAAAAACAGACAAACCAAGACAAACCAAACCAAACCAAACAAAATCCAATGATAATTCTAAGCTTATTGATAAGGTGAAATGAAGTTTGTTACCCCAAACAATGTTATAAAATTCTAGTTGCAATTAGTATATAACTGGAACACTTCAGAGTAGAAAGGGTTTACTACATGTCTGGGTGAAGTTAGGTTATTGTGTTGCCTCTTCTGCTTTCTATATTAATGATATCTTGCTCTTATAAAAAATTTTGAAACACTTCTATCAAATAGGGAGGTTTTGAACTGGGGTGGGGAGAGGAGGGAGGGTAATACAGAAGGTAAAGTAGAAAGAAAGAAAAGCGCAGCATATATGAAAAATATGTAGGAAAAATATATTAAAGACTGATCCATACTACACACACACACACCAGCAAGGGAAACCTCTCTTTGCATTGTTGATCAGGGGTCCAAGAAACCTCTCAAACAATAAAAGCTGTTGTTATTGCCTTTGTGTTTTCCTTCTACCACTTGAAAGTAAGACTCTATTGCTAAAGTTTGTCCATATTTTGGACACGGGATTGGAAGGAATCAGACTGTTGTTGACCTAGATTCCTCCTTCGTGAGGACTAGCCCTCATAGTATTGAGAGGTGTTGTGAAAGCTGCAAAGACAGAAAAGTAATCAATAGTTCCACCTAACAGTAAATCCTGCAAACTGCAAGAATTCCTTGCCCAACAACAGGATAACCAAGAGGAGTCCCAATGAGGGCCCAGTATTGACAGTGTACCAGTAACCAGAGGCCTTAAACCAGACCAATGACTCTTTGCAATGAACATTTGCAAGCAAAGATACATGGATAAAAAGGTTTGCTGTGAGGAGAACCTACTACTGCCATTTTCTTAAATGAAAAGGCACCATATACTTGGGTCATAAAACATGGAGAACTCAAGCTGGTACTGACATGGGGCTTTCATTTCTATTAGCTAGCTTTCATAACACTGGAAGATGTTGTGCATGCTAGCAGAGATGTCAGTAATCCTTAGTCTTACCTATCTGTGAACCTTGTGAACTACAACAATGCCTGTCATGGTAAGATATGGCCACAGATGCAATAGTGGTGTGAATGCAATTGGAGTAATCCACAACTATTTAAAATAAGTATTTATTTGATGATTTAAAGCCCTATCTATGAAATAGAAGTCATGTTTGGCACCATTATCAGGGCCAAGAACCTTTGGCTACATAGGTCACAGGCCCCAAAGGAAAATCTGCTACTTTTATTCTGCAAAATGGACATAGCATTAAAACTCTTCTTCTTCTTCTTCTTCTTCTTCTTCTTCTTCTTCTTCTTCTTCTTCTTCTTCTTCTTCTTCTTCTTCTTCTTCTTCTTCTCCTTCTCCTCCTCCTCCTCCTCCTCCTCCTCCTCCTCCTCCTCCTCCTCCTCCTCCTCCTCCTCCTCCTTCTTCTTCTTTTTCCTCTTCCTCTTTTGGTTTTTTGAGACAGGGTTTCTCTGTGTAGCTTTGCGCCTTTCCTGGAACTCACTCTGTAGCCCAGGCTGGCCTCGAAGTCACAGAGATCCACCTGGCTCTGCCTCCCGAGTGCTGGGATTAAAGGCATGCACCACCACTGCCTGGCTAAAATAACTTCTAATGACTTGATGCCATACACACAGATTAATGCATCTCTCAGTTTTCATCAGAGATGCTTCTTCTCAAAGTAGGTGACAATTAACACAGAGAACCACACCTGGTGAACATGCAAGAAAAGAAACTGAAGTACTAAGTCCTAAATGGGGAGTCTGTATCCCATCTTTCTCCAACAAGGTCAGGGATCTTCTTGGAAGGAGTTGAAAAGACTGTATGATGGAGAGGTTGTGAATGACAACTAGCAATAATTTCTGGACACAGCAGATCAACCACCTTTATGAACACACAGTGGATATGGTAGCATTGATAGAAACAGGAAAAAAATCCCAACATAAAAGTGGGGAGTTGAGTATGAAGTCTTACCACTAGCTGGGGGGCTATTTGTATTTGATAGCTTTTGGGAAAGGAAGAGTCAGTTTTCTCTAAGGGTGTGACCTCTGATAGGTCAATCATGCTCAAGGGCAGGCTGTGTTGACCCAAGAGTATTTCAACAATACAAATTAGACCCAATGGGCTTAAAAAAATAAGCTAGAATATGAAATTTGATAGGTAAAGGTACTGATGGACCTGATAGGATCTGAGGAAAGGGGGTAAATGTGATTAAATTATATGAAACTTTTAAAGAACTAATAAAATATTTTTAAACAGAAAATTTTAAAATTAAATAAAGTTAAAAATCTAATATTGAAAACCCATAGTAAAGAAAGCAATGAGTGAAAATGGCCAGTTCTATCTTAGCTGCAAAGAAAAAAAACGCAAATGATAGAATTCACACAATAAGCTGTAGATGAAAGAAGGCAGTTACTTTAGTTTTTCAAGTTTGAAAAAGGGGAATTACTTAATCAGCATTTTATACCCAGGAGCAAAGTGGAAATCAAGATACTCTCAAATGAGACAGTCTAAAATAATTCAAATGTAGAATTGATAGGATTTAATAGCATGAGTCCAGACCTAAAATAGTTGACGAAGGAAATTGTGTGAGTCACAAGGAAATAACGAAGAGCAACGCTCTAGTGAGAGGGAATAGATTTCTTCACATGCCTTTCTCTTGCGTGTCCTAAGTAAAGGGAAGGACTTGAAACACAAATTGTAATACTTCATGATGGAGTTAGTTCTCAGCACATGTAGGGAAAACAGTCCAAGAATTGCATTTAAGGGAAGATAAAATGACATATAGGTTTCTATACTTCACATAAAGTTGTAAAATGCTGATGCAAGTCAAGTAAAATGAGTTCTGTATTACTAATGGCTAAATACAGTGACTCACAGAAGAAAAAGATATACTCAAAATTTCTCTTGATCAATTAAAATGGAAATAAAGGATACAGTTGGACCATCTTATGGGACATGAGAAGAGGAAAACAAAGAAAGCAGATTCTAAAATGGCAGGAGGAAAGTGTTGAAGGTGATGAATGGTTTTGATACTTTGATTGTGATCATGATTATGCAATAGCATACAGCTCAAATGTCATCCAACAGCATACCTTAAAATATTCTTTTTGTGTATCAATCATATTGCTATCAAGCTACTCAAGTGAAATTAAATTGAAAACAATAGATTTAGTTTATCAAGGAAATATTCAAGCTTATTGCTCTTTAAGAAATTGTATGAAATGTGGTTTCATTTTTTTAAATGTTGTTTTAAGAGTGTATGCTATGTATGAAGCCCTTAGGACAAAAATTATTACAAGGGGGATTTTATATCACAGTTTTGACATGCATGTCTTGAAAGAATGCTCATTCTGCTCAATCCACATGGGAAAACAGTTGGAACAGTGTTGTGAGGCGATGTAAGTGACCCAGGTTGTCAATGACAGCTATTTCCAGAGCCCGAATTCAGATGTATGCAATTTGATTGCAGGATCTGCGCACCTTTCCTCCTACTTTATCCTACGAAGACTGATATTTTTTTCTAATTCTAACGTTAAAATCATTTTAAAAGGCTAAGATAGTAGTGATAGACAGCTGGTTTAGAATGCAAAAAGCGTTACCACCAGTCCACAGGATAGCACCAACCATTACTATGGAGACTTAAAAATTATTAAATTTGCAAGTTGTGCCCATGTAGTTTTCATCTTGCAAATTCTACCTGCATTCGAATGCATTTAAGGGTACACAGGGGCACGTGTTAGCTTCAGCGGTACACTGGCTGTGAAGCTTTCATCCTCTTTACAACCATTTCCTGACCATTTCCAGAGCCAGCACAATAAGACACAGCCTGATGCTCAGGTCACCTGATCACTCAAGGTCACCTGGAATTCTAAACCCCATTAAAACCTCCACAAACTCTTCATCTCAGTGCACCTCCCACAGCTCCTGTCATTAGTGTGTGATACACCTATTTTTAGGTCTCTGGTCACCGTCACTATTTCAACCACACTTGCAAGTCCGTAAACATTCAAACGCACACCAGCGCTGGGATATAGCCATTCACATTTCCAGAGTGGTGCCATTTGAATCCGTTTCTAAAACCCTTTCTTAGAATGCCTGGTCTTAGCAGGTCAATTAAACTAATATCTCTGGGTCATTCACTGTTTATAAGTTTTTTAAAAGTATTTTAAATGCTATTGTCCATATAAAGAAATAAAAAAAAAAGGAAAGCCCTGTCTCCAAACTACTTAAAAATTCTCTGCAGTAGATCATGTTTATGGTTGAAGGATGGCAAGAGGAATCCAAAAGAATGAGTGGCCACTTGGCATACTATTAGATTGGGTCAAATTGATTATACAGCATGATATTGATGTTTGTATTTTTCATATTTTAATTGATTTTTCAGCAATAACAAAAGATACCACTTTGAAAATACTTTGAGAAGTAGAAACACATTACGTAGTAATTACTTCTCACTTTTCTATATATAAGATTTGATGCTAGAATCAAACTTTGTTACATATTTGGAGATCTTGCCATGTTTCTCCCCCATCTTGTCTTGCTGAGAGCACATTTCATTGATGTGGAATTGTTTCTAATTATAACAGAAGAGCCACAAAACAGCTCATTTGAAGAATTTTTTTTAACATAATTAAATTAATGGGGGTAATATTGGTATGTGTTGAGTCAAAGATCCAAACTAATATGAGGTTACAAAGTGCATAATCTCAAGAAAAAAGATTATGAATAATATTTTCACTGTGTGTATTAACTATACTTAAGGGTAGGTGCCATGCCCAGCGGTGGTAAGCCAGAACAAACCAAACTCAATGGCGTTTTAGTAGACCTTTGTCTCTTAATGATTTGTTTGGGCATTTTCTTTCTCCTCCTCCTCCTCCTCTTCCTCCTCCTCCTCCTCCTCCTCCTTTTCTTTGTCTTACTGATCTTTTGCTTGTATATTATGATTTCCAGCTTTGTGTTTTTATGGATTTTGGTTTGTGTGTCTTTCTTTTATTTATTCTGGTTTGTTTGTTTCCTTATTTATCTATTTGTGTGTTTTCTAAAGACAGTGAGAAACAAAAGGTTTAGAGTTCAGGGAGGATCTGGGAGGAGTCGGGGGAGGGGAACCATACCCAAAATACATTGTATGAAAAAACTGTGTTTCAATAAAAAGAGTAATTTAAAAACACTGCACACAGAGTGAGTGTAAGGACGATAATTCTCCATTGATCAATTCTATGTTTACTTTGTTGACAAACTTTAAGAAAAATGGATACAAATAAACAAAAATAAACCTGAAAACCTAACTTGAATCTATTTCTTTTTAAATTTCTCCATAGATAGATACAAATTCTTAAGAAGAATTGTATGCAGCTATATTAGGTTTCAAGTATGAGGTAAAGTGAACACACGTTGTTCTTTAATTACAGCGGCTTCCTTAGTCCTCTGTTTACATTTCTCTTTGAGAAACTGCCTAAAGCGAAACTTACTGCTTCTCATAAATAAATAATGACATGAGAAGTTAAGAAAAATGGGCTTTACCAAAAGAAAAATGACTCTGGACCATCAATATCAGACAGGCTATGCAGCCGGACCTCTCTGATGCAGCACTCATCTGCTTAAAACGCAAGAATAAAGTGTGCACTTTTGAAGCTGCATCGCTTTTATTACCGTTTACAGCCACCAAGGAGAAGTGGACGTGACTGTCGGTTTGTATATTCCTTTATAACTTCTGATCTCTCTCTTCTAACTACAAATACAACCAAACTAGGAAACTCAGAGCATTTAACCAAACCGAAACCAAAAGATGCCTGGAAATTTTCCTTACAGACATCTTGATTCGGAGATGGGCGGCAACATGCCAAGCACTCCCTGCTTCCTTACGCACTTGGCTTTATTCACAGCCCAATGCAGAGCTGTTGAAAATTATTGATAGCACATTTCTGTTTGCTTACATGTTATGAAGCAGTATCTCAAAAGATATTTTAGTCAATCTCTGTGGTTTTATATATATCACATACACAGATCCATCCATCCATATATATATATATATATATACACATACACACAAACACTCACACAGATACACACATACATATATGAGTATACACATGCATGCATGCATGTATATATACACAGATACATGTGTACACATATACATGCATCATATACAAAAACATATACATGCATACACCCAAATATGTATACATATACACACAGGCATACAGGGATATATGCACATACATACATACACATATGAATACAGACATACACACATGCAGACATATATGTATTCATATATATGTGCAAATATATTCATGTACACACATATATTAATACATGTATATATAGATATATACACACATGCACCCATACACACATACTTGGATACATACATATGTGCATCATACGTACATGTACATACATACATTCATACTCATATGCATAAACACACACATACATTTACATACATGTATAAAAACACATATGCATATACACATTTACATATGTATACACATAAACACATATCTAGACCCACACATGGATGCCTACTTACATGTGTACATTTATACTTACATGCCCAAGTTTTCTTATTTCGTTTCTAAATATTATTTGAAAAAGTGAAGTTTAAATTTTTTTTTTTTTTTTTTTTTTTTTTTTTTTTTTTTTTTAGGTTTTTCGAGACAGGGTTTCTCTGTGCAGCTTTGCGCCTTTCCTGGATCTCACTCTCTAGACCAGGCTGGCCTCGAACTCACAAAGATCCGCCTGCCTCTGCCTCCCAAGTGCTGGGATTAAAGGCGTGCGCCACCACCGCCCGGCTGAAGTTTAAATTTTAAACACAACTTCAAATATATTGATGATTAAATTAAGTGAAACTCTACTGGATGCTGTAATTAAAATATAAATGTTACAAATTATATTTCAAGGTTTAAAAATCTAAAAAATGACACATATGAAACGTTTCGATATGAAAAAGTAGAATATGAGTTACAAAGAAACACTTCATAAATTATATCAAGAAGAAAGGTTGTGAAACTGTGGGTACATGTGGCATGTTATTCTTCAGGGCAGAAAAGAAAGAAGAGAAGCAGTCTCTCTGAGGAAAACAATTTGCCCTCTGAGTGGAACCACTGCACATGAATACATAACAAATATCATGTCTTCAGAATGTAGAAATAAACTAAAAGAGATCTGTGGGGAAATATTGGTAACTTTAATTGTTGCAGGAAATTTGATCTAACCTCAGATAACATTTTATAGGGAAGATAGAAATGTCAATATAATATGAGCATAATATGTAAGAACATGTTGATATTACTAGTGGGCAGAATTCTTCCAAAATCCTCATGATGTACTACATGCTGATGAACATGAAGCTGTGTTATTATACATACTATGTGCTATTTAGATCATGGCACAGAATAGACAGTAATCAGAACTGTCACTTGTTAGACATTGGAGTAGCTATATTTCACTCAGTAATATTGGTTAACAAGGTTTCAAAATCAATTATTTGAAACTTCCCTGCTGTCTTTCCGTACCTCTTTAACTCTGTGGACACAGTTTTCAGCATCCCTAAATCCTATTAGTAACTTGAAAAAGTCGGACCCATTAACTTGGCAGAGCCTTAATAAAAGAACATTTGTTATTCCTCCCCACACTGTGTCTTCAGGCAAGATTCCATAAATGATGGACTATTCCATTTTCTAGTTCCCAGCTTTATTAGTTTCCAGCCAAATCTTAATCAAGATTTAAGGCCAATGAATAGAGAGTCCAGCCTGGTCCTTGAGGGAGTGATTGCATAAGATAAATGTAACTTGAGAAGATTCTTATCAAGGCCCTTTAGTGCTACAGAAAATAAATAATGAGGAGCTGCAGCATTTCAATGGTCTGGCTTGCTTGTAATTTGGAAAAGTAAACCCAGCTAGGGCCAGTCAATGCAATTACAAATACAAAGGGAAGTTTGATTGTTTTTCCATGCATGCAAACATTAAGAAAATTAAGACTTTCCCTTTCTTTCCAAGTATTGGCTTTAATTATGGATAGCAGGATTCTTAGTTTCTATAAAGTGTGGAAGTCTTTTTATGTGGCTACTTACTGTACAGTTGATTACTCGAAGCGTGCAGGAAAACAGGCTTAATGAGCACAGTGCACAATGCAATGGGGAAGAGATATTACTTCCCAATACTGCTGGGTATTAATTTTCAACAAGTCCTTCTGTCAATGTGCAGTCTTATTTCAAAGATGAGAACATGCTGACATTGAATGCTGTAGCTTAAACTCGGCTTAGATTAATTTTTTTCATTTCTTTTCATACATGGTTCAAAATGGTCTCACTTTGGAACACTAAGCAGAAAACTAGTTTGGAAACAGAATGGAAACCAGGGAATACAAATGGAGATTGGATGTTGGAGCAAGGCTGGAAAATGTTAACTATATTGTATTATAGGCTATTCAAATGTCTGCCATGCTCTTGGTGATGGTTGTGAGTAACTTTATTGTGATCAGCCATGAGACTGAAAAATGGACCTGGTGTCTTCAAAGACTATCCTGTCCCCATAGTCCAGTTACATTTACTCTGCAGGTCAATGCATTCTTCTACCCTGGATGAAACCTGTGGTAGGCTCTTACTGCTTTTCTGATTAAGCTTGATTAGTAGAAACTGATCGCCAGTCTCTTCAGTTCAACAACATAGCCTCCACTTAGGAATTAATAGTTGAGGTCTTTGTAAAAGCCAACTCTGATCCTGCTTTCAAGTTGAAACTCCTTCCCTGATTTGTTTACTGTGTGTGAGATCTGGAAGCTAGAAAGGGGTGTACACATCCTTATCCCAGTTGGACCAATGCCTTGACTTGTCATCACCCATCTTGTTGGTTGTATTTCTGTCGTCATAAATGGGGACGATGGGAGACAGGAGTGGAAATGGATGCAGACAATTGCCAATGACTGGTGTCACAGCGGGAATTTAGAATGCACTGGGTTTGGCAGATGTTTCAGCTCTGTCTCACTAAACCATCCCATCACTTCGATTATCCCACCAAGTTTCCATTATGAACTGAATTAATCTCCTTTTATCCTTTTCCTTCAATAGCCTTTATGAAGCCCTGGGAATCTTTCTGATGAGATCTTGGGTATGCTCCAGACACCCAATGCTGAAATCTTTTTTTTTTTCTTTTAGTCTGCCTATCTGTTTATGTACAAATGCCAAAGGAAATCCTTATCTCCTAATACCCTGGAAACTCATGAGCACTGACCGGGTCATGGAATAAGAGTTGTTATTCTTCTTTAGCAGCACAAGAGCCCAAGATGTAGCATGAATCTTAGAGAGTCTTATTAATAAAATCAAACCCGAGGCCAGTTATTGGGGTCAATGCTGGTAGGTCAGAGAGACAGAACAAGCCACAGCTATCTCACCTTGCCAGTTCCTCAGCTGGTCCTGTTTCCTCAGACTGGAAGCCTCTGTGTCCTCATCCCAATGGCTCTCAGCTGAACTGCTGCTAGAAGCCTGAATGCTTAACCAGCCAAATGCTTAACCAGCCTAATGCTTCTAGTTTCTGGTCCTCAACGCCTTATAAACCTTTCTGCTTTCTACCACCACTTCCTGGGATTAAAGGCTGCTTTCTGGGATTAAAGGCGTGAGTCACCATGCCTGGCTGTTTCCAATGTGGCCTTGAACTCACAGAGATCCAGAGGGATTTCTGTCTCTGGAATGCTAGGATTAAAGGCGTGTGCTACCACTGCCTAACCTCTATGTTTAATATTGTGGCTTTTCTGTTCTCTGACCCCAGATAAGTTTATTAGGATACACAATATTTTGGGGAACACAATACCACCACACCAAGAATCACGCAGTCCACCTTCATATTTCTTTGTCGTATGTTAGATACCTATTCATGATGTTCAATTAACTAGAAATGGGACCAAAATGATGATCCGAGGTTCCAAGCTAAAGCCCTACATCCTGGCATTGAAATGGGGGAAATGATTTCCTACAACTTACTCTAGAGGAGTAGTGGCAAATGGCACAGGAATGTTTTTTCAACAAAATGATAACCCGAATCTCTCTTGAATCATCAAAGGAGACAAGGAGTAGGAAAATCATAAGTGGTTGATAGAGACATTGGAATAATCTCTTGGGAATGTGGTGTACATTGCCACAGTACTTCAATGTGCTATCGTTACTATTGGCTTTTCACAAGCACAGCTTTCATGTTACAGGGGCTGAACTGTGTAAATGTTGACAAAGCTCAAATAAGGAGGTTTAGCAATAGCATTTATCTTACAAATTGAACAATTGCAATTAATCAAACTATATGAATATATATGGAATACATATGTGAATATATATACAATATATATGTATAGATACATTAGCTTTTTTTTTTTTTTTTTTTTTTTTTTTTTTTTTTTTTTTTTTGGTTTTTTCGAGACAGGGTCTCTCTGTGTAGCTTTGCGCCTCTCCTGGAACTCACTTGGTAGCCCAGGCTGGCCTCAAACTCACAGAGATCCGCCTGGCTCTGCCTCCCGAGTGCTGGGATTAAAGGCGTGCGCCACCACCGCCCGGCTGATACATTAGCTTTTAAGTTGTAAGCAGTGATCTGAAAATGCAAGTGTACCCCTTTGAATTTTACTAACAACTTTAATTGTAGATTTATTTGTTCATATTTTGTCATTCATTATTGTCACTGCTTTTTCTAGACTAAGCAAATAGACATAATGAGAAAGTAAGAACTTATCCTGAGAAATATATGAGACTTGGTTCTGGTGAACTTGGAAGCACCAAATCCCTAGGTTGTTTTATTTTTCTCTCTCTTTTTTTTTCACCTGAAATAATTCTGTCTATTGTGTTCCCACACTAATCTTCTCATGTTTCCTTGGTTATGCATGCACAGACAAGAATAATAAGATTCTAGATGAGTTTTCTAAATGAGTACTGAACACCATTCAGACCTTTGCTCATGCTTAGTTTTGCTCCATCGACTACAGGAACTGCCGATATCATAAGCTAATAGAGTTCCTGAATAACACTCTTCAGTAGTCTCCCACGCGTTTATGAATGTGTTTTCCAGGACCATTTGGTAAAAGGGTGTCCAAATCATTTTTTAGTCAAAAGAAAAACTAGTTAAAATGAATGTGTTTTCCAGGACCATTTGGTAAAAGGGTGTCCAAACCATTTTTTAGTCAAAAGAAAAACTAGTTAAAGAAAATTACTGACAGTGAAGACCAAAGGGCCAAGTGCATGAAGTCTGGATTTTCCACTTCACCAAAGTATCACCTCACACATGATATTTAATTTCCTTAGACTTTATTTTTCTTGTTTTTCAAGGTTTTGAATTCTAAATAAAGAACTAAATCACTTTGTTCATTTATTATTACTATTATTACCATTGCTTCTATGAACATTCTTTGGGAATTATTATCTAAGGTCTAATGTGGAATATCATCAATTAGGTCCTCTCTATTATTATTAATGAAGAAAATAATGATAAAATGATTTTCTAAATTATTTCATGAAATTGCTTATTTTTTTATGATTGTGCCACTAGCAACGTTTTCACCATCATAAAAATATGTCCTGTAACAGCACACTAAGATTGAGGGAGACATGAGAGATCTAAGCCTGCCAATTTGATAATACGTGCATAAGAGATGTGGATGTCAGCATTTGGGCAGAAGCCCCAGACTTTGTCGTCCTCATTTTTGAAAGGTGCCATGGAAACCTTACCTGTGCACGAGAGTCCAATGTATTTTCGCATGAATAGAACTTCCAGATGCACTGGTGACTCATACTTTATCCATTTGGACGGTAAATTCAGTGCACGGAAGGAATGAGTTTGGATTAATCTAGAGCAGGTCACCCAATGTAAGTGCTAAAATCGAGTCATAAATCAGCAGCGCTCAATAAAGCAGGGAGGTTGGTGCATTTCCTCTAGCTGTCATTCTCTGAAGTGAAAACAGCTGTAGCTTTAGAAACAGATCCAACTCCAAATGGGCAGGCAGTGCCCAAACCGCAAAACCACCAAAGGTACGAAACATCAACTTTTTAAATTGAGACTGCACGGGAGACAAGAGTGAAATACTGCCCAGTTTTAGCTCACAACTTTCCACAAGCAAGGAGAACAAACTGGTTCCAGATGTTCAGATGGTGTGTGCATTTCCCTTTATAATGTTTTCATGTGGCCTCCTGGTTAATTGCTCATAGCAGTGTTCACCACAAAATAACATATTTTAGAGATCTTTTTTTTCCAAAGGTAGATGTCTGAATATAAGTATTATACTCATCTCACTTCAACTTTGAACATCATAAGACTGAAAAGAGGTAGCCTCCTGGAACCAGAAGATGAAACTAATTTTTAAACCATTTCAAGGTGCTCTCTACCTAAGAACCTGCCACTCTAGTGAGCATTTGTTACAACCTTCAACTAAAGGACATATATGAGGTAATATTTAAATCAAGTAGCATGCCATCTCTTTCCAATTTATTCTCAACCATATTTTTCTCATAATTTTGCATGTCTCCACTCCTAAGAGATCTGAGCTGAGGCAAAATTAAGTGTAATGGTATAGTTAGCAAATGTAATTAGGAATATTTTATAAATATTCTGAATGTCATTATGTAGAATTCAATCACTAGTCTTTGTTTTTACTTACAGACCTATCAACTTAAAAACATAGACACAGGCTGATATTGAGATAAATTAA
The DNA here is from genome assembly GCF_007827085.1 of Peromyscus californicus insignis. Taxonomy (NCBI): domain Eukaryota; kingdom Metazoa; phylum Chordata; class Mammalia; order Rodentia; family Cricetidae; genus Peromyscus; species Peromyscus californicus. The sequence continues at coordinate 32,036,757 of NW_026294492.1, read as the reverse complement.
CATGACACCAGGCTTCCTATATATCTTTATCTGTGACGTTTACTTTCACTGAGATGTAAGGTGACATTATAAAATATAGTTTAAAAGGCAGGGCTTTTTTCTTATTTCCAAACTTTGGAAAGTTCTACTTTCTGAAACATATAATAAGTGATTGTGATTTAGTCCTAACAGTTTGTGTGTATATCAATGTATGTGAGTATATATGTGTATGTGTGTGTGGTTCATATATATGTGTATATGTGCATGTGTTGTTGATTGTTCTATGAAGAAAAGTACTTTCCTAAACTGCCATCTACTCAAACTTGATTCTAGCTCTTTGAATGAGTCTTTCAAACTGTCAGTTTGAAATACCTTTTAGGTTGTAATGTTTTGTTTGGGGATTTAATTTTCTTATTGTTTGACTTTGTTCCATGGGGGTATCATTTCCAAAAAAAAAAAAAAAACATTATTATTGTTTCCTAGAGAAATTTCAGCCATTGTTCTCAAGAGAATTGCTTCAAGGACAAGCTGTGTTAGCTTCTTGCTGATACAACAAAGTTGACAAATTTGTTGGTTTCACCAGTACAAACACAGGACAAATACCAACATGTGTCGGGCTGAAGGGCTGAGATCCTTTCTGGATGATGTAAGGATGAAGTCATGTTGACGTGTCCATCTTCTACATAAGGATGAAGCCATGTTGATGTGCCCATCTTCTACGTTGCTCCTTCTCTCATGGCCCCACTTTTTTCTTAAAAGTGAGCATGTTCCATTCTCATCTGAGTCTCACAAGCATGATCTGTCTCGATCCAATAATAATTTCTGTTGTTACATTGGGCTCAATTGGATAATTTCCCCATATTAAATCAACTGCCCGGTAAGCATAATTTCTATATAATCATCATTTCCTTTAATATTCAATACAATATTCCGGGGGGAGGGGGTTAAGACATAGGTATCCTTGGGGCTTGAGAGACGAATAGATTATTAATCTCCTACCAATACCTGATCAACAAAATATTCTTTTTTTTATAACTTTTTATTGACTCTTTGTGGATTTTACATCATGCATCTCGATCCCACTCATCTCTCTGTCCCGCCATGTCCACTCTCTGCCCTTTCAATCTTCCCCCTTAAATAAAATAAAATCAAATTTAAAAGAAAAACAAAAAACAAAAACAATAAGACAAAACAAACAAAAATCTTGATGTGGATGTTATAATGTGGCCCAGTGAGTCACTCAGTATACTCTTTGGTTCATACATCCTTACTTGGTAAGTGTTCACTACATGAGTCATTGTTCTGGTTTGAGACCTCTGATTGCTGCTACAGGATCAGTACTGGGCTCTCACTGGGACTCCTTTTGGACATCCTGTTGCTTTGTGTCATTGAGATCCTGCAGCTTTGGTTCTGCAGGTCCAGCCCCTTCACATGCTCCAGCAGTTCATAGATGGGGTAGATGTTGGAGTGGGCCTGGGTGGTAGCAGGGATGGCCAGCCCACCAGCTTTTTCTCATCATCACCAGCAGGGAGAGCTCTCCAGCACTTCCCTGCTAGTTCAACAATGCAGCAGGCAGCAAGGATAGGGCCAGTTCTCCTGCCCTCATGCCCTTGGTGCAGGCTTATCTGCACCCCTGCCAGCAGGGTCAACTCTACTGTGCTGCCCAGGCAAGGTGCAGGGTCCTACTCTCCCGGGTACTGCAGTTGGTGAGGGGAAGGGTAGCTCTCCCACTCTCATGCCCCCAAGGCCAGCTCTCCCAACTGCTGCAGGTGGCAAGGGGTGAGGGGGAGGAGAGCGATCTTTCCCTCACCCATGCCACCATATGGCAGATGAAGTGAGGCAGGATCAACTCTCTTGTTCTCACACCTGCCTTCAGTAGGTGGCAAGGGGTGAGGCAGGGCATCTCCCCATTTCCCACACCACTACATGACAGACAGGTAGTGGGGCTAACTCTCCCATTCTTATGCCTTCAGAACTGGACCAGCTGCACTCCAGTCAATGGAGTCAGTCAGCTCTACTGTGCTGCCTAGGAGAGGTACAGGGACCAGTTCTCCCTAGTGTTGCAGCCAGTGAGGGGTAGAGCCAACTCTGTGCAGCCCTGTCCTCACTTCCATCAGTGGTAAAAGGAGCCATGAACATCAACACAGAGTGAGTTTGCAGCAGGGCCACAGACTCAAACATGACCCTTGGCAACAGCCCGGGCCTCGATGACACCATGGCCCCTGATGGCAGTGCAGGCCACCCAGATCTGTGTGGCCTTGGCAGCAGCACAGCCCTGGGACACTAACATGGCCACCAGTGGCGGTCCAGACCCCAGGTATCTGAGTGGCCCTTGGTGGCAACAAGGGCCACAGATATCAACATAAACCCTGGCTGTGGTTGGGCCATGTCCCCGGACATGGTCCTTGACAAGAGCCTAGGCCCAGATGTCACTATGGTCCTGATAGGCTGTGCAGGTCACTCAGATTGTCATGGACCCAGTGCCAGCGTGGCCCCAAGTGGTGGCCCAGATTCCTGGCATCCACATGGTCCTTGATGAAGCCTCAGATATCAACATAGACCCTGACTGAGGTAAGGCCATGAACAAAACATTCTTAATATGACCATGCCTAGTGATAGCTGAATTCTCCCTCAGAATTCTGCTCATATCCCTTGACTTCATGGTATTTATACCTATGTATAATACTGAGATATTTTGTATTGCTGTAGATTCATTTCTGTTGTGATAAAATACCCTGACAAAAGCAACTAAATTCAAAAGCCATGCCCTAATTTATTTGGTGAGGGGACTATCAAGATGTATAGCATTCAGATTATAGCATAGATGCTGCTCAGTGTGTGCATCCAGGCTCTCAGTAATAACTCTGAGCAAAAACACAGAGCATGAAAACTTGAAAAATGTGAAGTGTGCTGAGGGAAACAATACACGTGATCTTGACCTTGCAGATGGGCAGATGTGGACAACATTAATGGAGAAAGGGTTTATGTGGCTTACAATTACAGGTTAAAGTCCATCATTGTGGAGAGATCAAGGATAGAACATGAAGCTGCTTGTTACATCCAGTCAAGAGGAGAGAGGAGAGGGAGGGAGAGAACAAAAGAGATGTGGAGAGAGAGAGAGTTCATGCATGAAAGTTTATTCTTGCTCAGCTCCCCCCCCCCTCTCTCTCTCTCTCTCTCTCTCTCTCTCTCTCTCTCTCTATATATATATATATATATATATATATATATATATATATATATACACTCCTATAGTCCACAGAATGGTGCCATCATGCTGGGCTTGGTCTTTACACACCAGTGAACACAATCAAGGCAATACCACAGTTATGCCCACAAGGCAACCTGATCCAAACACTTCTTCAGTTAGACTTTCTTCCTAGGTTATTTAAGATTGTGCAAAGTGGGCAATTAAAACCATCACAATGCTTCTATCTTTCTAGTAGTAGGTCAACAATTCTTAATAAACATTATTGTTACTGTTATTATTGTTGTCAATATTATGATTATTGATACTTTCAAAAGGGTAAAATAAAATGAACAATTCTTTTAAATTCTGCTTATTTAAAGGACCTTCCTTTTAACATGGTTGCTGTGATTTTAATAGATATTTGGCAAGTTCAAGGTGGTGCATGCCGAAAGGCATTATCTCATGTGAGAATGCTTGCCTCTTAAGGATCCTTCTGAAGTGGATTTCACAGAAGTCTGTAAAAGCTGCTTGATCTGAAATTCCTTTTTTGTGCTACCTTAGCTTGTGGATTGACATGCCTTGATTGCCCATTTCATATAGCATATTTTACAAGAAATCTTTCCTTTATTCTTCATAACTACCTTTGAAATGCCACCAAGAGGTTTTAGAAAAGTTGAACAAGGTCACATGGTGAGCCTATGTGATAAGGATGAAATGAGATTCCAATGTGTTTCCATTTGAGATAATCATTTAACCATAATTCACTGCAGCAAGAACTGAAGATAACAAAATGAATGTAGTGGCTGGAGAGCAGGTTAGGCTGTTAAGAGGACTTAATGCTGTTTTGGGAGTCTCAGGTTTGATTCCCGCATCAGGAGCTCATAACCATCTGTACCCTCAGTTCAAGATGATTCAATGCCCTTTGGACTCTGAGGGCAAGCACACACGAGGTGCGCATAAACTCACAAGGATGCCCACAGACACACAAAATAAAGTAAAATAAAAGCCTTCAATATCAATCTTTATGTAGTGTTTGGAAGGAGAAAATTAAGAAATAACAACCCAGTTCTGACAATTCCATTCATGAATGTCACTTTGCATTTGTGACAAGGATAGCAAAGATACAAGGATAGTACATGGTTCACTTACAGGGGAGCATATTTACATGATGATGGATCAGTATCAAAGTTCAAGGTCATTAGGGAAGTTCAAGGATATCAGGAAACAGAAAAGGAGATCTAAAACAAATGTAAACATCACAAATCAAAATGAAGACAAAACAAAAAATTATATTGAGTGAGGTTATCGAGACCTAAAAAGACAGACCACATGTCTTCTCCCACATGAGGGTTCTAGTTTTAAATCTTTCTAACACTGGGGACACATGGAACCTCGGAAACAGGCCATTTGTGGGGGAGACTAATTTAGGGGGGGAATTATAGCATTCATTCAGGTAGTGTAGCAACAGGGATGGGCAAATGAAGTGCCAGAAGAGGACTTAGGACAAACCTATTATCTTACAACCCAAGTAAAGAAAAAGATACTACAAAAACAGATAGTAGAATATATGCAAAAAGAATAGGGAGGTGGATACTGGGAAGCTAAAGATTTAGGGAGGATGGAAGTAGGGGGTGAGGAAGTGAAAACTAAGATGAACCATGTATGAAGAAACCTCATGAGATCCCACCATACACACTGAACAGAAGTATCCCACATTGGTGAAACTGCTGCTCCCAGAAGACACGAGTTATGAATGAAATTCTCAGTGTCAAGTAGAGGCTCTCTCCCTGTGAGTTATTGTCCAGACATTCCACAGACTCACCCAAAACAATACAGAGATAAGTAAAAAGTACAGAAAATTACTGGTGAGAAATATGGACCCTTTCTCTTGCAAACCTGACCATGTTGCTCAAGGACAAACAGATAAGAACTGTGGGAGACTTTGCAGCCTCTTGTCAGAGGAGCTCTTAGACTAGTGGGGTAAGCAGAGTCTAATGTGCCATCTTGCTGTGGGTTTAGTAGACTAGAATGTGATGGGAATGCAAATGGCAAAGACTGTTCTCGAAGCTTCAGAGGTGAACAGAGATGCTCTCAGAAATTTAACAAGAGGTCATTCGTATAACACTCTGGCAAATAACTGAGCTATATTCTCTTCACATCCTAAATGCCTAAGTGAGACTAAATTCAAAAGCCATGCCCTAATTTATTTGGTGGGGGGACTACCAAGATGTATAGCATTCGGATTATAGCATAGATGCTGCTCAGTGTGTGCATCCAGGCTCACAGTAATAACTCTGAGCAAAAACACAGAGCATGAAAACTTGAAAAATGTGAAGTGTGCTGAGGGAAACAATACACGTGATCTTGACCTTGCAGATGGGCAGATATGGACAAGCTGGCTACAATTGTTAGACATCCATTCCATTTAAGAAAAATGGGGAGCTTCTTCTGTTGAGAATTCTCTGTTAAGCTCTGTAGCCCATTTCTTTAAATTGGATTTTTAAGTATTTTGATGTCTAGCTTTTTGAGTTCTTTATATATTTTGGAGATCAGCCCTCTCTCAGATGTGGGGTTGGTAAAGATCTTTTCCCATTTTGTAGGCTGTCGTTTGGTCTTATTGACCATATCCTTTGCTCTACAATTTATTAATTGTCGCTCTCAGTGTCTGTGCTACTGGTGTTATATTTAGGAAGTGGTCTCCTGTGCCAATTCATTCAGACTATTTCCTACTTTCTCTTCTATCAAGTTCAGTGTAACTGGATTTATGCTGAGGTCTTTGATCCACTTGGACTTGAGTTTTTGTGCATGGTGACAGATATGGATCTATTTGTAATATTCTGCATGTTGACATCCAGTTATGCCAGCACCATTTGTTGAAGATGCTTTCTCTTTTCCATGGTACAGTTTTGGCTTCTTTGTCGAAAATCATATGTTCATAGGTGTGTGGATTAATGTCAGGGTCTTCAATTCAATTCCATTGGTCCACATGTCGGTTTTTATGCCAGTACCAAGCTGTTTTTATTACTATAACTCTATAGCAGAGCTTGAGGTCAGGGATCATGATGCCTCCAGAGGTTGCTTTATTATACAGGATCCTTTTAGCTATCCTAGGTTTTTTGTTTTTCCATATAAAGTTAAGTATTATTCTTTCCAAGTCTGTGAAGAATTGTGTTGGGATTTTGATTGGGATTGCATTGAATATGTGGGGGATGGGGATCTGTCCCTGGTCTATGGGCAGGCTTCTGGAACCCAGTGCCTGTAGTGTGACACCTTGCACAGACTTGGTGCAGTGGGAAGGGGCTTGGACCTGCCTAAGCTCAGTGTGCTGGGCTCTGCTGACTCCCCATGGGAGACCTCGATTTGGGGGATGTGGGGATGTGGGGTGGCTTGGGAAAGAGGGCTGGTGGGTAGAAGGAGGGAAGAGGGGGAATCTGTGGATAGTATGTGGAGTGAGTAGAAAATTTCTTAATAAAGAAAAATGAAAGAAAAAAAAAGAAAAATGGAGAGCTTTGTTGTAAGGGGACTTTAGGTACCTAGAGGGCAAGACTTCATCATATTCATAATAATTATCATAGAAGAGACAGTCATCAATTTGAGAGGGGAGAAAAACACAGGGGGAGTTAGAGGCTGGAGAGGGGTTGGTTGAGATGATATAAATACAGTAGTCATAAAACAAAATCTCCAAAACTAAAGTTTAAAAGATAATTAGTTATAAATAAATTATATTTTTAGAGGTTCCAGGACATAAAAATTCATGTTAATCTGAAAAGGGAGTATTTCTTCAGGAGTTTCCTATGTAAACAGCATCACTTAAGAAACATTTTTTCGCCGGGCGGTGGTGGCGCACGCCTATAATCCCAGCACTCGGGAGGCAGAGCCAGGAGGATCTCTGTGAGTTCGAGGCCAGCCTGGGCTACCAAGTGAGTCCCAGGAAAGGCGCAAAGCTACACAGAGAAACCCTGTCTCGAAAAACCAAAAAAAAAAAAAAGAAACATTTTTTCCCTGGTTGGGCCATAGATACCTTCAGAGGCCTCTCTTGCAGAAGTCTAAGGGATCATGCTACAGCTCACTGCCATTGAAACTTGGCATTTACAACAACATGCTGCTTTTCTGGCATGCAGAGTCTAAGAATTGCAGATCATGGAGTCCAAGGCCAAGGGTCTAATGCCTATGGGGTCAGACAATGGATAGCTTTGATGGTCCTGCAGAGAGCAGGAGAAGCGAGTATGTGACGCTGTGAAGGGAAATCCTAGCTTGCACTGGGGATGCTGGAGTGTTGGTGATGCTAGAAAGATGTAGAACACTGGAAGTGGGGTCAGCTGAGAGGTCACCTATGCTGCAGGATTAAGCACTTCAGAGGCAAGTTACTCAGTACATTGTTGCCAAGATGACATGTCTGCATGAGCTATAGACATAGAACATGAAGCTTCAGGACTTCCTGTTTTTGCTACTTGATGTCTGCCTTGAACTGATCTTTCCTTGCTAGCTTCCTGTTCCTCTCTTTTGGAATAGAAATACTAACTATGTGCTATTGTATACCTTTATCTGTATATCTATCTATCTATCTATCTATCTATCTATCTATCTATCTATCTGTCATCCATCTATCTATCTGTCATCTATCTATCATCTATCTATATATCTATCTATCATCTATCTGTCATCTATCATCTATATCTTTATCTACCATCTATCTAACTATATTTATCTATCTTTATCATCATCTATTGTTTTCTTAATTATAGTAGTCTACCAATAAGTTTGTCTTGAATCTCAGAAGAGACTTTATTTTTGTACAATATTGGAGGTGTTAAGACTTTGGAGACTTTTGAAGCTCTATTGAATGGATTTTGCATAAGCCTATTGGAACTAGGGGAAGAGTGTTACTGTTTAGAAGTGGAACAGCCCACGCAGGTTCTTGTGTTTAAACATCTGGCCCTTTGTGGCAATACTTTCAGAAGCTATAGAACCTTTTGGATTGGAACTTAACTGGTTGATACAGGGTCACAGGATCAGGCCTGGAGGATTAAAGGGGGCTCACTTCTGGTCAAATGTTGTGCTTCCTAGTGTGTCATATGACAAGCAGCTATCACTCAGTCCAGTCATTACAGACCAAGCTCTTCGCCATGTCTTATTTGCCATGATGGACCCTGACCCCATGAGTCCGAAAACAAAATGAAGCCTTTTGTACTTGAAGTTGCTCCTGTATGTTATTTAGTTACACTAAAAATTGTTGCATATATATATATATATGTCTTTGTCAGTGTTCTATTGCTGTTTAGAGACAACATGGCCACTGCAACTCTTATAAGAGAAAACGTTTAATTGGGGCTGGCTTACAGTTTCAGAAGTTTAGTCCATTACCCTCACGGCAAGGAGCATGGTGGCACACAGGCAGACATAGTGCAGGAGAAGTAGCTGAGAATTCCACATCCAGATTAGTGAGCAGCAGGAAGAGAGACTGGGCCTGGCTTGGACTTTTGAAACCTCAAAGCACACTGTAGTGACACACTTCCTTCAAAAAGGCCACATCTACTCCAATAAGGCCACCCCTTCTAATCATTCTCAAGCAGCGCACTCCAGGATGAGTTAAATGTATAAGCCTATGGGGGCAATTCTCATTCAGACCACCACAATACACATACACAGAAATCTGGTTATGTGGTGGAGCAGACAGGGCATTAAACCTTCATTCTGCTACTTAGAGGTCACACCTCTGACCATTAATCAGACTGGGGTGCACATTCCCCTCTGAAAAACAGAGGCAATGATAGCTGAAATGATTTTTTTTTTAAGGATAAAACAATGAATTATAAAGTCTGGAAGATTTAAACAGTTAAATTCAGTGAGCTTGGTTGAAGACAAAGGCCAGAGCATTAGAAAAAGAGAAAAATGATAGGGATGCTAGATTTAAGGGAATTTAGAGACTGGAATCTAGAGGCAATGCAAAGGAGTTAACATTGAGCTCCATTGTGCCCATCTGTTTTTATCAGCCCATGGAGACTTTTGATAAGTTGTGAGACAGGCAGGAGGAGGAAGGCTTTGATCAACTTTCAGATCTCAGAGTCTCATTGGTTCGACCCTTGTTTCTGCTTCCACATTTATAAACACCTGCTAAGAGAAGCTGTAAGACCTAAGAAACACTTCTTAACTCTCAAGTATCATTAGACTTCTGCAGCTGGATTTGCTTCCTACATCTACAGCAGAGATTGGTGGCCCACTGCACAGTACTGTACAGGTAAGTGCTGGCACTGATGATTTCCCATATGGAAATGAAAACTGTCGGGAGATTAATGGTCAGTTAGTCTCCTACAGTGCCGTTCCCCTTTGAGTGAAATTATCACTGCTGTAGTAGGCAGTCCCATAAAAGAGACTCATTTAATCAATGTTCGGACTATAGTCAGGATAAGCTCTGCATTTATTCTTGCTTTTCTGGGAGAATTCATTACAACATGGAAGTCAGCATGGCTACTCAGTGTGATTTCCTATCTGTCCTTGTAAAATGTATCCCATGACTTTCCATTAAATTAGTTCTAGGGAAACATAACTGCTCCCACTGACATCACACGGTTCCTTTTATCAGACACGGGCAAAAAATAGAGCACAGCTGCTTTCCTTTTCTTCTTCCTTTTTACATTTCCTATAGACAACGGAAAAGTAAGAAATGCACAAAGAAAAGTAACCACCATTTTGGTTCTTTATAGGACTTTTGTCTTAAAATTCATATGACAAGGCTTGCTTTTGTGTAAAAATAAAAGCACAATTGCACATCCTACATAATGGTAACTGAAATGATACTTTGCAAAGAACTACAATGAATCAGCAAAATACTCACAGTTGTGTTTGAATATGGGATATCAGGTTGTTTTCCTTTGACTTGATGTAATAATTTGATTAATTTTACTTGTGATACAAAGGAAAATATAAAGAATGTTATCTGACCCTCAGATGTCTCTTATCATGGTTTAAGTTACAGATTTACTTTTTTTGTTGTTTTTTTTATATTTTCCTCTTTTTCTCTCAATTGGATAATCCTTTGAAACTGACAGGGACTATATTACACATTATAAGACACAAATGATTTATTATGTAAATGCTTTTGAAACTCTCAGGAATGTATTATTTGCTTCCATTTTAATGGACTGGAAGATGCTGGTTATAATTTTCAATGATTTGAGTGTCTTGCAAAGTAAAAAAGAAAAGGCAAATGAGGAAGCAAAAATTAAATTACACACACACACACACACACAAATCTGAGGTAACATCCTTTAAGTACTATACAGCTCCACCTTTGAGGAATTTTTTTTTTATTCATGAGTATTCTCAAAAAATATGAATGTGGCTGCTAGAGAGCCCTGTGAGAGATCAGAGTGCTACCTGGTTAGTGTCCTTGTTTGTTGATTTGAACGTCCTTTCTGCCATTAAATTAGATTTGATCTTGACGTCTCTAGCAGTATGTGTGTGCATGCATGTGTGCGTGCATGCGTGCGTGCGTGCGTGCGTGCGTGCGTGTGTGTGTGTGTGTGTGTGTGTGTGTGTGTGCATGTGCTTGAGTCTGTGTGAATGTATGTGTGCATGAGAGTGTATGAATGTATGAAGGTGTGAGAATGTGTGTGTGTGTGTGTATGCACATAAACAATGTCATCCTCTGTCACTTGAGACAGGACATTTCACTGAGCCCGCCCTCTTTCCTCCTATTTCTCCACCATTGCTTGTGGGGTTACAGTTGCATGGCAGTGCATAGACTTGTACGTCAGTGCTGAAGATTTGAACTCAAGTCCTCATGACTGGGCAGCAAGCTCTCTTAACCACACAACTATTCCCTAGCTCTGCAGAAAAATGTTCTCAATAAAATGAGTCCAAATAGATTTGCATGTGAATGCATGCAGAGGCTTTTAGCCTTACCATTGAATGGAAGTTAACTTTACCAGTCAGTGAGTGTATTGAGTATTAATAAGTTACAGGAAGATTTACAGGACATTCAGCTAAGGCCCTTCTCCAAGAGCCTAATAAAAGTCTTGAGCAGGAAATGTTTCTGAGATTTATTTTAGGTTTCAGGAGAAATTAACCATCAGCTAAGGTTTTTTTTTTTTTGCTAATACTTACAAATATTGAGATGTCTGTCCCACCATTATGTTAAATTGTAATAACATGACTGACTTATATCTGTGTTTACTGTATGTTCCTAGGAAATCCTCTTCTATCATTCTGGTAATGGAAAGCTAGCAGAAAAGTATTTCCCCTTCAGGAAAACTGACTTATCTAAATATTTAAGAATATATTCAATGGTCTACCTGGTAGTTTATAGGATAGAAACACAAATAAAGCCATTTAGAGGTTAAAATGGAAAGAAGTAGCCTGTTTTCTCACTTGATACAGAGAAGGGAATAACTGAGTGAAGAATGACCACTTTGGGGTATATATAAATAGTGCAATAAGAATTAAAAAATGGGATGCTCCAGTAAGACTGGAGTAGTAAATGGTTTAATGTCTAAGGTCAGATTAGACCTGTGAAATCATCTAAATAACTTTAATAAAGTTAATGGGCAAATAAATGGCCCATTTTTAGACATTTTTTCTTAAATACAAGTGCAAAGGTTTTCCTTTCATGTTGTTTTTCTTTCAATGACAACAAGAAGATACTCTCTATCCTACTCATGCTCCCTGGGCATTACTGAGGGTGTGCTATGCAAAAGAGATCGTAATGGAAACCCTTATGGAACAAGGCCAAGTGTTCTCACATGCAGTAGCTTTCAGCCATTTGTTTGACTATTATTTGGCTTTTCTAAAAGAATGTTATAATTTTTAAACTTGATTTTGAAGTGTTAGTATTTTCATATGTGCATGATAGAGGCAAGGGTGGGTTGATGGTATGTGTGTGATGTCAGAAGAAAAATATGTAGAGTCCCGCTTCTCCTTCTACATTTACATGGGATCTGGGAATTGAACTCTAATGGACAGATTTGTAGTCAGGCAGTAAGCTACCTTTACCCCCCACTAAGCCCTTTTGCTGGACTCAGAATTTTATTATTAAAATCCAGAAGCCATTTCTTTATTGATTAATCTTCATTTTGCTATGTGAACTAGTGTAAGCACTTCAAGATCACTTCCTTTGCAGAACCCATGGCAAAACCTCACCTAATTCTCCACACTAGTCTGAGTGGCGATATCACACAATCCCACCACTTATCGCACAGATTTATAAATGAACATGTTTGGCAGTATTTAAAGTTGCTCTGAAAAGATGGTTGGTGTGTCGAGTGCAAAATAGGAAGTGCTATTTTAAGAGCAGGAAAGTCATGCAGAGTCCATCTCTGTACGTGTGTGTGCACTCAATGATTTAGATACTTCTAAATCTGTCTTTGTTCCTCAATAGCAGCATGGAACCTGCTGTAAAAACCACTATTTTTTGAATCCCAATAGCAATTAAGAGAGGCTAATTGCTCAGGAGAGACAGGGTGGATGAATGTTAGGGAAGTGGTATAAGATGTATGTAAATCTGAATTTAAAACTTTGCCTTTTCTTTCAAATGTGCTCCCCACTCCCAGTTGGATAAATGAGTTCTTTTCTTCATCGCAGTGTGCAAAAGCTTAACAGGAGAAAGCAGGGTCTAAATTTGTTGACAATTCATTCTGAAAGGAATGACTATATATTTACTGTATCATTGGAAAACGGAACACTGAGATGAACTGACTGTTTTGTCTCGAAAGAATAAATACACGAATTATATATCCCTGTAGACCTATTAAAGTAGAAAAGTTACTTGTTAGAATTATACTGTAATTTCAAAACATTTTCTTTGAAAATTCAAATTCAAAGTCATTTAAAATTCAAATCCAGGCAGCTTACTTCTTGTGCTTGTCTGAGTTCTTCATTTCAGGCTAAGCTGCTAAGCCCACCATTCACACTACTAGACCAGGGCTTCTACCTGCTTCACTCAGTGACATTTCAATGTCTTAGGGTTTTTGATGGGCAATGGACATTGGGGAAATGTACCCTAACACTAATCTTTCCGGAAATGCTGTTGCAACACACTCTGTTGCCAAGGTTACAAAATCACTTAGGTCTACACTGAAAACATCTTCAGCATGTTTTACATGTATCCACAGCCAGACTTTTCATGCTGCTACCCAGCTTTCTGTCACTATGAAAAGATGCCTGGGATTATCAGTTACAACATGGAGATTCTAACTGAGATTCATGGTTTCAGCATATTCACTCCACTGTTGTTTGGCTCCATTGCCTGTGATTAGGCAGAATTTAATGGCAGAAACACTAAGCAAGGGAACATGCTCACCTCCTGCCCATTAGAAATCAATAAAAGACACAGGAAATGGCAAAGAGTCCAGTATCTCCTTCAAAGTCATGCACCCAATGACCTAACTTCCTTTCATTAAGTCAAATGTCCTAAAGATTTCATCATCTGTCAATATCACCAAGAATCGTGTTTTCAACATGAGACTGGGAAGACATTCAAGATCCATATTATACTGCAAGCTCAACATGATTGTGATAATTGTATTTTGTGAGAAAGTCATACATGAACAATGTATCTACATCACTATCACCCAACCTACCACTCAAACTCCCCATATGATCTCCTTCCAAAATTTATGTCTTTCCTTTAATTACTGTTGTTGTATGTATATACAACCGACTGAATCTACACAGAATATTTTTTGTATGGATATATGTGATTGACCATATGGGATTGAACATCTTATGTAGGAGTGCATCCCTAAAAGGGGATTAATTCTCCATCTCTCAGCAGCCAATGACCACATGTAGCTTTCTTCATCTAGGAGAGGTTTAGGTGAATGTTTCCTGTCCCCATTGGCTTGCCAACTGATGTTGTCATGAGGGTCTTGCTCTGGCAACCACATTGTGAGGCTCTTATAATCTTTCTTATCACCTTTCCCATAGTTTCCCCTGAGCCTTGGGGACATGTGTTGCATTGCAAACGTATTAGCTGGGGCTAGACAGCCCACAGCCTCTTATTCTCCGTATTGTTTTCTAGTTATGGATAATAGTAATAGTCTCCATCTGATGCAGAAAAGAACCTTCCTTGATGAGAGGTGAGGCCGAGACAAATCTGTGGGTCTAAAGATATATGTATTTAGAACATGGTTAGAAATTATATTGATTTTGGAAAATGACAGTAGTAGGTTCTCCTGTAGTACCTTGGACTCCTCCAGCTATAACTAGTTGGCTAGGTTTACAAAACCAGACATGAAGTCCTTCCAATTGTGTAGATCTTTAATCTAATTAGGTGGATGTTGGTTAACCCTGAGCTGGAGGTTCCGCTATTGCCTAATAGGGGTTATGTTGGCAGTCAAGCTGTTGTGGTTCTTAGACTTTTCAGTGGTGTAGGTCTACTGGTTACCTTTCTCCCTTGGTAGCTTGCAGATTACTTTCAGATACTGTGGGATCCAGTCCACATGGAGGAGGCTTTCTGATCATTTCTATCCCCATTCTTCCAAGTCTTGTGTTTAAAGTGCGTGATGTCAACAGTAAGTTCTTGTCTTCAATTTCTGGAAGGCAACAGGTGCAATGGAAATAGCGTATATTATTTTGAGAGTCTCTTTGACTCCACTGACCAACAAGTTGAAGAGAGTTTTCTAATGTCTTATACTGGGGTTTTTATTAGCTATTACATTTTTTCTCGCGGAGAGCATCTTGTGTGTGTGTGTGTGTGTGTGTGTGTGTGTGTGTGTGTGTGTGTGTGTGCGCACAGGTCAGCACATAGCAATGATAGAATCTGAGGGTTCAGGTGAGAATGGTAGGGCTTAATGGGAACACAGAAAGTTTGAGTTATTGGCAGTCTGTAGGGATTACAAGTAGAGCTGGGACTTCAGAAACTATATTGGCTTTGGAAAATGATTGTAATGGGTTTGGTAGTAGCTATTCTAAGAAATTGGAAGGAATTCTCCAAATTCCTCTGACAGGCAGCTAGCTCACTTGACCTTGGGGTAAAGTGCAATAGAGTAAATGTTCCTCAGTTGGCCTGGTCTCTAAATTGCTATGGACAAAGATAGCCTGTGGTGACTCTCCAGGTAGGGCAAACTGTAGACCTTGACATAAGTTGTCACTGAAAACTACTTATAAACTAACAAAAAGTAAAACCCCTCACTTACTCTACCATGTCAGCATTTCTTGGGTTCCAGAATTTGTTAGACATCCATTCTCAGTCTATACTCAATGGCCTGACTTGTTTATAGTCAATGGCTTTGTTGATGATGTATGACTGAATTCAGTGTTGGCAATCCATTTTTGTTTTCTTGCAGAGAAGGGAGCCCTGATGTGATTCTGACTGCTCGGAGTTCCCTCAACAACCTACACATGAATCACTGCTACTCTTGTGGAGTAGTAGTCCTTTCCTCTGTCCTGTACCCAAGGGACAGCTGCATGTTCTCATGTCAAGACCTACCCAGTCTCTTCAGCTAACCCACAATGATAAACAAAGAACTGCCCTCAACCCTGCATGTGTTCTCCTTACACAGCAGGATTCCTCTATGTCTATATGACTTCAAAGAGAGCGGTGAGAGGCTGTAGGGTAGATTGAAACACTGTTAGCATCATATTCCTTTCATACACATGACACAGGCAGAATCAGGAAACACCTGGATGACCTTAATAAGCATTAGTTTAACATTTAGAAAGTAAGAATTCTGTATAATTGAACAAGCAAATAGATTTACATAAATAGGAAAAGTCAGTCAAAGCCTTCAATATGTCTATTTCCCACCCCATGCTCTGTGTATATAAATCTGAAAATATGTAAAATCAATTATTGGCAGGAAGTTTTTGATATACATTTGTCCTAAATCATCACTTAACTGCTACTTTTCTACTGTTATTAAAAGTAATTCAGCATTAGCGTTTTTCTGCATATCACACCTCTTCACACACACGGAAGTGATACATGTACATACACATGGAGTTTTAGGCAACAGAGATTATTTTAATGCAATCCTCCTGGCTCTGTTCTTAAAAAAAAGTTACTTAAGAAAAGCTCTGAAACGAATGTTCCCTAAGACATGGATCATTTTTACCACCCAGACTTAGTACAAGAATGAAGGTAGGGCATATGATTCCTGGTCCTTGAGAATAATGTCAGTGGGCCTTGTGACTTCATGTTGTCTGAAACACTAAGTGGAGAAACCTTCCAAACCAGGGCATTTCGGAATTCTGGACTATTTCATGTGATTACAGGGCTTTTGTCCATATTCTGACCATAAACCTCCATAGATGGTTTATTGCTGTTTGTATTGAGTTATGTGGCCCACACTGGCCTTCTACACTTCAGGGATCCTCCTGATTTAGAGTCTCAAAAGAGCTAGGACTGCACTCATGTCCTATGTTACCGGCTTCTTTTAAACAGTGTTCCCTAGCTCTCTATTTTTTCTACACACTAGGGGCTTTTCCGTAGTGTGGATCAAGGGCAGACATTTATGCTCAGTTATTTTTTTTTCTGTGCTGCTCATACTCTCATTTAGTGGGGAAGAAGCCCCGAGTCCTCCAGGGACTGTTCATACTGTAAAGTCTGATATTAAACAAGAATAGTGAGTTTTAACAATGTTAGGCTCTAATCAGTGAATGATAAATACTTTCTTGTCAATTAGTTCTTGAGTTTGAATATATTGTCTTATGCAAAAGCGTTTTATTATAATTAAAATATCTCAATTGTGTCTGAGGCAGTCACAGTGGACTCCGATGGAGAGCTGCCTTATCAACCAAGTATTTTATATTTTCTTTCTTTAAGCCCCATGGCTCAGTAGGAAATTTAGAAGAATCCACAGCTTAACGTTGACTGAGAGTCAGGGCTGATTCTAGCAAGCCAATCACATAACTTCATTTGAGCACATTTTCCTAAGGAGTACGAACAAAAGAAGAAATTGAGGTTAGTAATTACTTCTTAAATTAGGTGCATGGTGACCTTGTGCAAAACCCCCTACAATTCTGAGCAGAAAAGACATATTCCACAGCCCACAGTAGACAGCGATAATTACAGAAGTAATTCTGGAAGAAAAAGAAAGGAAGCCTCTTCGAGTTGTTGACTCCAGCTGTTCTGCTGAAATGAATCAGAAACCGAGCACTGCAGAGCTCTCTTAGCATCGGCTTTAAAGTTACAGGGGAACGAGAATCAAAGCTGCAGGCTTGCAGAGTGGTAATATCTGTAATAGCTGTGGTAATATCTACAACAATGTGGAGGATCCTACCAGCTCATAAACACACACTTGAAAAAGAAAAATCAGAACCATGCACCTTTCCTTGCCTTACTTTAGCAACAATCATAGGCCTGCCTCATAGGAGAAGGGCACTGTTTTCTTAAAATGTTATTTTTTTGATTCTTAGATGCACAGGTCTATATTAAGTGGGGCAAAAAGGATCTAGTGGTACTTGAGTTTGTTGTCAGGAAGTTGCTACTCCTGAGGCCTTTGAAAAGACTTAGGAGGACAGTGCATGGATAGAGTCTTAAGTTACAGCAACCAGGTTTGAATTCTGGTTCTGTTGTTTACTGTGTGACTTAGACATATAAGCACACTGAACCTCATGCTTTCAGTTACAATGAAGGCCAGAACTCATAGTTTGTGTTTCAGTGCCACATTAATCATGCCCATAAAGCCACTATATCCTGCTGTTTTAGGTTTGGCTACTATCAGAACAACTTAACTGGAATAGTTACATAATCTACTGATGCAGTAAACCAGATCTTTAAAAAAGTACTATAAAGTGCACTCCCATCCCAAAATAATAGCTACTCTTAGTCTTAGCCCAGAAGGGGAGTCAGGACTTGTTCGTAAGAAGTAAACATCTTTCTCCAAAGAAATAAAAAATTACTGCTGTTTGTCTCTGTGTTGGAAGGGAGAAATTAGTAGTCAATGTTGGAGATAATTCAAATCTTCCTTCAATTTACTAGTTCAGTGGTCATGAAGGTATTGACACAGAACTCTTCGAGGCGAAGTGATAGTGGATAGATTGATTTTAGTTATGGGATCCAGGGTTAAACACCACAAAAGAACTAAAAACAAAGAGAAAACAGAGGTCTTGACACTGAGGGTCAGCTGGGCTACATATGAAGAGAGATCACATTGAATCTGTTCCTGAATCTGCTCCCCAACCAGAGGAATGGTGTGAGGTAGCAGAAGTCGTCTGAGCCCCTTTTCTAAGACAAACTCCTAGGGCAGTGTGAAGACTGAGGTTGTGTTCCATTATCCAATTATAATTAACTCTATCACCTGAGGTCACAGATTTGATTTCTGACTTGTGTGTTCCTCGTGAAGTTTGAAAACAGAACAACAACAAAAAACTACATGTGTCTTCAGGTGGTGGATACTTCATCATCTGGCTGCTTGGTAAAAACTCCTCACTCATTTATCCACCTCCAATTTTAAGACCAGCACTGGTTCCAATGGGGGGACAGGGTTCTACAAGGAAATTTCTGCAGTTCTGTATTTAAGGCCAATGTGAAAGAACATTAAGTGATCCCAAGCTGGAAGAGAAGAGAGCTACATTGGTATTATGATCATGTTTAAAGCAAATGCATCTCATTTTTACAGACTGCTTGAAGAGAGTTCCTGGGGAAGATCTTCCCCATAGCCTTCTCAGGAAAAGTTCAGATCTGCATTTTTCAGAGAACAGAATGTGATTTCATCCAGAGATCTGAAACACTCTTAAAAGTTAAAACTCTTTTTCTAAGATGTTCTCAGGTAAGAGTTAATTCTGCCTCTTCCTTTATATCTGAGTCCCTCTAATGGGTGTTAAAGCCATAGTAGAGTAAACTCTGAAGAAAAGAGAAGAAAAGAAAATGAGTATTTTTACAAAAAGAAATCATAGAGTTTAGGGAACTTAGGGATCCATCAACTTTCTCTTTTTGAAATATGAACTAATTATTTTATTTCTCCCTTCCTCCCTCCCTCTTTCCCTCCTCCTTTCCCCTCTCCATTGATTCTTCCCTGACATCTGACCCAGTGTGGAATGTACTGTCTTTATAGGTACTGTTATTTCAGACAACAGGTGGAAGTATTGATGATCAGTATAGAAATGATGACGAATACACAACTCAGGTAGGAAAGCATTACCGTCTGGAAACCAAGGACCTTCCCTGCGCCGTGCTTTGGAGAGGATGCAGATTTGAAACAGAAACTCTCTAGGAACTGAACTGGGACACTTTTGAGGATCTTATGACAATCCTTTACTACATATAAGGTTTGTTATTTGTTAAAGGATTTATTACGTGTTCCTTTATCCAGGAAGGAAATTGTAAGATATTATTTCCATTTCTCCAGCCAGAGTTACATTAAACCAAATGTGTGGACTAAGGAGGTATGACATCATGAGATAAGCTCACGTTGTTACAAAGTGCCGTGCAGACACACGGAGCCTACAATTCTCTTAGGGACCTCCAAAACACTTCATCTGAAGCACAAATAAATAATTTTTATAAAAAAAAGAATTGAGAATTAGAAGCAGAATTATAAAATCACAGAAGAGGCAGGCATCCAAAGCTGCATTGATTCTTTGCCTTTGCAGTTGTATCCTCAGGATTTGGGCTTGAAGGTAGAAAACAACCAAAAGAAACACCTTCAATCCTATGGATCAAGCCAGTGACATGACTGGGAGCTACGGATGGCATCTGTCACATCGTACCTGCAGCCAAATCAGACATGTCGCTGTTTGTAAGCAAAAGAGAAACAACCATTTGCATAGATCAGGCTCTTTTAATTCTCAATGTGACTGACTTCAGTTTGTCTCGTGGAAATCAGAAAGATTAAGTAAATTAAGACAAAACAGGCAGCTAGCAAGTCCTTGATCTAGAAGAAGAAAAAGGCCCGGGATTTTTATGTTTTTTTAGATCTCATAGTAATGACAAGAACAGACGTTTACAGAACTGTAGCTGATTTCTTTATGAGCTGGTAATAACTCCACTCACTGACAGGGGACAGTATGTATCAGACTGTGCCCCAGTTGGCTTTAGATTTAAATCGAATCTACAGGTCTTATTTTTGTCATATCTGAATAAATAAAGTAGTATACATGTCACCCAAAAGACTAATTAAGATCACACTACATATACACAGGCAATTAAAAAGTGTATTCATAAAGCACTTATCATGCATGTCACAGGTTATATGCTTATTTCATATATTTACTTTGTCATGTAATAATCATTCAGATATCGTGTATATCTGCCATAAAATGGTATCAATAGGATCTTTGGAATAATGCATCTCATATGTATTTATAATTATATTAAGTATATAAATACATAATATATTTTCCATAAAACACACAATCAGAATTCAAAGGGCAAAATATAACTCATGTATACAGAAAAAATAAGTTAATTTTTTTCAGGGGAAAAAAAAGCTATAGATGATTAATCTTAGTTGTATTTCATACATATTTTGATGACATTTTTCAGTATCTCAGGGACCATTGCTCCATGCGTTTGTTCCTATAATGAAGTCAGTGTTTATAGGAAGAGGCCAAGACAGGCTCAAATATCTACATCACAGAGCAGGATACAGGTGCTCATCCATGGTGTCTTCTGATGCTCTAGTCAATGGGCACTGATACTTGTGCGACCACTATTTGTGTTTATGTGTTCTACAGTGTAAGAATGTAACTGTCCTGAGCAAATCTAGACACTCAGAGTGAGAGCAGACTGAGAAGTAACTTCCATCTTAACCTCTACTACAGGTGCCTTTGAGGTCTGCCTAGTGATGAATTATAGTTTATGGTAGCTTGACACGTCTTGCCTGTAGCAATTACTGCATAATAGCATAAAAATATGCTGACAGACTGCACAGACTCTTGTTTATCTCCTTTTATCTTGAAGAAACTCTCTCTCTGTCTCTCTTACACACACACACACACACACACACACACACACACACACACACACTCCGAGTAGAGAAGCATTGGGAAGGAGGGAGGGAGGAAGCCTGACAGGGTGGTTTGCTTTTGCTTTTCTACAACAGCAGCATGGTGATATTGGGAAGCATGGCAGATACCCTAAAGCAAGCAGCACTGACTACAAACCATTTCTACATCGCAGGCTTATTCGCTAACACCATCTGTGTGTCTGTCCTGTGCCTTATTCTCTGTCTTTCTCCCATTCTCAGAAAGAAGGACAAATGTTCGACTTCTGCCCTCCCATTTTCCCATCGCTGTGTATTAGGGCATGGCAATATCTTACACTGTATTTAGGGTTCCTTTTTTTTTTTTTTTTACAATACAATTCAGTTCTACATATCAGCCATGGATTCCCTTGTTCTCCCCCCTCCTGCCCCCTCCCCTTCTCCCAGCCCACCCCCTATTCCCACCTCCTCCAGGGCAAAGCCTCCCCCGAGGACTGAGATCAACCAGATAGACTCAGTCCAGGCAGGTCCAGTCTGCTCGGCGTGGGAGGAGGGGACTGGACCTGCATGAACTGAGTAAAATACATTTTAAATGAAAAGATCCACCTTTCTCCTTCCTTCCTCCAATCCTTCCCATGCACTCTCCCTCCAAACCCCTTGATGGTCCCTTCCTCATTCCTAAATTGACAGCTGCTTTTTCTTTGATATTATTGTTACACGCACAAACATACACAAAAACATGTGAACTTAACCTGCTGAGTCTATTTTTCCCTTTGTTTCTCTGAATACGGTTTCAGGGCTGAACACTTTGTATTAGGTAACCAGTTGGGGGCTCATCCCTGGGAGGGGGAGGCTACTTTCCTCTCTCTCAGTAATACTTTGTTGTCTATAGTTCTTTGTCTAAGGTTGAGATTCCATAATGGGCAAAGATATCACATATGAAATTATCCAGAAAAGAAATGTCATAAACCAGTATCCTAGTATTTTAGCTATCTTTCTGTGGAACTCTATTTCGATGTTAGCTGTTGGATTTGACCTCTGTAGTTCATGAATAACAAACCTGGAATTTCCCCAAAGGATTGGTACTTGTAGTGTACACAGCAAAATACAAAAGAAGAACCAAAGATTAATCATTTCTTGAAATATCAACCATTTAACATTCTGCAGGGCATATGTGAATCGTGTTATTGTTAACTAGTGACAATCAATCACACAGTTATTAAATCATAGTAGTGTAGAAACTCTTCCAACTTTGAAGATGTTCTCTTTAAGCGAAATACTAAGGTGTGTTTCAGTTCTGTGCAGTACCTATTTTAGGGATCATAAGCTGGCATATAGAAACTAAAGAATGATGTGATTTTTAACTACTTCCCATGTCCTTGCTTCAAGGTCCTCTGAAACTCGAAAGAAACAGTGAGTGCTTTCTCAAATCCTATTTGAATATGCTCAGAAGTTGAATGAATCAATTAAAACTATTGTTCAGGTCAGATGCTAAAAAGTTACAGGATTGTTCTTTTCCGTTATCATGTAACAGGAGAAAGATGGCTAAACCAACAAGCCATGCTGTTGTTAAGTACAGCAGAGAGCTGATTAAACAAAGGATTCAAATGAACTAAATTACTGGAAGTAATGAGTGCTTTTCTAAGGCAGGAAACTTAACTCTGCCCTTTTCATTGTAGATCAGTAAGAGCAGGAAAAACCCACTATAGACAGGAATGAGGAGAAAGGAGTCAAACTCTTAACAGCTATGTGTGACTGTCATGGTGGAGAAGTTCCCAGGGAACCCTAAGTATAGAGGAAGCTGCTTCCACTTGTCTGTGATTCCCTTTGGGCCTTTAAACAGTACAGCAGGAGGAAGTGAAGACAGATAGGGTCGGGTTTGATTGCTGAGAGGAAGCTCCTCTGTGGTTCATAGAACATCCTTATCTGCAAAGCATTGACTGTTAAGACTGAGGTCGGGGAAGGAGAGCATAATGTATATCTTGCTTAGAAGCTTTGAAAGTAAAGTTAAAAGACAAATAGGTATGGTGTCAGGATCCTGTGTGCATATGCTCTGGCTGTTAGCTCAGGTGGGACTCCTAACACTGGGAGCAGGTGTATCTCTGCTTCTTTTGCCTGCTCTTAAGACTCATTTCCTCCAACTGGGTTGTGTTGTCCAGCCTTGATATGAGGGCTTTTGCCTTGTCTTATTGTATCTCCTTTTGTCCTTTTTGGCTGTTGTCTCTTGGAGGCCTGCTCTTTTCTTAAGGGAAATGGAGGGGGAGTGGGTCTGGGGGAGAGGGGAGGTAGGGGAGAGCTTGGAGGAATGGAGGGAGAGGAACCTGTGATAGGGAGGTCAGAGAGAAGAATCTATTTTCAATAAAAAAAAAAGAAATAAAGAAAGCAAAGTTGCATTTTGTCTGAAGATTTCTGAAGTTTCAAGAAGTGGAAGGTGGGCACTACTAAAGGCTGGGTGCCTAGGAGAAATCTCTTAGAGCCCAGAGGCCTTCATTAAAGGGAGAGAAACCCCAAAGGCTAGTGTCCAAGCTTCAGCATACAGAGGAATCCTTCCATATGCAGGAAATTGGCAGTGCCACCACTGGGTGCAGGTTACAAAGCAAAGACACATTACATTTCTCCCAGAAAGCAGTAAGTGGGTGGTAAGAGATGGGAAGATACTTATGCTGGGACACAGGGGAAGTATTCTTTTCCCAGTACTTCCGTTAAACATTCTGCTGGGATTCCCAACCAGAAAGTAAAAATGAAAGGCATGGAATTTAAAGAAGTAAATGTATTATTCACAGATAAGGGAATGCTGGATAAAATGCTCTATATAAATAAAGAAGAACTACCATAGTGAGAAACACATAACTAGTAATGGAGCTAGTAAGAGGATCATAATATTCAATATTGTGGGAATATGTTGCCTGGAAGGGTACATTTCTGGTTCATGAAGTTCATATTTGGGCAAGACAAATGGGACACTTCCTCCTCAGGAAGACAGCTCAGCCCTCTCAGTGGTTTGAATGCTCACCAGCATGGAGGAGTTACTTACTCAGTGCCAGCCTATTTTCTCTACATCTTCTATCCAAGACGAGTGGTGTATATGTAGTATGGTCTCATCCTCTAGTTGTGGTAAACAATCAAAAGGATTGACAAAACTACATATTGTTTGGGGTGGGGGAACTTTTCATGACCCATTTCCATGAAAGTATCTCATACCTGGAACTAGAAATTTTGTTCCATAACCCACAGTTTCCAAGGAACAGCATCATCCAGTTAGATGTGACTTCCTTCAGTCACTCTTTGGGGTTTTAGATTTGAGCTACAAGGCAGTTCTTAATACCTCTTTTATCCATGTTTTTAAACTTTTAGAATTTTATGCACAGGTTATAAAACACATAAATCAATAAAAAATAAGCTTACATTTTAATAAGCTGTATTAAAGAGAAAAATATTGGAAAACATTCATTTTTCAACACCTGGATTGCATTTCACTGATCTGTGGTGTTTATCATTTCTACAACTATCCTGATGCATGATGGGACTGTTGCAGTGAGGTGTGCTGCTACATTTTTTCTCCCTCCTTGGGTGCTCAGTGACATTCACTGGTAATTTGAACAAACATCACCTGGAGGTTTTATCCCAAAGTGAGAGTTATACACAATCAAGGGAGTTATTTAGCACAATCAATGAGCAGACTATGAAATGTTTATCTTAGGTTTTCTATCACTGTGAAGAGACACCATGACCATGTCAACTTTTAGAAAGGAAAACATTTAATTGGGGCTGGCTTACAGTTCAGAGATTTAGTCGACTGTCATTATGTCAGGAAGCATGATGGTGTGCACTCAGACATGATAGTAGAGAAGAAGCCGAGAGTTCTACATCTGGATCAGCAAGCAGCAGGAAGAGAGAGTGAGACATTGGGCCTGACTTCAGCATCTGAGACCTCAAAGCCCACTCTCAGTGACACACTTCCTCCCCAAAGCCATACCTACTCCAACAAGGCCACACCTCCTAATAGTGCCACTCCCTATGGGCCTAGGGGCACCATGTTCATTTGAACAACAATTTTGTATATTAAAAGTAAATACTTAGAAACAGAAATTTAAATCTAACACATAAAGTAAATAAGTATAAAATATGGAAAAAGATCTATGTATTAGAGTAAAAACAATAAACAAAAACCTGCTATGATAATCATGTCTAACTAGACTGGAGATCTATATTAGTTGGTAAAGTGCTCAGGACACAAGCATGGGGCCTGAGTTTGGTCCCAAGAAAATACATTAAAATAGACTTATAGTGACACAGATTTGTAGTTGCAGTGCTGAGATGGTAGTAACAGGAGGCTCCCTGGATCTCACTGGCCATCCAGCTTAGGCTAATTGCTAAACCTCATATCCATTGTGAAACTCTGGCAAGAAATACAAGATATACAGCTCCTGAGGTGTTGTAAGATAATCTTTTTTTTACACTTTAAAGATATGTCTCTGCCTTAGGTGCCTTCTGATTGGTTTAATAAAAAGCCGAATGGCTATTTGCTGGGCAGGAGAGGATAGGCGGGACTTCCAGGCACAGGGAGAAATTGAGAGGAGGAATCTAGACACCTGGATTTCACCAGCAGACTCAGAGAAAGTCAGATGTGCAATACTGAGGAGAGGTAACTAGTCTTTGTAGCAGAACATAGATGAAAAAAAATATATGGGTTAATTAATTTATAAGAGCAAGTTGGAAACAAGCCTAAGCTAAAGGCAAGGTTTCATAATTAATACTAAGTCTCTGTGTTGTTATTTGCAGGTTGGTGGTCCCAAGGAGAAAATACAACTACATTTGGTGTTGCTCTGGAAAGCAGGTACAACAACTTCCCAGAAACTGGGACATTTAGGCATAGCTGGGACCCTTAGGCATGGCTCTTGCCTCTGTCTGTGGACCTGAAGTGGGCAGAGCCAGCTGCTAGTGGTGTGTGCTAAGTGGAGCCTCGTGGTGAGTGTCCTTGTTATTTAAGCCTTGGCTTATGCAGTCAGAGAAGAATGCAGATGCACAAAAAGTCAGGTCCCAACCAAAAAAAAAACCCCATACCTCTAAACAGGTACAAATTGGTGAAAAGTGTACTTAGATGCTGAAGAAAGAAAAGAACATGGGTACAGACAGTTATAGGGGGAAAAAGTTTACAAATAATAAAAGTAAAGTCTTTAAAGAAAGAGTAAAGTAAATAATAATAATAATAATAAAGCCTCCTAAACATAGGAAATACATTGGGCCCCTGGATTCTGTATGTTGTTTTGTTGACTTTAAATTTTTTGAATGCTGATGAGTGAAGAGCAAATGCTGCTGAGAATCATTGGATGTAGAAAAAACTAGTAAATTAAACCAACATGTATTTTATGATTGTCTTAACTTCAGAATGGAAGTCAGAGAATGCATTGCACTGGGGGAGAGGTTATGCCTTTGTTCCTACAGAAAGCAAAAAGCTATGGATTTCTTCAAAATTAAAAGATCAGATCTGATTTGGGGAGACCTCCTGAAAATCT
Organism: Peromyscus californicus insignis; assembly: GCF_007827085.1. Lineage (NCBI taxonomy): Eukaryota > Metazoa > Chordata > Mammalia > Rodentia > Cricetidae > Peromyscus > Peromyscus californicus. The sequence continues at coordinate 32,010,208 of NW_026294492.1, read as the reverse complement.
TGGATGCAAACATGAGGGAAGACACCAAACAAACAAACAAAATTCAAAACCAAATCCAAACAAAAAATCTACAAGACTAGTAACTTATATGTTAATCCCTCAACATGGGAACAGCTTTAGAATGGATGAGACATGATAAACCTTGTTGGCTACAGAGTCCTCATGACATTATTACACAGCATCCTTTCATATGGCATGGGTAGAGATTTATATTGTAGTTTGGTTATGCAGTCCAAATGGACTTATTAAGTTGACAGATGCCTTTTACCTGCTCAAAAATAGAATGAAAAATCATCTTTAGCTCACTTGTGCACATTGCACTTTCCATACTTATGTTAATTCTAATATGTATGTTACCTTTAAAAGTTTGTGTGTTTAAAAAAAAAAGGATTAGACATCAATGAAAACAAATAGCCCAGGTGATCCAGCATTTCAGAATGCCTCTGTTACTGTTTCCTCAAAATTCTGCATCCAGAACACCTTCAAAACTATTGGCTGAGATGGTCCAGTCTCACAGACTACTCTAGCCAGGACTTCAGATAAGCTGTACACTTTCCCATCACACAGAGACTAAATAAAAAATAATGCAGCTAGCTCTCCATGGACTTGACCATTATCCCAATTTTCTCTGGGTCCCGTAAATATTCTATTGCCCCTATACAATAGGAAATAGTCTAGAGAACATAATGTCCACATTCCAAAGAAGCTGGGTAGGTGGTTTTTGGTCATTTGGTGGGCTATGGATGTTTGCCATTTTTGGGGGGAGGGTTAGTTGCAAGTTGTTGTTGGTCATGATCAGGAATAAAACTAAGCAAAGGAGGTTAGGTTCAGCAATATCATTCTAAGAAGAAGAAAAGGGGGATATAGGAATGATAGGATAAAAGGGTAGGTTATTGGATATACTATTAAACTAAAAGAGCAACTATTAGTCTTAAATATTTTACATTGGTATGGATTTTTGTGTACTGATACAAACTTAAGGTTATTTTTGTTAAGGTATTATACCTATACAGCTCATTTAAAAATGTAATTTAAAGTTCTAATCTTTGAAAACTATTTAGAATAATTAAAAACGCAGATTAGTAGTTAGTCAACTGCAACAATCAAACTTGTAGTCCTATAGATATGTTTTCAAGGTCAAACAGAGATATGGACAAATGGTCTTCAAGCACTTTAGAGACCTACAGAATATGGCATTTAAGATGTTTTAATAGCATAAGGCTTTTCATGACAGTGAGACATGTCTGCTCCTAATAGCACCAATCTTCTTCAAAAAAAGGATGATGGGCACCAAAGAACCTCCACATGTAGTTTGTTTTCTTTGTGAAAAAAATAGCCACTGGGCAAAGAGGCTGCCTTTCCTTGACTGCTGAGAGTATGCTGTCCAAATTGCACAAGCAGGACACAAAAGAAAGCAACTGCTAAACTTTGCCAAGACAGGTAGGAGAGTCCTTCAAAATTCCTGGTTCATGGAAAAGTCTGTCAGATATTCTATGGCTGTAGGCCAAAGAAGGATGTGGTATATTGCAGACGAACCTTGGGTGAGTATCCAAGCAGCCAGCTGTTTCTGTCATTTCTATAGTTTTGGAAATTGCTTGCTCTGCATTTCTTGTTTATTCAGGTAATATTATATTCTTCTTGGGTCTCTGATGGTGTTGAAGAATAGATAGTTCTAGTTTTACAGTTTTCCTTGTTACCAGATCTAGAAAAGAAACTTACATAAGAGATGTAAAGTTTATAACATTGAAAAACATAAAAGCTTTAGTTTTTTTTTTATCTAAAAAGATATTTTAAGATCTAAAATGATATTTTTTTGGCTGGTAATACAAATTAATGATAGAAAGTAGTTTAGGTATAAAACTTTCAAGTCACTAAGATAAGATGGGTAATATAGTACTTCTTATGAATTTACCAAATACATCTGGACTGGACATTGTGAGTATAAATGTAATTCTTACTCGATAATTGTTCTTATTATCCATAACATTACTGTTAAAGTTAAACCCCTTCCTTTTTATTTAGACAAAAAGGGGAAATGTTGTGAGAGAATATTTTTGTACACTTGTAAAGATGTTTCTCTGCCTAAGGTGCCTTCTGATTGGTTTAATAAAAAGTTGACTGGCCAATAGATAGGCAGGAGAGGATAGGTGGGATTTCAGGCAGATAGATAAATTGAGAGGATGAATCTAGGCAAGCAAATTTTGCCAGCAGACTTGGAGTAAGTTGTCATGAGGAGAGGTAACTGAGCCACATGGCAGATCTAGATTTAAAAATATGGGTTAATTGAGTTATAAGAACTTGTTGGAAACAAGCCTAAACTAAAGACTAAGCTTACATAACTAATAATAGTCTCCGTGTCATTATTTGGGGACTGGTAATCCAAAGAAAGTCTGACAAGAAAGCTTTTTTTAAGGTAAGACTTAACAAGTACTAACATGAATTCATCAAAGTCTGTAAAAATGCTGTTTGATCAATAAATTCATGGCAACTGACACTTTCAAGAAATGGTAGTGTATGGGGCATTTCAAAGAAGAGTTTGTAGTTTTCTTAAAAGCCTATATTATATAGCTCACATGTTATCTAGGTTACATATTTATGCACTTTTATAAAATACCACATGAAAGATTTCATTGTCAATATAACATGTCACACTCATGGCAGCGTCTACTCAACGACTCGGCCAAATCCACTCCCAGAGGAATAATGACTTAGAGAACCCTACTTTGAGTGATAACTTCCCAGGGATATTGCCTTCCTAGAGGAATTCCTAGTCTGAGGATAAATGAAAACCTGTGTCCACAAAATGACATGTGCAACAACATGGACAGCAAGCTCCTTAATAATAAACATGGTACTGGAAGAGAGCCAACAGCTCTTGGGCAGAATAAGATGACGTGAAATTTTGGCATATCCATGCACTGAACCACTGCTTAGCAGTGGTTTGAAGAAAATCCGCAAATACTGATCTTGAAACATAAAATAATGTGTCCCTGTGTTGATTTAGAAACTGAGGAAAACAAACAACTAACAAAAGACTCAACATTATTAAACCCTACTTAGAGGTTAAAAATCTCTGGCAATACACATGAGAAATAATTGCCTCTGCTAATGTTTGTAGACTAATTACAGAAAAAAAAATGTTAATTCTTGTTTTGGATTGGAGTGCAGAGTACAGAGTTACCAAAACTCACTGCACATTTATTCACTTTGAATACTCAATATGCTTGTAAGTCCTTGGTATTTTCTTTCTACCCATGAAAATTAAAAGTGACAGGAATCTGTGACGTCGCTCTGGTTTGAAAGTCATCATTGTACAGAAGATGGGCTTGAGGAATGTTATTGTTCTTGGACATCTTGGGTTGCCATCACAGTGCATAATAGAATAGACTGCTTGAAAAGTAGACATTCATTTCTCATTAGCCTGAGCTGGAAATTCCAAGATAAAAGACACTGGCAGATGTGGGGTCTCCCAAGGACACTTTTTGATTTTCAGACTGTTGTCTCTCCTTGAGTCACATGGAATCTACTTCTGAAGACTTTGCTCTTATGAGCCTAATGTTCGCTGAAGGTGTCTGCAAACACCAGTCCTTCAGGACCTTGGGTTTTGCACATGAGGTTGAGGAAACCACATTTACACCTGTAGCAGCGTTGACCCTGAACCCTGACTGACAGAACTTCCAGGTGACTTGTGCTTTCAGGCCAAGGCTGCTACAGATCACATGGTGAATTTACTTAGCTGCCTAATTATTTGTGACTATGCTGAGACAAAATAATTTTTTTTCCTAATTAACCTCCCAATGATTTTTGTTTTCCTGTTTTAAAGAGCATCAAAACAGAATGTGAAGACAAAGAGACTGTTTTACATTAAAATGAAACTATGTGCAGGAAATTGAGAAGTATAGATTAAAATGAAACATGTTCTAGAGATTTCTATGAAGGAATGATAGCTGCAATATATTTTATCTAGAGTTCAGTAAGTGGGACATATTGAATGATGATTAAAAAGAGAGCACATCCATATCTGTTTGCTAAGAGGTCAGACTCTTGTACGTTATAGCGTATGTTAACCTGGATGGATAAACAAAGGACTCTGCTATCCAGTTTCCAGTTTCTTGGTGGTCATTAACAGGGCAACCAAGAGGATAGTGATCAGGATACTGGGAGGGCTTGAGAAACTGTCCCTAAGCAGGCGGAGGTTAGGAGAAGGGGGATCTTCTCATGTTTCTGTACTATCTATATCTTTAGAACATTTCCACTCCACAAAGACAGTTTTAGAAGAGCAGCCTTCTCTTTTCTTCATCCACACAAAACCAAGAGCCAAATGGTTATTAGACAAGTGTATAATATGGTTCAAATGAGGAGCTAAAGTAAAGACAGACAATATACATAGATGTATAGTGACAAACACAAGGCAACACCAGTCTGTGTCCTGTTGGGTTAAAACTTCACAGGGATCAATCATCATAGTCATGGTAACCACGACAAAGCGATGTTTGTCTTATCATAAGTAAATCACTTGTTCTCTGCCCTATAATTTCATCTGCTCACCCAGGAAGCTGCCTATGATTCCATCTTCACTCTATAGAATAAATATTGATTAAAATACTGTTTTCGATATGCATAGTATTCTATAATCTTTGTGAGACTCAGTTTTTTCATTCTCTCTGATACATTAAATAGATTTAGCAAGTAGGAAAAAATTATTCTGATTTGGGTTCAGGTCTAGAAGGAAGTATTAAAAGACAAGTTTTCTTACACTCAGCTTCCTGACTTTCAAGTTATCAAAAATTATTCCTAATGCAAGAGTATACATATATAACAGAATATGCTGACATGGTTTTTGAAAAAGAGACTATCAGAAATGTCTAGAAATAAGCAGAAATGCATGCTGAATGTATTGAAGAAATTCAAAACAATGATGCAATGCAGTATCTAGTTCTGCTAAAACATGCTCTAATGGAATCTCTAAGTCAGTTAATTTCGGGCAATGCACCTCAAGTGAAACATGAGTCTTAATACACTTAGCATATGTGTAAGGAAAGGTAGCGGTGGCTCCGATCTTTCCCCATTGCACATCTTTCTACACAGAACAGAGAGAGCAGACTCTCAGTACAGTCAATCAAAGTGCAGAACTGCCTCAAGCATTAAAGAACTGGTTGGGAAGATTTTTGACTTCTTGGATTAAAACTTTAGCTGATATGATTTGCACAGCTCCAAGGGGAATGTTGTACATTCTGTGTTTGACCCTGGATGATGCCTTTGTAGTTAAAGGCCTTTTCTGTAAAACTCAGCATTTCCAAGACTTGCTTCCACGAAGTGGTAATTTGAGGTAACTGTGTCAGCAGAAAAAAAAAGTGGAAAATGATTCTATTTTCCATTTGGGATAAACCATTACTACTCATAATGCCTCTCAGATGTTTTTGTCAAAAGAGTATTTTTCAGTATTGGTCATTACCACTTTATTCAATAGGAACTGAATAAAATGATGTAACAGCTATGTGCTAGTCCATTTTCATGTTTTATTTTCATACTATTGAAAAGAATAAAAAGTGTATAATACTGCTATTTTTATGAGGTTAAATGATATATTGAATGAGAAAGTACACTGAAAATATTAGAAAATGCTCCTGACTTGAGATTTGACTCTGGAATCCAAATTCAAACTGTCTATTTCAAAACTCACACAGTTCATAACAAAATCTAAGAGAGTGGAAAATAAGCATAATTATATGCCACATTCAGGTGGTGCTTATTTGGATTCTGACATTTCCTTAGATCTCTAAGCAGGGGTACAATTTTTACTTAGAGATTAAACAGCTAAGAACAGATAATCATTATCTGAACTAGATTCTGGGTCTCAGGACTCAGTTTACTTATATTCTTCCATTATGCCAGGCATGTTCTCAGACCTACAGGTTCAGTGGATGCAGTTTTTGAAGAATAAGAAGAAAAATTCAGTTATGTAAAACACATTGTTGCGTGGATTCTGTGGCTATTCCTCGTTTGTTTCTCCAAGACTGTCCCCTTTGAATATGGACCACCTGAACAAAGCTAGCATCTAAACACACACACACACACACACACACACACACACACACACACACACACACAGCTCTTTCACACAAACAGCTCTTTCACAGACATAGCTCTTGTATACACACAATGTTTGCATACACACACAAAAATACAGCTCTTACACACAACTGTTGTACACACATAGCTCTTTTACACACAGAGATCTTGTACACACAGCTTTTGCATACATATACACAAACACAACTCTTGCACACAGCTCTTGCATATACACAGCTCTCGCACACACACTGAACTCTGCAACACAGCCCTCACACACACAGCTCTTGCAGACATACCACTCTTGCATACATGCACAAGCTCTTGCAAGCACACAGCTCTTGCATATACAACTCTTTCACACACATAGCTCATGCTTGGGAGAAGACTCTAGGTAAGAACTTGCCCTCTGTTGAAAAGCCATCACACAGTGTAGATGCTCCAAAATGGCTTTCACTCAGCAGCTACTTAGTGGTTTTGTGGACATTCCATTGGAGTACGGAGATAAAAGAACCTGATCTCCTTCAGTTTCTCGCTTGACAAGTCTTGAGCTTCACAGACACCACTTCATCCACTTCATCAGAATTAAAACATGGCTCTTATTTAGAGCACAGACTAGTAGATGGATGGTGTATAGCTAAGTGTGCTGGTTAGTTTTTTGTCAACTAGGGAAAGAGCACCTTAACTGAGCACTTGTCTCATTCAGATTGTCTGTAGGCACATCTATGTGACATTTTCTTGACTCCCGACTAATGTGGGAGGGCCCAGACCATTAGGTTCTGTGCCACAACTGGGAAAGATGATCCTGGGTTGTATAAGAAAGCAGGCTGAGCCAATGAAGGCGAGCAAGCCAGTGGGCAGTGTACCTCCATGGCCTCTGCTTCAGTTCCTGCTTTGAGTTCGTGCCCTGACTTCCCCACATAATGGACTGTATGCTGGAATCTCCCCACGTTGTTTTGGGTTGTGGTGTTTACAATGGCATTGGAAAGCCAACTAGACACCAACCAATAACAGAGATTAATATAATTGTCAAGATGATTATGATAGAAGACAAAGAAAGGAATAGCAGTATAAACAAAGGGATGAGACAGATTTTGTAAATATTTAAATATTGGAATGGGAAGTTCTTGATGGCTGTTGGATTCTTGCACTAAGTGATAAGGGAAAGGAAGGAAGGATATTTTTGAGGACAGTGCTTGGATTTCTTACTTAAGAAATAAGAATCGTAATGAGGATGTCACAAGACTTTCACCCAGAGTAGAGCTGTATATTTAAGTGGAAAAATGACCAATTCAAACAGAGTCATTTAGGTTTTTTTTTTTTTTTTTTTCTGAACAGAGAGCATGGAAGCTTAAATATTTTTGGAAGAAGGAGGATTTTGATTGTTTTGCTTGCTTACTGTTTGAACATTCTAGATCAGAGGAACTAGAATAACGCATCGAAGAGAAATCCCCTCAGTTGTGATTGGAGTTAAGCGGGGTTTCAACACTGTGAACTCTTTCCTGTCTCACCGATGGCAACATTACCATGCCTGTCATGTTGTGGCACGTCACAGAGCCAGTCAACTGGCAGAGGTTTGTTCTAGTTACCAAAAGCATTTGTAGCTTGAAATTGATTTGTTAACTTAATTCAGAGGTTGCCAGCCATGCTAGAAGTCAGATGTGAAGGGGACTTTAGCAGCCTGGATGATGGGCCAGAAATATGGAATTCCTTGAGGCTAGACCATGTGGCGTCTACATGCAGCCTAAGTGATCTGAGTGCACGTGCCTCTTGTTTTCAACTGTGAAATAAGGGCAGCTACAGCAATGAAATTCTCTGCTGTCATCACCCTCTCTAGTAGGGCAAGAAGCCAGCCTTGTGCAGTATCTTAGAATTATGGGGCCTGAGGGCTTGAATGGAAGCATCTTTATATCACATATATTTCAGGAAAAATTAATTATTTGACTTGAATTATTTGTTTGGAATTCATTAAATATCAATTTAATATATCCCTTTTGTTTTAGGAAGTATAAATATAGATTTCATATTAATGTGTGTCTTTGTTATGATACCTACTTTTTTATTGTCACTTCCATAGTAAAATGCAGTCATTAAACATAATAGACTCATTATTGAAGACAAGAATCTCGATGACTTTCCCAGGGTAATTTCATGGCAGGTACCTGTGGCTGGAAGTTTTCCTGTGTCCTGCCTGGTCCCACAGCCACTCAGACCCAAGTAAACACACAGAAGCTTATATTAATTAGGAACTAGAAAGCCTATGGCTCAAGCTTCTTGCTAGCTAGCTCTTATAACTTAACCCATTTCTATTAATCTGTAAGTTGCCGCGTAGCTGTGGTGTTACCAGTCTGTTGGCATCTTGTTGCTTCTTGGGTGGAGGCTGGCATCTCCCCTTCCTCTCCTTTCTCCTTTCTCATCTCTCTTGGATTTTCCTGCCTGGCTCCATCCTGCCCTGCCATATGCCAATGCAGCTTTATTTATCAACCAATCAGAGCAACACATATTCACAGCTTACAGAAAGACATCCCACAGCAGGTACCAACTTCATTAAACTGCCAAGTTGATCACTCAATGCAGCAAAAAGATCTGGGTTGTATATTTGGTGATGTCTGGAGGAATTTATCAATGACTGTAGCTGTGATGTTATTGGCATCTAGTTGATAACAATCCCATGTGCACAGGTATACTACAAACTACAAAGAATGATTCAGCCCTGAGGTTCTTAATGCAGGGATTTTGAATTCAGTAAGATGTCTTACATGGTGTTCCAGTCACAAATTCTGGAAAAAGCTATAAAACATGAAAAGGCAAGGCCTCACAGATTTGTTTTGAGGGAGTAATAGACTCCCAAATTCTTGTTTCCACATTCTGCGAGAACATGTAAGATCAATGTTCTAGGGTTTTGTATAATTACTAATTGAATTTCATCTACCCTTATTAAAATAATAAACTATCTTAAGAAATAAAAAAGAAACAATAAAAATCTGTGAAAATGATTGAGTCTAAGTGACACAAAGCACCAGAGTTCACATTTATACTAAGATGTGCACATCAATCACACACATACACATTATAGATATAAATGGACATGCAGCCATATGTATATATTTATATAGCTTTTCCTAAAAAGGTAAATATAATTTTATTTTTTATTTTGTACAGATAGCCTAGCCAGTTACTGATTTATTTGAGACTTTTTCAGTGATCTTGAGATTGTACCATATAATAAACAATTTATACACTTTTAACATCAAATAAGCAAACATTCTTAATCTCTGAAATCACAAAGTGTGAAATTTGCCACTTCATGTCCTGAAGAGGCTATCAACATGTCAAAATCAGTTATTTGTGGAATCCATCAACAATATTAAGACTGTAAATTTTTATAACTATCATATTAAAGCATAGCATAATGTGAGTTCAAATATTCAAACTGTAAATTAATAATTGGAAGTCTCTCTGCTCCCTATCTTATAGATATTTTTAGAATTGATAGTTTTAGTTTCAAGTAATCAAGTGTATAAATTCATAATTCCATAGTAATCCAGCAAGTAATCATATTAACATCAGTGGTATCTTCATAATTGGAAGAAGATGTAGAAGAAGGAGAAATAGGAGAGAGCAATATACTTTTCCTGCAATCAATTGAGAGGTTTTATCAAAGAACTGTTGAGTATTCCTTCCAAGGAATGGTGGAGAGTGAGAGTAGGAGAGTACTGCTCTGTTGTGTAGCAATTTCCTCTGAGTTGGGTTTGATACATTCCTTCTTTAAGGGAAGTTTGTTGAGACTCATGATGTTACTGAAGGAGTCTCATTAAGATTCATCAAGTACTGAAGACACTGTGCACTTAGACACAGGGCCTGAAGGGCCCAGATCTGAGGTGGATTTGAAAGCCTCCTCTCTGAGGACTAGCTTTTGTGCTCCCAGAAGGTGCCAGGAAAGCCTCCAAAAGAGGGAAACAACCAGAAGCTCCACCCAGCTATGAAACTGATGAGCCACAGCAATAACCAACATAGTATGATAACACTAAGGGTACAGAAATGATACATATTATGGCTATAACCAACAGCTCTCTAATTTTATTTAAGTTAGAGACCCACTTAATAGTCTTTCTGCTATCCCTATCTGATAATACTCCCTCTGTGGGGTTAAGTAGTTGTCTGTTCATATCTTCCCAGGAATATGTCATCTGAGACTGTGCTAAAGGACCGTGGAATAGACAGATTTGTAACACAGATCTCCCACTAAAAAATAAACCTAATGAGATGAAAACTTCCTGGAATCTATGAGGGTGACCCAAGTGAGGACTCCTATTAATGGAGAATAAGCAGTCTGAACTGGCCATATTTTGTTGTCAGGCAAGGCTTCCATTGGTGGGACTGGGTGACACTTGGTTGAGTTGCTGGCTGAGATGGGTCCTGTGGAAATCCCCAAACTATCCAAGCCTATATGTTAAGACAGGGAATTCCTAAGGACAACATCCATACAGTTCACTGAATGTAGAGAAGTTGAGCTGGTGCCTGCATGGAGCCTTCACTCCTACATTCTAATCTCTTGGGCATGGTAAGGTGCTTTGCAGGCTATGGGAAGATAAATCTGGACAGTAATCTCGCCAAAAAACTCTTGATCTATACAGTCTGCCCTGCTTGCAACATGTGCTGGGCCAATGGTGGTGCAGAACTTGTGGGAGTGGTCAGCCAGTGCCTGGTTTAACTTGAGGCCCTTGCCACAAGAGGGAGCCCATGCCCAGCACTGATTGGATGGCTAGGCACTGGAGACTGGATAGCCCAGAGACCTAGAATAGAAAAAAAAATATAATGAAATGGTTCCTATGGATATTCTGCTATACTTATAGACCAGTGCCTTGTCCTGTAGTTATCAGAGAGGCTTTCTCCAGCATCAGATGGGAGTGGGTGTAGAGACCCACAGCCAGACATTATACATAGAAAGAGTCTAAATTAGAAGTCTCCGTCAGGTCCCTCCTCTTAGAGCTCAGAACCCTGACAGAAGAGGAGGAGGAAAGATTATGGGAGTCAGAGGGAATGGAAAACAACAAGAGAACATGGCCCTCCACATCAACTAAGCAGCTCATAGAGATTGAAGTGGCAAGCATTGGGGCTTACCTGGGCCTGCACAGGGTCCTCTGTGTGGATGTGTAGATGTTGTGCCTTGGTGGTGTTAGGGGCCTCCTAACACTGGGAGCAGGTTGTCTCTGCCTCTTTTGCCTGCTCTTGGGACTCTTTTCCTCCTATTGAGTTGCCTTGTCCAGCGTTGATATGAGGGCTTTTACCTTGCCTTATTGTATCATGTTTTGTTGTTTTTGGTTATTGTCTCATGGAGGGCAGCTCTTTTCTGAAGGGAAACAGAGGAGGAATGGATCTGGGGGAGAAGAGAGGTGGGGAGAAGCTGGGAGGAGAGGAGGGAGGGGAAACTGTGGTGGTGATGTATTATATGAGAGAAGAATCCATTTTTTTAGAAGGCCCCTAAAAGCAGAAAACAGGAATAGGAATACTAAGAACTGCAATAGAATAAAATGTAAAGACCACTGAGTATTTTTTATAGTTAAATTAGAGAATAATTTCATATTTATGGATATGCCATTTGATTTGAGTTCAATCTAGAAATTATTGATGTATATTGGAATAAATAATGATACAAGTGAAAATATAAGAAATTGTGGTGTGTGTTAGAGTCTTGGTGATTAGTTTTTATCTTTGCGGTACTTCCCACACCACTTCCTGTCTTACAGATCCACTCTTGTCTTTTATGAAGAATTTTACCTTCATCCTACACATCCCATTCACCTTTAACATTTAAACTCCTTTAGGGCAGAACAATGACATTTTGCACCTTTCATATTTCATGTTTATTAAAAGCACAGTGCAGTGCAGATGGTCTATAAAAGTAGTTTTAAATAATAAAAATATGAGAGTGAAGTCCACCCTCTGAACAATTTTGTTTGCTTGAGTTTTTAAAGAGAAGTATAGTTTTTCTTTATCTCTCACAAGAAAATGCCGACACAGAGTTAACATCAACAGCGGAAGTATTATTCTGATACCAAGTACAGAGAAGTTGTGCTGAAAGAGTCAGTTTTAGGAAAACATTTGTCTTCTAGTGAGCGTGTGGAGGTTCTCTTTGAGCTCAGCCACTTCTCTTGTTCACTATAAATGCTTTTATGTTCTCAGAAGTGATCTATAGGAATTGACAATTTTCCTTTTCAGTAGTACCATATTTACTTTTTTGCCATGTAAATGTGTAACTGTACAATTTGAGAGTCCTGAAAAGGCAAATATTCAGGAAAATTGTTTCTTGCTGTTCACCGACAAGAATGTGAATGCACCCCCCAACTGGAATCCAATACATACCAGGACTTGACCAAACTTTGTTATATAAAGAATCACTTGCTATTCGTATTTTCAAACTATATTGTGAGTTATTATATTAACTAAAGAAATACACTCTCATCTTTAAAAATCAATTCAGATATCTCTAAAATCTTCCCATGTGGGTTAATTATATAGTCACATGACACAATTGTTTTCTTCAGAAAGGGTTCTTAAATAATAATGCCACCACGGAAAAGTGAGAAAGAAAAGAAAAACTTTACCTAAAGGCTGAAACCAAAATAATTTTATTCCATCAAAATACAACTGAACTTCAGTGTTTTAGAGATGTGATGAATCTCAGTCATCCTTTTAGTCAACCCACCTTTCCTAAACAGTGAGCTTTTTGATTAACATTGCTGTATACTCATTCATAAAATATGTTATCATAAGTCTAGTAAATAGTAAGACCTGAGAATTCATCAAAACGTATACCTTTAACAGGTGTGTGTGTTGATGATCTTTGTGCCAGAAATACAGAGCTGTGAACAGAACACAGGAAGCATTCACAGGCTCATGTCACTAAACCTAGTGTCTTGTACCATTCCTCCTGTGTGCTTGCGTTTGCTCTCAGGCTTGTGCTCTCTTCCCCCTCCCCCCTCTCAAGCTTGCTCTCATATTTTCAAGTACGGTAAAGCCTTCTTTGTTATACTCTATAGTGGCTTCTCATCTTTGGTGGTGAGTGTCAACATGGCTGAATCTAGAATCACCTGGGAAACGAGCCTCTAGGCATGCTTGTAGAGTATCATCTGGACTATGGTAACTGAGGTGTCAATATCCGCCTCCCATGGTAAAATCCATTCCCTAACTGTGATCTTGAACTGTACAAACAGGCAAGTGGGAACTGGGCAACAACATCCATTCACTGCTCTTTTCTTGGACAGTGTGTGTTGTGAGAACATTTGGTTGAAGCTCCTGCAGCCCTGATGTCCATTCATGGTAGACTGCCTTTAAATTATGAACTGAAAGAAAACATTTTATATTTTCAAAATGTATTTTGTAAATATGTTAGTTCTTCCTACATGCCCATGTTCATTGTCGTACCATTCACAATAGCCAAAATACACCAAAAGCTTAGTTGTCCATAAGAAATGAATGAATAAAAAGATAAGCTATATATATACACAGTGGAATTTTATTCAGTCATAATAAAGGCAATTGTGCCATTTTTAGGAATATAGGTAGATATGGTGATCATCAAAGTAATTGCAGTAAGTTAAACATAGTGAGACAAATACTATGTTTTTGCTCATATGAAAACTCTAGATTTCATATATATGACATGAAAGCAGACTATATGGGCAGTATAAACCAACCAGAAGAAATGGAGAGGGACAGAAGAGGACAGTGGGTGGTTAATACTCTCAATTAATATCATACATTTGAATCAAAAGATCATTATGAAAACCATTACTTAGTATAAGGAATATGTACTAACAACTTTTGAAAGAACAATTTGAAGGCATTTCATCATAGTATATCAAAGTACTATAAAACTAAAGTGATTAACAACGGTGTGCTGTTGGAATATATTGACATACACTGAGAAGAAGTATACAGGAAGTCCAGAGCATACAACATGTCATCCTTTGATTTATAAAAATGAAGTCACTGAGCTAGTGTGCAGGGTTTGGGGGTTTTCATTTTATTTATTTTAATGTAAGCATGTTGTACATTCATAGAGGGAAATGAGTAAATTTTAATTCGTTACACCAGATTACATGTAAAAATACATCTTAAGTTGAACAAAGAATTAAACATAAATATTTTCTATTTATTAAAGAGGTAGATAAATATATTTGCGATATCGATTTCAAACAAAGAACATGAAATCAGACTATGCAGATTCTCATTAAACAATAATCTAAAAAGCCAACTGAATGTAATCAATGGATAAAATATTTCAGTAGGATGCACCCTTTTCGTTGTGTACAAAATACACAACTTACACAAAATACACAACCTTATAGTTGTGTACAAAATACACAACTATATAGCAAAGGCACAGCCTTTTAAAATATTTCCTTCCTTATGTGAGATAAAACACATATTTCTAAGTTCATTGATATGATGAAGACCAAAAAGAATAGCATTTTCCTATTGTTAATGGATAAAAAACAAAGCTAAGACATCAATGTATATCAGAGACCTTTATTAATGTCTCAAGTATTTTATAAACATTCTTGTACATGTACACATTTGTACATCATTGCTCCAGAAAAATACCATAATGCTGATTTATGAGAAAGAATTGAAAGATAGAATAGACAAAACAACCTTAGTTTAGTTAAAAAGTATTGTTGAAACTGTGTGTAGTTCAGCAATAGAGTGTTGTCTTACCTGTGAAAGGCCTGAGTATGAAAAAATGAACATATTTATTCTCATAGAATAATTAAACAAGAGCACAAACACACCAGTGTGGACATAAAGAACACATTTCCACAATCTCTAATATTTCCAATCTTTGAACATTGTTTGAATGTCAGGAATTTGATGAATAAAGATGTTAAGGAGACAAGGAAGAAAAAATTTCTGTTGTTTTGAACTATGCAACTTCCAGGCTATGTAGTATCGTGGACAAGAAGATTTTTCAATGTCAAGCTGACCATGAAGATGCTCAAGTCAGGTATGAAAGAAATATGAATAACAGCATGCATATTGACCTAAAAACAGCAAGAGTATATGATATTTCTGGCATTTTATGTAGTTTTAAAAGCATCCTGACATAGTGTAGTTTCCAAGTGATTTATGCATGTGGTATTCAAATAATTTCTTCTTGTCTAGTAATTAATTCAGAGTTTATTCTTGAAATTTTGTAGGGAGACCATAGTTCCTGAACTTTAGAAGATGAAATGTGACCATATCTCATTAAACTTCCTGTTTTTATATTAACTAGAGGCTGGTGAATATTTCACAAATTCTTTCTACTTTTAATGAAACATAATATTTCTATTCTTTTTTTGTTCCATTTCATCAACAAGTCTTCACTACCCATAATTTCTTAATAGTTTTCTTTAATATAACACAATTTTCTGAAAAGGGGAAGAAAATGTAATATTTTCAGGAAGTTATAAACACTTAATACTTAAAACCAATACATTTAATATGGGTAAACATATGTATAAGTAAACATATGTGTAAGTATATGATCTCCAAAGGTCATATCAAATTCATCTTAGATTATTTTAATTTTTTAAATATTTTCTTGTAATATTTTATGACTGTTTTCTTGTAATATTTTATGACTGTTTAAGATTAATATTTATTCCTAAATAACTTATTATATCTTTTAAATAAAGCTACACAGGTCATGACAAACAGAATTTTCTTTATGTCACAAAGACAGTACCCCTTGCTTGAAGAAAATTGTACTTCCACAGAAATTATTTTGATAGCTTCCATCAAATAAGTGTCAAGGAAGAGTGTCCTAGCAATACTTTCTCCCTGGCTTCATGAACTGTCCATCTTTTTATTATTTTAATATTTGACATAATTTTTGTTGACAAATACCTTTCCTACTTACAGCACTCTTTTCTTCAAGTAAACAAAAATCAAATTGTATTTGTTAGCCAAGACCCTCTTGTTTGCAGTATATTTCCTTAAAATCCATTTATCTGTGTGTAACATTGTAGTTTTTTTTTTTTTTTTTACTCTTTTGGGGGCCTGACATCCAGCTCCCAATTAAATCATACAGAGTCTTATTTTTTCTTATGATTGTCTGGCATTAGCTTGGCTTGTTTCTTGCCAGCTTTTCTTACTTAAATTACCCATCTACCTTTTACCTCTGAGATTTTATCCTTATTCTATATATCTTTCTTTACTTCTTACTCCATGTCTTGCTGTGTAGCTGGGTGGCTGGCCCCTGGGGTCCTCCTCATTCTCAGGCTCCTAGATACCCTCCCATATTTCTCCATTTTTTTCTCTCTGCTGCCAGCTCCTATCCTTTCTCCTGTCTAGCTATTGGCTACCCAGCTCTTTATTAGAACAATCAGGTGTTTTAGACAGGCAAAGTCACACAGCTTACAGAATTAAACAGATGCAACATAATAGAAAGCAACACATGTTTGCATCATAAAACAAATGTTCCACAGCATAAACAGATGTAACATATCTTAAAATAATATTCTACAACCTACAGTATTAGCCTTTCTTGAGCGGAAAATTTTAAAACTACAATTCATCCAAGTTGTAGCAAATAACCTAACATGTCTCATGTCTGTATTCAGGTTCTTGCTAGTGAGGAAAGGTAGTGGTAGGTTCCTTCTTATTCTCCACAGTCCAGAAATTGGAGGAATAAAGTTGTTATCTCAAAAGATTAAGGGAAATAAAAAGTAATTATGTGACAGCGGTTAACACAGTATTTGGAATGTTTGTGGACTCAGTTAATATCTCCTTCCTTCCTTATATCAGTGGTGCCTATTATGTTATTATGCTTTTGTGAGCAAAGTTTCAGTTTGTCCTCAGCACCAAGCATTTGCAGGATGAATGCCAGTTCCTATCAGTGTAATGACTTAGAATGGCATCTATAGAGGCTGTGCCTTATGTAATTTATACCAACATTCACATTCATTTTCTCAAATGATTTCAACAGTTTATTTTTTCTGGTTTACACTTTAAGAGGTATAAAATGAAGTTGTCTACTTCGCTGTAATTTCAAAGAATTAAATTCTAATACACTATGCAATACTGCAACCTCCTGTGATTTACAGAAGGTTGCTTGAGAGGATGAATTTAGTTTTCAAATTCAAATTTACTAAGAGGAATTAAATATCTTCAAGAAAATCCTATTTGTCGTATGATCATACCAGATGACAGCAGGGAAATGGTATATTTTCAAGACAATCATTGGCATGCTTTTGAGACAGGTCTCAATTTGTAAACTAAACTGGCCTCAGGCTTTCAATTCCTGCTTCTAACTCCTAAGTGCTGGTTTTTAATCTTATTTTATCATCAGGAAGTTACAGTATAGGAAACGTCAAATGAAAAACAAACCCAACTTGGTGAAAAAAGGGAATGAATTTAAAAAAGGTTATTGCCAGCAAGAGGAGGTCTTATGCTATAGGGAACATGCACAGCCTTCCTATCTGCAGGCATCTAAGAGGCTGTACAGAAAAAGCCTTCCTGACAGAGCCTGGTGTCTGGCAGTTAATTATAGAATGTATGTATGATCAGCAAGGTGAGGGATGGATGATGAAGAAGATTGTTTCTTATAACTTTGGCTCAGGGTTGAGGTTGAACCTCTGATATGCACAAGAGAAACTTAAATTTACTGAATTTGTAAATCAAGCTTACCAGACTTTGGTCTGGATCTATTTGTAGAGATAAAAATGTTCAGCTACTCTCTAATGAGACAAAGAATAGCATTCATAAGATGTGTATGTAGGCCAGAATGCTAACAATTTCATTTTATTTAGATATTAAATATGAATGAGAAAGCCTATAGAAAAATCTTTAAAGATTCTACAATACTGATTGGCTAATTAGAATGTGATTATAAAGCTGAAATGTTGTAAGATTAAAGTCAAACCTTCTTGAGCTGTAGCTCCCTTAATAGTTTTTTTTTTTTTTTTTTTTTTCTGTGTATCAATTCCTTGTTTTTATTGATACCTGTTATCATATATAAATATCACCATCAAAAGACATTTTGCATATCACATAATATGATAGGTTATTACGCACTATATGAAAATATTAACAACACTGGGAAGTGATAATTTAAAATCTATGCATGATGAATTTTGTAATTTAAGAGTCACCCGGCTGATAATGGTTTTAAAGACATGAAGGGATCATGGGGAACAGCTAAAGCTTGCAAATGTATGGCAAGGTTAGAGTTCCAAAGAGAATCTAGTTGCAATGGAAGACCTTAACAGTTTTTGAAATGCCAGCACCCAGGTGACATTCATCAGAAGTACCAGCCACAGTGAAATGGAGCAGGCTGAGATCTAGAGGGCAGGTTATGTGTATGCTGCCAAGGGTGGGGCCAAAGAAATGATCCAGGCTTCTAAATAAAAGAAAATGTGAATGAATCCCAAAAAAAAAAAAAAAAAAAAAAAAAAAAAAAAAGATGTGTATGTAGGTCCATCATAGGTCAAAATGGGCACCCTGAGTCCTAGCTAATTCATATGTTGAAAGGTGGTTCTTTGTAATTCTTAGGATGACAGGGAAGAACGCAACATGATCAGAATTCAACAGTGTCTGGACTTGAAATACTACCATTGGTAGTCAAGTACCAATAGAGATGAGAGTGCCTGTTCTGACTAGTAGTGCTATGTGGTGATGTATTGTGTACCCTAATAAATTTGCCTGAAGATCAGATAACAGAGCCAGCCACTAGACTAAACACAGAAACCAGGCAGTGGTAGTACACACCTTTAATCCTAGTACTTGGGAGGCAGAGATCTGTCTGGATCTCTGTGAGTTCAAAGCTACCCTGGACTACATGAGATTGATTCAGTTTAGGAGAGAAACAGAGCCAGGCAGTGGTGACATGCATCTTTAATCCCAGCACTTGAGATCTCATGCCTTTGCTTGGGAAGTACACATGCCTTTAATTCCAGCACTAAGAAGGAAATGGTGGCTGGGTAGAGAGAGGTATATAAAGTGTGAAGAGACAGGAACTGAGGTTTTTTTTTCAGCCTGAGGAGTCTTAGAGGTAAGATGTGGCAGTAGCTTGTTCCTTTGTCTCTCTGATCTTTCAGCATTTACACAATATCTGGCTCTGGGTTTTTATTAAAATACCATTTTAGAATTCGAGCAACATTGGTACTGTAAGTGTATTCCAAATTCACAAAGAAACCAACATTCAGCATCCAGAGCTTTCCATATTGTTTCCAGATTCAATAAACTCTTAAATGAATTAGTGGTAGTGGCCTCCTGCAGTTTCTAAAAGAAAATATCTTAGTCACTCCTATAATTACAGATCCTTTAATTATAGAATATCAGAGACATGTGCAGGCATTCCATTGCATGCTGATTGAATTGCAATAGTTTGTATTTGCTTAATAATTTCTAAGAAAGTAACATTACACTTATCATTTAATTATTTTGTTATGTGAATACATTCTAGCATGTTAGAGATATTATCTACTACCCGCCTTCACAATTTTAAGAAAAGGCCCCTTAAGTAAGTGAAAATAACATACTTTCATTTTAAAGTGAAGTATGATCTGAAAAAAATAATTGAAAAATCTAATAGATCTGGGTTCAAATTTGGTTCTATAAGAAAAATAAACAAATGATGGGTTCCATTTTGTCTTAGTACAATACTATTTTGAATAAGTCTCCAGAAGACTAGCAATAATATGTATTATCAAACTCCATATATATGCACTATCTATTTTGAAGTTCTCTAATAGAATCTATTTGTGATACCCAAATCAAGACTGTTGCCTTTTCATGGAATATATGAGTGAAGGAAAGAACGTTGATATCTACAGTCATAACTGAAGGTAAGCTTGTTGAGCTCTGTCTTTCTGGCTCTGGCCACAGTTTTCATCTTTTTGTAGGTAGTATTTTTACCTATGAGTTAATGTTAAAGTACTAAAAATATAAATGAAATAATTTGATTGACAGAATTTTTGTGGTCAGACATAAGAACACAGCTCAGCATTTTCCTTAAGAATATTTCAGCACTACTTACTACAATATTTATAGGTTTTAATATTTTATCTACTCCTTGAAAATCTTGTATATGTATACACTGTATGTTGATTATGTCTTCCCTTTACTCTCTCCTCATGCTCACTCAGACATCCCGTATAGTTCATATCTATATTATTTTATAAACCATTTGAGTCTAGTTAGTGCTCATGGGTGTGGGGCCTTCCACTGAGCATAGAAAACCTACCAGTAGCCACATCTAGGATTAATGATAGCCCTACCACTCCCCAGCAGCAATGGACTGTCAATAACTCCTTAGCTATGGTGGGACCTCATGAACCTCCTCCCCCACCCATAATTAAATGTTGACTGGTCTGTTTTTGTGCAGATACTCACAGTTGCAGTAAAGTCATGAGGGCAAAGGTCACATCTTAACCTTAAAAACAGCATTTAAAAACAATCGTTCTCATGCTTCTGCTCTTATATTCTTTCCACCCCTTATTCTATGATGTTCTGAGTCTTGAAATGAAGGGTGATGTAGTTATCCCATTTTGGTTGAGCACTTAACTATCACATATTTTTTGCACTTTGACAAGCTATGAAACTCTGTAATACAATATTTATAGGGACTGTGTGAATATCAATATCCACCAATACTAAGAATTCACTATATGTCATATGTATACATAACTTTAGTGCCTCAAACATTATAGTGACAAAGAAGAATCTGCTTAGACCTGGAAATCCAGGAGCTGGACTACCACTCATGGAGCTGTGTAGTTACATCCCCGGAATTGAAGCATTTACTCCTGGATGAGAGAGAGAGGGTCTTAAGACTTAGAGTGGTAAGAAAATTATTGAGGGTCAAGAATCCTTCTTCACTGTTAAAATGTCAGTATCAATTGTGGGTGAGGATACTCTGGCCAACTGACCTTCCTGAAACTGTGGCGTGAGCTTCGTGCATTGTCACCCATGATAGAGTAGATTTTTTCACAAGTACGTTCTCTCCTATACTGCTATAAGTAACCCCATTAAATTACTTGATCCTCTAAGCAATCATGGAATGGCATCATTTTGTTGGTGCCCTATCTGGGTTGGATAGATGTCCGTTTCTGTCACACAACACTTACAAATGCTTCAGTGTTGCCTGTTACTCTCTTCCCCTATTCTATAGATAGGAGTCATGGAGATACACAATTGTTATTTTGTCCCCCCCCCCCCCCCCCCCCCCCCCGCTGCCCCCAGAGCTGAGGACCGAACCCAGGGCCTTGTGCTTACTAGGCAATTGCTCTACCACTGAGCTAAATCCCCAACCCTGAGATACACAATTGTAACATTGGTACCATTTTACGACAGCACTAAACTCATACCAAATGCCACATGTTTGGATACTTTTCAAAATCACTTGACCAAAGGAAGCTCCACACCTATAATCAGTTCTCTTTAATACCCTCTCACCATGACAACCCACAGTTTCTCAGCACTGAGTTAACCCTAACTGTAGTGATAAATAAGCCATTTGTTCACTTACATGTGTATTCTTGGTGGGTTTTGGGCTGGGGGTGGGAGTGGAGCATTAACATAAGAAGCATGTAGTAGTAGTTTTATTGATTTTATAGATGCCTTTGTCCAAGTTAACATGCCTGGTAACTGTCTCAAAATCATCTAGCAAAAGCAATATGCAGAGAGTTGTTTTCCCCATAGGCAGTTAACTTTATTGTTGCAGGTATGTTGTTTGTTCACGATGCTCCATAACACTGCAAAGTATTTAAACAGAAATATATGTGTACTCAACACACTTTATTTTCTGGTGCTCTGATATATTGGGACCTCATTGGATAATCCTCATAGTTAGCTAATTTCCAGAAGTAGCATGGAACTACCCAGAGAGTATGGATTGGTATGACAATGAAGCAATTCTCTCAACTTCCGTACTCTATGTCGCTGTTCCCTTGTCCCAGTTACCTTAAGGACAAGTACAGACAAATAGGGACAACTTACTGATCTCCAGAGCCACAACTGTTAAGGATACTTTTATCCTGCATTTCCATGGAAACATATTAAAGATTCAGCCACAGTTCACTTCATCTCTTTCTCCTTCCTTATGTCCCTCCTGATCTCATGGCTTACTGTGGGACCCCATGGTACAGTGCGCCCTCTTCTCTTTAAGCCCATTTATAGAACAAATTGTTTCATAATGGCTTAGGCCTCCTGATTTGTTGACCTCGTCATATATAAGCAAAAATAAATCCTGTGATTGGAAACACTTAACCTTTAACATAAAAGGGATTTAGAGCTTTAAATTGGAGACTAGAAAACTCACATCAGAAAACAAAGAGGAAACAATCCGACACAATGGTCAGCGAGGATAAACCCAGGTAAAGCTAAGCTGTACTTGGAGAAGGACGGATGCTGTGAGCACTGAACTGGAACGGACCCCAGGGAGATTGAAGACAGTGGAGCTTGGAGGAGTGGGATGTCCTTGTAGACAGGAGGAGGCAGGAAGTCTCTGGGGGTGTTGATGAATGCAGCAGCGAAGCTGAAGCACTTTGCTCTGCACAATTACTGTCTGAAGTGAGCCGTTATCATTTTCTGGTTTCAAGTTGCTTATGTTTGATGAATTTCATCAAGCAATGGATTAAATTTGGGTCTGGATGGCAATCACTCCAAAAAACAAAAACAAAAACTTCTCAGTCAACATGAAACCCAGATTCTTATTTTAATTTCTAAGCAGAGTCTTCTAGAGGAATATATGATACCTACAGACAGAAACTTCTGTGTCTAGGTGGGGGAGTCATATTATTGACATTTTATAGCTAATGTTTAAAGAATACCAAAGTAAGGCAGTTTTGAGCAGAAATAGCCCTCAAGTCAGGGATCCTGGAAAATTGGGATAATTGCTGAAATCAATTCTAGCTTACTAAGAACATAAAAGCCGAACACACACTGTTAAATTGAGTTTGGCTTGCCTGCGGTTTGCACACTGCTCCCACTTTTTTCTTTTTCTTAATGCGCAGGTTTTGTAAAGGGC
Source organism: Peromyscus californicus insignis (assembly GCF_007827085.1). Classification (NCBI taxonomy): domain Eukaryota; kingdom Metazoa; phylum Chordata; class Mammalia; order Rodentia; family Cricetidae; genus Peromyscus; species Peromyscus californicus. Next base: position 31,987,119 of record NW_026294492.1, on the reverse strand, counting down.
AAGGAGAATTTCCAGCAGATCATTAATGAGACATATTTGGGGAGTCTACATAGAACACAAACCTATCATAACTTCAAATACTGTACTTTACATGAACTTGAAATTAGTTGAATGGGATAAAAAAAAACCTACCTTTATTGATTTTAGCAAATGACATTTATGTTTAATACATGTATGAAAGAGATTTTCTTTTTTTTCTTTATGTTCTTTATTAAGGATTTTTTATTCATTTTACATACCAAACAGATCCCCCTCTCTTCCCTCCTCCTGCTCCTTCAGGCTTCTTCCCAACCCACCCCCCATTCTCTCCTCCAATAAGGTATGGCGTCCCATAGGGAGTCAGCAGAGCCTGGTACATTCAGTAGAGGCAGGTCCAAGCCTCTCCCCCTGCTTCAAGGCTGTACAAGGTATCCCACTCCAAAAAGCCAGGTCATGCACCAGGATGGATCCTGATCCTACTGCTTGGGGGCCCCTTAAGCAGATCAAGCTACACAACTATCTCGATTATGCAGAGGACCTAGTCCAGTCCCAAAGAGGCTCCACAGCTGTTGATCTAAAGTTCATGAGTTCCCACTAGATTGGTTTGGTTGTCACTGTAGGTTTCTCCATCATGATCTTTCAGTGAATACCGTAACTGTCATCATAGAGCCTTCATCTAGTAACTGATGGAGGCAGATGCAGAGATCCACAGCCAAGCACCAGGCCGAGCTCCAGGCATCCAGTTGAAGGGCATCAAGATTGTGAAGTGATTTTCAAGGGTTGAAGGCAGTATTAAATTTATCTAGACTGCTTGAATTTGAAAGATTCTATGTATGAATAATCTCATGAATCTTCAGTAATTGTGCACTCATTGCTGTCTCCCACATGATATGATTCACCAATCATGGAGTTGACTTTCCAGAGGCGAGGATAGCTGTCGTCATAAGTTCTGTGGGAGTGATTGCTAAAGCAGCAAGAACAAGTGACCCCCATGTATTGGATTCACGTTCAATGAGCAGAAGACCAGGAGACAGATGGTGTTTCCTGCCTATGAGAAAAGTACTCATGGCACAACCAAAGAAATGGTGTTAATACAGATTCACATTATGAATGAGGGTTCCTGTAAAGAATCCAGTCAAGTCTTATAAAATGCATCATTGAATGATTAGAACTTCAAAGATGCTGAAGGTCCAGAGGCTCATTACAAATTACTGAAGGCTGCCATACCCCTTAAATGGACATTTATTGTCAGCTAATGTATAGACTAATATATGTGACTGAACAGCCTTGTGACTATTAGAAGTCACTTTGGAATGTACAAACAGACTCCCTAGCTGCCACCAACCTCAAGCTAAGAATATTGTCAGACTCCCTGCTTTGATGTACCTGCCTATCTAATGTTTCTATCAATATATTTTAAAGTTGCTTTGATTTATACATTTCTTTGTTCCATTCCTACAAAATATTGTTTTAATTATTACCATGTCGGAACATAGAATTTGGAGCAGAGTAAATTTGTGTTTCTTGGCCACAGTCACTTATATTTGGCTCTAGAATAAACCATGCCTTAACCTCTTTGAGCTTAGAGTAGTGATTCTTTTCATCAACAGAGTCTATTTAGACCATAAGAAAACCAGAAAAAAAAAAAGAGTTCAACACAACCTACTGCATCTGCAGTTAGTCAATTAATAGTGAGTAGAAGAAGTGACAGTGAAGTTCGTGTATTTCTAAATTAATTCATAATTAATGCCATCTGTTTGGTGGGTTGCAAGAGACACAGAAATAGTAGATGTATTTGAACAGGGAGATTGATTTTGATTCTGTTTTACCTCTTCCTAGTTGAAAACTCCTAAAAATCATGGTATTTCATAGGGTGTCTACTTCAGTCATGTGAGTAAAGATGGCATTGATACCTTAAAGACCTGTGGAAACTAAGTCAACATTTATTTAAGGAACAAAATCAATACTGGGGACTTAAAATATTGCTCTTTAATTGACTAGTTCTAAAATAAACTGAAACTGCCAGAAGGAACAGCTCCAAGCCATTCCCGCTCTTACCTCGAGATGAGAGGCTAATCGGCCATTGCCCGATTCTCTGCACCACATTGTCTTTGTAGGATGCAACAAGGTTCACCATTACCCCTGCCTGCTTTAAGCAAAGTTGTTACAAGTTGTCCACACTGAAGTATATTTGTAATCAAATTCTCATATGAAAAGGCTTCAAACTAGGCACATAAACTAACTATAAATGAGAGGTTTTAGCTACTGAATGCATATTTTATGGAGATGGAGAGAGGCAACACTCAGATGTAGTTTGGGAGCACTGAGTTTTGGGTTGGAGACATTGCATTGATTTACTAAATTTAAACATTATGATTTATAACCAGGTAAAATTAAGTTCTGTAGGAAAGTTTTGTGTTCTTTAAAACTACAATAGACTCATGATTGCATTAAAATTCTTCCCCATGGCAGAATTTCAATCCAAAATGTTTTAAAATGGATTTTGAGTTTTACTCTTAAGAACATTTAAATGGATTTCCTATCAAGGATGGCCAGCAATAATTGTCAGCTTCACAGATTCTAGAATGACCTATAAGTCAGTTTTTAGGGGGCACATCCATAAGGGTTAGGTTGGCCTCTGGGAATTCCTGTTGGGCATTAACTTGGTTGCATTAATTGAGGCAGGATGACCTGCCCGCTGTGGATGGTTCTTTTCGCAGCTGGCATCCTGGATTGTGTCAATGAAGAGAGGGAGCCAAGCAGCAGCATGCATTCATTGTTCTCTGCTTCCCAACTGTCAATGTGATGTGGGCAGATGCTCCAAGCTCCTGCCATGACAGACGGCACCCTGGAACCGTGAGCCAGAATAAACCCTTTCTTCCTTAAGTTGATTTTCTTAGGGTAATGTTGTCACAGCAACAGGACGTCATTCAAAGCAACTCATACAACCAGAGGGCATTTGAGGTGCTACCTTAAAACTCATCATCCTATAAGATGTTAAGTAAGTGGTCCTTTATCTTGTCATATAACTTCTTTTATCCACTCATATTTGTCTTTTCTTTTTCTTTTTTTTTTTTTTTTGAGGGGGGTGGGTTGGAGACAGGGTTTCTCGGTGTAGCATTGTGCCTTTCCTGGAACTCACTTTGTAGACCATGCTGGCCTTGAACTGACAGAGATCTGCCTGGCTCTGCCTCCCGAGTGCTGGGATTAAAGGCATGCGCCACCACTGTATTTGTCTTTTCTAAGGTGACTGTATCTCTTTGCTTATTAATGTAAGGGTCAAAAACAATTTACTAAAAGTCAGGAACCATAGTTTAGAGTAGGCATTTCTCTATCTTTTTAATACATATCTATGTATCTATCTATGATTCATCTATCTATCTATCTATCTATCTATCTATCTATCATCTATCCATTCATCCATCCATGTATATATGTATGTACATACGTATGTATGTATGTATGTATGTATGTATGTATGTATCTATCTATCTATCTATCTATCTATCTATCTATCTATCTATCTATCTTTTTATTCATACCCACAAGTACGCCTGGGCACTTATATAAACATGACTGGATATCTTCCTGTACTAAAGGCAAAATGTAGGATTAGGAATTTGATTTGTGGAGATACATGGGCATAATTAATGGTACACTATTCAATGCATCTCCCTTCTTTCTGAATTTTTCAAATAATTACGTGATTAGAATGTGGCCTTATGTTCCATGTAGCCTAAAATTTTATTCCCCAAGGTCCGGAAGGAACCATGCACCTTTAAAACCAGCTATTATATGGAGAAAAGCTATATGTATAAGAATGGGAAATTGCAAAGATGCACCTGGAGACTCAAAATAAAGTACATTACGGAATTAAAAAATAATTTGTCTTGGAGCTCTGATGTGAAGAATATGCAGTGCTGATTATTTTATATAGTTAATGGTGCCATTTGAAATGATTACTTTTCAGAGTCTAAATTCTTACCCTCCTCTGATGGCATGGTGGAACTGATTACACAAAAATAAAATCTAATCTTCTTCCAAGTCATATGTTTTACAAATGCAGTTTAACTCCAAGCAATTACATGGAAAATTAAAGGATTTCATCTGAAAGGAAATGGATTTAGAGGCAGTGTGAGTTTCAAGACCTTCCATTTTCTTGAACAACGTCTAATCAAACAGGCACACAAAACCTAAAAGATCTGCATTTTTCCCTTCATAGTTCTCGTCTCCTTCCTATTGAAACGAAGTAAAGAAACAATAGTGAACACTCAGGGCTTATTAACCACATGCTGCTCTTAACAGTATCCCCTGGCCTTGTTCTGCATTACTGCTAGTTTTTAAATAAGTACTTTGAATTTACTCAGAACTTTTAAGTTCAGGGATAGATTGTGCTTAGAAGGAAGTATACTCTTAAATCTATATGTGTCAGTCACACCTCAAAAAAAGCTGCAGCAAGAGAAGGGGAGGAAGGAGGCAGAGAGAGAGAGAGGGAGAGAGGGGGGTTAATGGATACATGGACAGATGAATAGACAAATGATGTTGGGGAAGGCCCTGTCAGGAAGGCTTGGTTGTGAGTCCAGGCACTTGCCCACATCAAATGGGTATAATGAAAGTAGAAAATCTAAGTATTTTGTACAATCTTGTTTAAAACTAAAGAGAGAGAGAAAGCTTCTGTTTAACTTCACCTTTCCCATAGAAATGTTGCAATCTGTAGAAAACATAGGCCAAAATCCAGGATATATGAATATGGTCAGTGAGCAATGAGCCCCAGGCACGGGAGCTAGCAGAAAGGTCCTCTCCTGGTGCTAGGAACCAGAAGTTCTGGGAGCGAGTGGGCTACTGCTGCTTCAAGCAATTCTCTACAGGCTTAGAGAACTGAAAATGACAATAAAAATAAAAATCCCAATTTTGAAGAGCTCTGTTATGAGTGGATGGATGGATGGATAGATGGAGAGAGACACAGACAGACAGACAGACAGACAGACAGGTAATAGATAGACAGGAGATAGATAGATGTTACATAGAATGATAGGTGATCCATCTATCTCTATATATAGAGAGATGATGGATGATTGAAAGATAGATGATAGATAGATAGATAGATAGATAGATAGATAGATAGATAGATAAAAATGTCAATGTCGCCGGGCGGTGGTGGCGCACGCCTTTAATCCCAGCACTCGGGATGCAGAGCCAGGCGGATCTCTGTGAGTTCGAGGCCAGCCTGGGCTACCAAGTGAGTTCCAGGAAAGGTGCAGAGATACACAGAGAAACCCTGTCTCGAAACCCCCCCCCCAAAAAAAAAATTTAAAAAAATGTCCGTGTCTACTGGTTGTCATCTGCTAGTAAAGCTAAACATCCAGGTGTCTATAACTGTGCAGGCCTGTATCTGGACCCCTTTGTATTCCACTTATTTAGATGTCTACTTTTATGCTGATATCATGCTGCCTTTCCTATATTGCCTGTGTATATAAATTAAAATTGAGTATTCTTCTTTTTGCTTAGGACTACTGTGGCTGTCAGGGTTATATACATTTATCTATCTATCTATCTATCTATCTATCTATCTATCTATCTATCTATCTATCTATCTATCTTTTCTCAATATCTCTCTATATATAGATAGATATAGATATAAAATCAGGGTTCTCTCTCACTTTCTCTCATGTGTGGTGTATTTGCATTTGTGTGTGTGTGTGTGTGTGTGTGTGTGTGTGTGTGTGTGTGTGTGTGCTTCCATATGATGAATTTTAACATTTTTATCTGGAGAATGGTATTGAGGTTTTCATGAGAATTGTACGTGGAGAAATAAAGCTGGTACTTACCTGGAAGCTTCATCCTACTGGCTAGTGTTCATAGAGGGTATTGAGCATCCTGCAAGAGGAAAAAAAAAATAACCTTCAGTCTCACGCAGATATGAACCCTGGAGGTGATGAAAACAACTACCCTGACAAGGTTTGCTCCCTGGTGCAATAACTGGGACAAATACTATGGAGTGTCCAATGACTTTCTGGTTGGATCTAAGTCCTGCTCAATGAGATGGAACTCATCCATGGCACTGTTAAAGGAGCCAAGAACCTGTGTCTAACTAGGCCTTAGGCCCCCAGGAGGGATGTAATATGAAAATGACTCCTAATGACTTGTTGTTATACCTATAGATCTGAGTATCTCTCATCTCTCAACGGGAAGAGACCCACCACTGATTGACATGCAGAGAATAAAAAAAAAAAAAACTGTGGAGTACTCAGCCCTAAATGGGAGGTTTATATCACACTTCTCTCTCCATTGCAAAGGAATTTTTGTCAAGATGGGGGTCAAAGATTGTACAAGCCAGAAGCAGATGACAACATGAAGGAAACAGTGTTTTCCATACGCAAGGCGATAAGAACAACAATACACATAGGAACTCACAGAAAGCATGTATATGGGCTTGGATGTAAATGTTGCCATAGAATTTTTAAAATTGTAGAACAGGTGACTGGAATCAAACCCCACTCATATTCTGTTTTATCTGGGTAAGAAAATAAGAACTAATTATGACCAAAATTATTTCATAAGATATTCTAATCCCACTAGCTGGATTTCAAGTGTAAAAATATAGGAAAATCCCCCATGGTTTTCTTTACCAAAACAGAAGAAAATATAAAAGAAAGCAGTACAGGAGGCTAGGATCTAAGAATCTTATCCAAAGGACTGAATGATTTGTACCAGATTTTGGAAAAAATCAACTTAATCAACTATATTGCACATTAGTACAAAATAAGTATTTTTCATAGTCAACAGTTGGCAGCATATTATTTGACTTTCTTAATTCATCACATTTTTTTTGTTGGATGGTGGGGAGTAGCCAAAATGTTATGAGAGAAGTGTCTATATAAATCCAAAACACTAATCAGTAATTCTGACAACTTTAAATCACGGATAGTTTACTGGTCCGTCTTTACCTTTGCTTCTGTCTAAACCTAATAGTCATCTCTGACTCCACTACCTCCTGCCTTCATTGCTTCTGTGGTAGAGAACCTAATTTGTTGGGTGGCTTATGATAAATAAATTAGTTAAGTTTAAATTAAAAACATATAGAATGATATTAATGAGATGCCATCTTGTGATGAGGTAATTGAAGCAAAATCTCAATGCTTTCTTTTAAATCCATGCACACTGTCTCTCGCTTTCCGACTCGATCTTTGACAAAACTGCTACTGTCAGCTTCCCAGGTACACCGGGGCACTGCAAAAAAAACCTGGAAATTCTGGGTAGAGGCTGGTGAAGACCTGAAGTATTTCAATGTACATGTAAGTATTAGCCACGCAGTTGTTTCAAAGATTTGTAGTATTAGTTCTGAATTGATTTAATAAAAATTGCTTTCAGGAGGAAAGATTGATTTGAGATTTGGGTTTCAGGGTTTTCTGTTCATGACTTGCTGATTTCATTTACTGCAAATAAGGCGATAATGAGGCAGAACATAATGGTGGGAAGAAGGCATGGCGAATCAAACCTGATCACCTCATGTCATCTAGGAAGCCAAGAGAAAGACAATAAGGGGGCGGGGCAAAATATGCTCTTCAAATACACACACCAGATGACCCACTTCTTCCAATAAATCTCATTTTCTTATAGCCTATTCATTATGAACTGATCAGTGGGTTGATCTCTTGATGAACCGAGTCCCTTCTGATCCAGGGACTATCCATAGCAGCCGAAACAGGGGTCAAGTCTTCAACACATAAGTTTCTTTGGGGGAGAATTCACATACAAACCTTAACAATTAAGGTTGGTGCTAACTGAAGCTCTGACTGACATCTTCAATGTAAAACATTTATAACATTGAGATTAAAAACATTCAGATAAATGCTCAAATTCATGTCCATAGACATACTTGCTTCTTTACACTTTCCAATAATTTGTTATTCAGTTATTAGTTTTGATGATTCTCTCCCTTTCTAATGAATATTTTAATTTATTAGAAACTTATAAATTGTAATGATCTTCAAAAATTCAATTATATTTTCCAGGTGGCTATATTTAAAATCTCTAGTGTAGATAAAAGATTTAACAATACAGTTGAGGTATTATTAAATTAATAGAAGATTGAGAGTCTAGCCTAAAACATTTTCAAGTTATATTTTTCTTAGAGACATAAGTGTCTCTACGTAACTTTTAATCAAGTAAGTAGATGTATTTCTCTTAATTGGATAGATAAGGTAAGACATCTGCATAAATAATTTGCTTTCCTTTAATTAAAGAAAAAAATCAATAATAAAATCAACTAATTCATTTAAAAAGAGACTTTAATTAAAATTTTAATCTAAGAAAAAATATAATTATTAACAGATTAAAAAGAGAAATTAATTTACTTTTAAAAATATTGAATAGGTTCCAAGTCACTGTTAAACCTTTTCCACAGTTAAAAATTAAGGCAGCATGACTGGACTTTTATTGGAATGAATAGCTTGTTTTAGAGTTTTATATACTCAATTCTGACCAGTTCTTTCTAATTCTATGTCAGTAAGATGTAGAGCTGCTACCTATAACAGCAATTATGCACAAAAATGCTAAGTATGAAGCATATTTGAAATTTACCGAATATAAAAATTCCAGAAAATATTCGTTTATTGCTTATATAAATTACACAATGATTTAACAGCAGAGCTTAGAGTCTCTAGTTACTATGAATTATTCTCAAAGGATGGAGATGGGCGGTAAAGAAAATATGTTAGGTGGAGTAGATTTACCAGATTAACCACCTTCCTGGAAGACTGGGGTTTGATCTCAAGATGCTGACTTGATTTCCAAGATCTGAATTGTAAGTGTCTCCTGTGGTGTAATGCTAATTATACATCCGGAAACAAATCTGACAAATGTGTTGTGAAGGGAAGCTTGGAGATGGGACTTCTCCTAATCAGAGGAGATTTTCTTAGTCTATAAAACACATAATACATTATCTTAAAACATAGTGTAAAAGGAAAGATAGATATTTAAGGACACAGGAAAGCAATTATTCTGATTATTCATACTATGTGTATGTATCAGGTTATGGAAAATTCCCTAAATATGCAGTTTCTTTCCTGTGAATATAAAAATAATTAAAAATACTATAATATCTTTCAAGAAATTTTATGTTAAAAGAATAATACAATCCTTATTACAAATTATATTGCAAAATAATTTTTAATTAAAGAAATTATTTTTCACATATTCTATGAATGAGTTTTTACTTTAAAGTCATGTTTTATCTCAAATGATATTTAAATGCTGCTCTTGTTCTTTCTTTTCCTTTTTTTGTTTTTGTTCATTTTTTGTTTGTTTTTACACCCCAACCAAAGTTTCTCCTCCCTCCTCTCCTTCCAGTTCCTACCCCCTTGTCCCCAATCCATTCCTCCTCTGCCTGTTTCTCTTCAGGGATGTCAGCCAGCCATGGTATATTAGGTCAGGGTGAGTCTAGGCACTTTCTGTTCTATTAAGGCTGGATGAGGTAATCCCATAGGAGGAAAGGGTCCAAAAAGCAGGCAGCAGAGTCGAAGACAACCCCTGCTTTCACAGTTAGTAGTCCCATGAGAGGACCAAGCTATACAACTGTAACATATAGGCAGAGTGCCTAGGTCAGTCCTGTGCAAGCTCCCTGGATGTTCAGGGAGTACAGTCTCTGTGAGAGCTTTTGTTCTTTCTTATAAGAGGTGTTGAGTATGTGAGAGCTGGAATCACACAAGTATAATTCATACAAAAGTGTGCACATATCTAAACATATTCACACAACATACACACACACACATATACATGTTTAAAATTTAAAAGTATACTATTTGGGCTTGAGTCTAATCTTAATATTAATTTTGATAGTTTATTATATCATTTAAAACACTTCCACGTATATGTGAAATTTGCAAGAAAATTACTTGCTGAAAAAAGTTTGGAAGAACAATTGTATTGAAAATATAGTCAATAAGATTTTCAGACTGTTTGGTGACTCATAAAACTTTGTTATGCCAGAAACAGAAATGAACTTGCTTTATCAATACAACATTCAGATGGGTTATAAGAATAAAATTTAATACAATACAAGATAAAATAAAAAATACACATTTGTATCTTTTTAAAAAGCAAATCAGCATTACTTTTTTTTAAAAAAGAATGCTTCTAATTCAATATTCTTGGCAAAGACTAGTTTTTCCTTGAGGTTTAAATGTCAAAATGAGCCTTCCTTTAAATTGAAATATCTTTTCAGTCTGAAGGCTTTCTCCTGAATGAATGGTTGTGATTACACATTCAATAGCTATAAGAATAATCTAGTATTTAGAAAAAAAAGAAACAATCATGAGATTTGATAACAAGTCATTTACTATATTGTGTTTAAACGAAATAATGACTCAGTTAAATGCATGGAAAGTATTCAGTGGACAATATGCTCAACAGGGACTAAAATCACAAGCTACAAGCTTTAAGAAAAGCTGCGGTTTTGGACAAGTAACAGAAATAACATCAACAAGAACATTTTTTTGTACCTAATCAACATTAACCTTCTCCAAATTGCAAAGTTTTACATCTTCTGGGAAAATTTTGTAATTTTAATATAGAGCCCTCACTTAATCTGAATGGTAAGTTGTTTATCAGGATCAGCTGATGAAGAAGTTGCTTCAGCACAAAATATGCAGCTTTGATTAGAGAAAAGGCGTAATTTTGAACCAACATTATGCTATTTAAAAACAACTTTATTAGGAAGATTATCTCACGCAAGCTGTAGATCATTTCCATGAAATAGAGAAAACATTGATGGCCCTACATTTATAGACATGACATCCTTATGTACCACTCCATTTTCAGTAATGTTCATTAGAAAATTAAGAATGACTGGTTTTGATATGAAACTCTTAAAATTAGGGACTTTGTCCAAATGCATCTTTTGATAGACAAGAGTCATGGGATATTTGACATGTATATTTTGTTCTTATCAATATGCATTTTTTCTTATCAATCATGTTTCCAATTTGCACAGACTATTCCCTGGTTATAGATACATTATATTAGAAGTAAAGCAGGAAAGCAACAACTTCAAGGAAAGGTGCTTGGTTCATACAGGCAGTTTATATATTGTGTGATACAGATAAATGCAGTGGTGTCATACTAAGGACTGGACAATTTGTGGTGGAAAAGATAATAGAAAAAGCATTGCAATGACCATCTAAAAACATCAAGCATTTAAATTTTATTTAACTCATTCATTTTATTTTATGTATGAAAGTTTTGCCTTCGTGAATATATGTGCACTGCTGTGGGATGGTCTGTATGTCAAATGTGTTGCTGATTGGTCAATAAATAAATCACTGATTGGTCAGTGGCCAGGCAGGAAGTATAGGCGGGACAAGGAAGAGAATAAAGCTGGGAAGTGGAAGGCTGAGTGAGAGAGACACTGCCAGTTGCCACGATGAGAAACAGCATGTGAAGATGCCGGTAAGCCACGAGCCATGTGGCAAGGTATAGATTAATGGAAATGGATTAATTTAAGCTGTAAGAAGAGTTAGCAAGAAGCCTGCCATGGCCATACAGTTTGTAAGCAATATAAGTCTCTGTGTTTACTTGGTCGGGTCTGAGCGGCTGTGGGACTGGCAGGTGAGAGAGATTTGCCCTGACTGAGGGTCAGGCAGGAAAACTCTAGCTACAGTGCACCACAGGTATACTTGCTGCCTATGATGAACAGCAAAGAGACCATCAAAACCCCCTAGAATTGGGCTTTTGGGTGGTTGTGAACCACCATATGGATGCTGGAAACTGGATCTGGATCCTTTGTAAGCACCATATACGCTCTTAACTACCAAGCCATCTCTTCATCCTCAATATCAAGCACATTAATACTCCCTCTATTTTTCATGATTGTTACAGAATGATAAACAATTATCATAGCTGTTTTAAAGCTGAGAGAAATATAGATAATTGATGGCTTTTGACCAAGAACCCACACTGCAGATGTTCTATATCCAGTTACATGCAGTATTTTAGTTGAATTGTTCATGCAAAGATGTTGGGGAAATTCATAGGGTCTTGCCGTTTTCCAAATACATATGTGTGCCTTCAAAACTCACTTTCTTCTATCTGTGCATTTAGTAACAGATGATGAAAGCCACAGCATTTTGTGAAATTTAGGTAAAAGACAGGAGGTAAAAGCTTGTGTTACTGAGTAATTACGGGTTTGGATGCGAAAGGAATCATGTAAATTAACTCTTGCTTAGCGAAGATCACAAATATAAAATATAAAGATTTACAAATTATATTAATCTCTGGTGAATCATTAAATATTTGCATAAAAAGTATATCCAAACCATATTTATGGGCTAGATATACTAATTCCTTCAGTTCCTCTAGAATTGAATTTCTCAAGTAGCATAATTTCTTTGTTTTTTTTTTCACCAGTAAGTATCTATTCCCTGACAAATAATTAATGCCCAATGATTTTAGAAAATATTCTAGGGGTCACTGACTTTCAGTTGAGGGGGCCTTAATACACTCATATATCTGGTCCTCAGGATGTTTAATATATTATACGGTAGTCTCATTTTGAAATTGATTTATTGGGCTACAAAACACATTACAAAAACAAAATAGTGTTTATTAAACAAACATCAGAGTACACAGTTCCCCCTTTATTAAAAACAGATTCTGATCTCATACACTATATCCTGATAACAATTTCCCCTCCCTCTACTCCTCCCCACCTCCCCTCCCATAAGAATCCACTGCCTTTCTTTTTCTCATTAGAAAAGAACAGATTTCTAAGCAATAACAGCCAAACATAACAAAATAAAATATAAGATAAAGCAAAACCCATCATGTTGAAGTAGGAGAAGGTAAACCAACAGAAGGAAAATGGAGATCCACTCATTAACACACTCAGAAGTTATGTAGCTGGAGAGCTTCTCTCCAGGTCTGCCAAGCCCACTTATAAAATAAACACACATACGCTTATATTATTTAAACTGTTGGGCCATTAGCTCAGGCCTACCATTGACTAGCTCTTACACTTAACTCAGCCCATTTCTGTTAATCTATATGTTGCCACGTGTTCCATGGCTTTACTTCTAGCCTTTTCATGTTGCTCCCTGGATGGCAGGCTGGTGTCTCCTCCAGACGTCCACCTCCCAGCCTCTCCTCTCTGTTTGTCCCGCCTATCCTATACTTCCACTTCCTGCCTGGCTACTGGCCAATCAGCGTTTTATTTATTCACAACATGGACATTCCACAGCAGAGTTACATAAATACTAAACTGAAAGCTGTAATATATGCACAGGGGACCTGGTGCAGACCTCTATTGGCCCTGCACTTGCTACTTAAGTCCCTATGATTTCCTATGAGATTTTAGAGGGCCTTATTCTCCTGGTGTCCTACATCCCTTCTGGCTCTTACATTCTTTCTGCCCCCTTTTCCACAGGGTTCCCTGAGCTCTGAGTGGAGGGATTTGATGGAAACATCCCATTTTGAGCTGTGTGTTCGAAGGTCTCTCTCTCTCTCTCTCTCTCTCTCTCTCTCTCTCTCTCTCTCTCTCTCTCTCTTTCATGTCTGGCTGTGGGTCTCTGTATTTGTTCCCATCTGCTGCAAGAGGAAGACTCTTTGATGATGGGTGAATATGGCACTGACATATGAGTATAGCAGAATATCATTACAAGTCATTTTATTGTTAATTTATTTTTCTTTTTGGACCTGTAGTATTTGGTTTTACCCAAGGCCCCTTGGTTATTGAGTCCTCTGGATCTTGGTCACCCAAGTAGTATCAGGTATGGGTTCCATCCCATAGAGTGGGCCTTAAGTCAAACCAGCACTGGTTGGCTACTCCCAGAAGCTTTGTGCCACCATTGCTCTGGCATATTTTGCATGCAGGACACCATTTTTAGATCAAAGGATTTGTGACTGGGTTGGTGTTTACATTTCTCTTTAGGTAGTCTGCAGAGTACCTTCCCACATCAAAGACACTAGAATATAGGGATGAAGGTTCTGTATAGGCACCAGTTCGATCTCCAATGTCAATGAGTTATGTGGGTGTTGTCTTTGGCAATGGGGTCTTGCTGTCACTTTGTAGAGAGCAACTTATTGCCTTGGCAATAGTATGGGTTGTTTGGGGGCACTTCATGGTACACCTTTGGTTAATAACTCATTTGGATGTAACTTGGTTCCAGTACTGGAAGTCTCATTTGGTCACAAAAGATGGCCTGTTGGGGCTCTGTCTCCCTCATTATTTGGACACTTCTTTAGGATTACCTCCATATGTTTTAGGGAGTTTCTACTGTACAGTTTTCCATACCACCCTTCATATGTCCCTCAATTCTGTCTCTCCCTGCATTCTCTTTCTCAACCCCACCTCTCACCCCTTCCTACCTCATCCTCCCATTCCAGTCCTATCCTGTTAACCTTTTCCACCCATTAAATCTATTCTATTTCCCTCTCCCAGGGAGATCCATGTGCCCCTCTAGTTCCTTCCTCTATACCTAACCTCTCTTGGTCTATGGGTTGTAATTTGATTATCATTTATTTAATGGCCTATAACTGAAATGTACAAAAATTTGAAGTAAGTTTAGTCAAAATTACAATTAAATATAATTTACTTTAAGACTAAAATACAAGATTCTTCTATAGCTATTGCAGATTCCAAGTCCAATGAAGTTCTATTGTTTTTCCTCTTAAAACTGAAAAGAGGCCGGGCGGTGGTGGCGCACGCCTTTAATCCCAGCACTCGGGAGGCAGAGGCAGGCGGATCTCTGTGAGTTCGAGGCCAGCCTGGTCTCCAAAGCGAGTACCAGGAAAGGCGCAAAGCTACACAGAGAAACCCTGTCTCGAAAAACCAAAAAAAAAAAAAAAAAAAAAAAAAAAAAAACTGAAAAGAAAACACAAATTTTATTTTAGGCCACATGGATCTTGAATACATATACATACACACACAAACATGCATACATGCACACACACATATATACATACAGATGATAGATAGATAGATAAATAGAGCACTTTCATCAAAACAATAGTTAAATACCAGGGCTTCTGAAGTCCTCAGGGACAGATGATACTTCAGACTACAGAACACAGCTTTAAATTTTCAAAAATGTTGATTGTATCAGTGTTCTTCTGAAACTAAAGGGATGAAATTATAAATCAATAAAAGGAAGGAAATAAGAAAATAAAAATGTGTGAAAATTAAGAAGAAATAAGAAAGGAAATAAAATGTTTCCCGAAATGAATGAAGATGGAAACAGAAAATACCAAAATTTATGAAAAAAGTTCAAAGAGGACAAAAATGATCAATATATACATAAAGAATAAACTCTCAAATATAAGTTTACATCTCAAAGTGATAAAGAAAAATGAATATCTAAGAACAAATGAAGCAAAGAATAAAATAAGTATGAGAGCAGATACAAATTAGAAATTAGAAAAATCAGAAATTTAAATTTTATTTTTAAATATAAAAATTGATAAAATTTATCAAGATTAAGGAAAAGGAGAAATAAATCCTAAGTAAATTGAAAATGAAAGAGAATGCATTATAACTTACATCATTATCCAGAAAAATGCGCCCAAGAAACGTAAGTTTAGGACCTGACACACTTGAAATTTTCCAGTCTCTTCTAAAAAGAACCAGAGTATAGGAATTAAAATACCTCAATATAAGAAAAATACTCAGGATAATATTTTCTTTGGTTATACTCCTGGCAATACTTACTGTGACGGTTATGGGAGAGAGGCTGCCAGCAGAATTGATCTTATTGTTAATATTCTACATAAAGGAAATAGGAGATAAGCAATGCTGTGGAAAACAAAATGGGGTACGGGTTTAGGTAGAGATCATGTGAAAATCAGATCCTAGGAGGAAATCATTGTTCATTTAGAATAAGAAGGAACACACACACACACACACACACACACACACACACACACACACACACACACACACTGGTTTTTCAAGACAGGGTTTCTCTCTGTAGTTTTGGTGCCTCTCCTCAATTTGCTCTGTAGACCAGGCTGGCCTCGAACTCACAGAGATACGCCTGGGTCTGCCTCCCCAGTGCTGGGATTAAAAGTGTGGGTCACTACATTTTTTTTAAACTTTTTTTATTTAAGAATCTTTTATTCATTTTACATACCAACCACAAACCCACTCTCATCCCTCCTCCAACTCCACTTGAGCATCCTCCCACCCCAGACCCATCCTCCCACCCCCTACTCCAAAAGGGTAAGGCCTCATATGCAAGGGCCGCAAACAGCCACATTTACTTAATGTCGTTCTCTTTATTGTGACTTCCATTCTGTGGGGAAGGGGAGATTGAGATGGCGGTCTTGTTCTTCTTTTCAATATTCATGTAAAAAGAGGTGAGTAAACCAAAGCTTAATTTTTTTAACTTTTAGTGGAATTATGCTATTATGCAATCACACAATTATATACTTTTTAAAGCTCTGGGGATGATTGCAAGCTGAAAACTATGAGAAGGAAAAGGTTGGTTTTCGTCCTTTTGCCTTGAGCATCATGTCACTTCTGGCTCTTTGATCACAAACAACCCAAACTACTTGTCTCATGGTCAGGTTAAAAACACAAGATCCTAACAAATTTGCTAAAGTTTTTAAGTCAGACAAGGAGTTTTCCCAACACAGTCTAATTCTGTGAAGCCAGACTATCATCTTTATTATTTTTTAATCATCTGAAGAAAAGATGTGTGGGGTAACAATGGCTTGTGATTTTACCAAACAAAAATGGCTTCAGAATTGGCTTCATTATAATATATGAATATCTAAGTATGCACTTAAGAATCTTGTCTGCTCATTCCACATGCTGTTATCATTAATATTTTTATAATTCTATTAAAAAACAACAAAAATTATTGTAATATATTCCATATATATATTATTTATTGATTCATTTGTCAAATATTTCTGGAAAGTAAGCAGGAAAAACATCTCTGCAGTAAATAAAATCTAGTGACAATACACACATGGAGTCATGACTCTCATTGAAAATGATACACTGATGGACGTCAGAGCATGCCTGTACACTCCAAAGTGAGGAAGAGTATCCTTCCAAGATAGCTACAGGGTAATGCCCTGCCAGGATTCAGATGGGGAAATTAAATATCAGAGGGGATAGAAAGAGGAAGCCAAATAACTGTAAATCCTAACTTCAGCAACACATTCCACTCATGAATTGTGGCTGTTTGTTTGTTAGAATTCAGCTCTTTGTGTTTTACCCTAGGATATCTTCTACCTGGGGATCCTTCTGTCTTAGCCTGTCAAGTTCTGGGATTACAGGTGTGTGCGCCAATGTTCAGCCTCGTCATGTTGTGTGTTTGTTTCCAACTAAACAGTATACTCAGAAAACTGTAATCTTCGAGAATAATGCATTTCATTAGTTCTTTAATACCTTAAGCATTGATAAATTTCAGTCCAAAACTCATTAAAATATAATATTTAAGAGAGACATATTTTTTCAGAACCTGAAATATTTACTCTATAGTTAACATTACAAATGAGGGGAAATCAACTTACTTGGTTTAAATTACTGAGCTTAAGGTTAGACATGAAGTGCTGTTTTTGAATAACACATACTTAGACATTATGCATAGGAACTATTCCCACTGTTGTTCCTAACTGCTGTCATTCCACAAGCCAAGAGATGACTTATTCAAGATAATAACACACCCCTAAAAGGGGCAGAGGATCCCTGCCAAGAGGAAAAGACAAAGTTATCAGAACAATGAACAGTTCTGCTTTCTTTCAAAATGGTACTCTTAACTAGGATGCTTCTACCACCTAGACTTTCAGAAGTGGCAGCTCTATCATGTGCAACAAAATGGGATGGGAATCTGTGCTTCATCCCTTCATAGGAAGAAACAACTGATATTTAAGGTGTGGCATCTTGCTCTTTTGATATTTTATGAAGAATCCATGCATATTCTTTAAAGTTCTGCACTGGATCATTATTTCCCATGCAACACTGAAGAACTGTTGGGTGAAATGTAAAATTAATTATCAACAAGGAAATAAAAGCATGTTGCTTTTCAGTAGGTTCACAGTACATTTTAAGAAGTGTGCGTGTTCTTATAGGGAACTGTGACTAACATGAAGTCAGCATATAAAATAATAACTTCTGGGATTACAGGTATATGCTACCATGTCCAGCTTCTTGGTTTTGTTTGTTTTCAACTAAGTAGTATAATCAGAACAGGGATCTGTGAGAATACTGAATTTTATGGGTTATTTAATTTATTAAGCATTGCTTCTTTTTTTTGGAGAATTGTTACTGACAGGTTACATAAACAAATTCAAATTTATATGTTATAAGAGGATTTATAATATCTAAATTCTTTCCAAGCATATCTTTTATGTGTATATATAAACTCCAAAAATCTGGAAGAAGTCATATTTGATAACAACAATACATTTTATAAGCAATATTGTTCAAGGAGGAGGAATCCTAAACCCGAAGACTGTAATAATATTTAAAATTAAGCATAGGTATAAACCATTTTATAGACATGACAAGAATGTATCCAATGTGATTATGAAGAACAGCTTCTCTTAATCTTTGTAGTTCTATGTGTAGATAATTCTGTCACCTGTAATTTGCAAATGAAAAAACCAAATATTGTTAGAGTAACTATTTATGGTCTCATATATTCCACATGATGGGTCTAGACTATAGTCCCATAGATTCTTAGGTTGCTGTTATCATATACACAATGACTATGATTTTCTAATCCAACTTAATACCTGAAACATCAAATCTTTGGGCATTTTAGAATCATTCTTCCCCAAATATTTTCTGATTTGTTACTGTGCAAACCTAAAACATGAAGAGAACAAATAAAGGCAGATTCCAAATTCCAGTGAAGACATTTAAAATTACAAATACCTCCTGAAGTTAAAAGACGCCTTTAAAGATTAAGTGCTGATACAAATTTAAAAGAATAGGAGTTGTGATAGATGTAAAAGTTTGGAGCTGTTCTCCACAATTCTCATTTGGATTGTTTGTAGTTTTCTGTAATGGTTTTTATCTGATGCAAAGAGAAGTTTCTTCGATGGGAGGTAGGAATGCACTTTACAATGGATATAAAAATACACATTTAGAATGTCATTAGCAATCATGCTGGTTTAGTAAACTGTCAGTTGTAGGTTCTCTTCCAAGATCCACGACTTCACTAGTCTTGAGTAGCTGCTTGGTTTACAGTACCAGTCATGATTTCCCTCTTGTAGGGCAGGCCTGATGCTTAATCAGAGAGCTGTGGTTTTCATCAAGGCATGTGTACTGTTATTGCACTCTTAGATTTATTATCCCAAGCTCCTTCTGGTTCATCATCATCATAACTGGGTAGGACTATTAGTTCCTTCCTTATGTTAGAAGCATGCATGGCAACCTTCTGGTACCAGGAGAGCTGGTCTTTATAAAAGGCATATGAAGTTATATTTTTTAAAAAAGAGGTAGATGAAAAAGGGAAGGAATTGAGGGGTGGGACAGGGGAATGGATTGGATCAAAACACACTATGTCATGCTCATAACTATCAAATAACAAAATTAACAACATTGCAAGTCAAGGAAAATCCTCTGACCAATATACACGTTGCAATCATTAATTAAATACTGCTGTGATTAAAATGTAATTAAAAGTGAAGAAATTATTCACTTTCACTGTGACTCTTTGTAAAGCAAAATGGTATCTATTAAAATTGAAGTATTTGGGATCTGTTTTTAGATGTATTTATATTGATAGTCTCCTGTTTCTATTTTGAATGTAGTGTCAATTTTAAATGGAACTAATCTTGTTTCTATATGCCAGGCCCCAGAATTCAAATACGAGGAAATGAGCTAGATAGAAGTAACTAAAAGTCCATACTATAAATAATTCTGTACTATGCTATGCAAGAAATTTAGAACTGTTTCTAATTTCAAAATATGGAACTTCATATTTTCAATACTTTCAATACATAATTAGAATTTTCATTAAGATCTCATCATGTATTTTTACCTGGAGAATCAGAAGTGGGGAGAATATCTCACTTTAAATTTTTGGAGTAAATGACTTTTCCTTGTTACTGATAAACTCTCAAGACTCCTATTCTGAGTAATGTAGATTACACAACTACATTTAAGTTTCATAATTCTATTGTGAAAACAATTCATAAATAGACCCAGATTTCTAATTAAAATTAGAGCCTTTCATGTAAATATTCAGTCATAAATATATTTTTTGTTTTGCTTTGAGAGTTCTGGATTTATCCATTCAGCATGTCAAGTTTCACAGAGTTCTATACTGTGAGATAATTGAACAATATGCAAATTATGAAAAGAGAGACTGGTGCTTTTTAAAGCATATACTGAAAGGCAAGTGTTTTATTTTTAAAGGATATTTAGAATTTTGCCACCAGATGAAATCTTCTATACAATGGGTCCTTGCACCTAAGGCTCAAATGGAAGAGGGGGTGGAAAGATGATCAGAGGACCAGGATGAGCTAGTTTCCCCTTATGACAGGCAACTTTTACCCGGCCTCAGGCCTGGTAAGCCACAAAGCCCAGCAATTTGTGGTTACTAAGAAAGGGACACTCGGTATCCCCAGATAGATGTCCCAATTCTTAGTAGTTATCCTTAAAAATGTATATACATATGGGCAACATCAGGTAGACTTAGAAGGTTGTGTTTGTTTACATGTGGTTGTGTGTATGTGTGTGTGTGAGTGCATGCTCACTTTAGTGTGTGCATCTAACAGTAAGAATTAAAGGAAAAGTTATGAATTTGAGAGAACTTCAAGAAGACACAGGAGGAGTTTGAGGAGAATAAGGTGCTAGGGAAGTAATATAAAAACACATTATTTATGTGTGAAATTCTCAAAAGAAATTTTCTTGTCACAGAAAAAAGTCATGAATAAATAGATATTACTTATAGGTTAATTTCATTTTATATTTTCATATTTAATAAACATTGAAATATTTTTGAAATATTGAAATAAAAAATTTATTACATGCTTTTCTCCAAAAGGAGATAAAATAGATTTATTCTGTGTTGTAAATTACAATGAATCTATTTATTAAGAAAATAAATGAAGTTAGTGATTTAATCTCTAACTTAAGACTTCTGTCATCATTGACTTCCTGAGTATTCCTGAAAGAAGACCTATCTGATTTGCTAGAACATTCCATTCAAAAAATAGAATCAAAATGAAAATGCTTCTTTAAAAATAAATGTAGGAAAATAATCCTCCACACAATAATGTGTCTCCATGATATGAAAGCAAAGAATTTCTGTGTACCTGTCTATATGAACTCAAACAGCAATTGACGGCCCCTAATAACAGACTGAGATTCTCCAGTCTCTAGAGCACCTGGCAATGAACTGGCTGACAAAGATACATATTGACAACAAACAATTTCAAACACAGCTATTTTCAGGTTCTAGTGTTAGTAGATGCACAGCAGAGACCCCCTCCAGGCAGAGTCAAGCTGGGTAGCAGAGAACAAGAAACAACCTAGCCGTGCCTGGCAGTGGTGGCACATGCCTTAAATCCCAGCACTCGGGAGGCAGAGCCAGGAGGATCTCTGTGAGTTTGAGGCCAGCCTGGGCTACAGAGTGAGCTCCAGGAAAGGTGAAAAAACCAAAACCAAAACCAAAACCAAAACCAAAACCAAAACAAAACAACAAAAAACAACCAACTTAGTGATACACGTGCTCTACCCGAAGCTCTAAGTCTTAGTGAGAGGATTCACAGCTTTCTGGAAAATGGAACCCAGTTGATAGTGGAAGAAAGCAGGTCAGAAGTTGTTTGGGATGTGGGGTATTGGTGGGGAAGGCTGTGAGGATGAATATGGAAGTCCACTTAGTTGGCAGGAATGCTTTACATCTTCTTTGTGGAATATTCATAGGTGTGTGGGTTGGTTGCAACTCACCAAAAGGCTAGGAAATAGCTGTCACTAAGATGATTTCTTTGTGAGCAGGAGATCTGACTTCCATCCCTACAACTCACACTGCAAAACATCATGGTTTAATGTACTTGCTTGTATCTTCAGCTTTGGAGAACTGGAAACAGGCAGAACACTGGAACTTACTGCCTAGATGGCCAGTGACCTAGCCTACTTGGTAAGTTTTAGGACAGTGAGAGATCCAGTCTCGGGGTAGGGGGACTTGTGACTGAGGAGCAACATCTGAGCACTTGAGGTTGTTTTCAGCCTCTGTGACCACCTCCAAGCATGCATGTATGCTCTCTCACACGCATGTCCTATACATATAAACAATACACACACACACACACACACACACACACACACACACACACACACACACACCCCTCTCATTGAAGTGGATACTTTGATAGGTTATAACATAATGGCTATAAGTCATATCACAATAAATTTATTGAAACTCAGAGTTTTGATATGCTAATGGACTCAGCCTAGAATATCTGAAACCTTAGAGACATTCTTTGAATTTTGCACATTTTCTACAAAAGTTTTGCAGTTACGTATTTTCAATTTCAATTAGACCTTAAAAAGTTAGAGTTAAGCCTTTTTCCTACCTAGGTTATATCCATTCAGGGAAAATCAACTGGTATTAGTAGTGTTACTAGTTGGTTACTAGTACTACTCTACTAATAGGAAATAAACTGATTTCTAAAGCCCTCTAGTTTATCCATAGATTAGTTCATATCTCAAACTCATCAGAGAAGTTTTTTACTTTTTGCAGTTGATAATTGTTAACACAGAGACCCTAAGCTGGCCAAATGGAAGAGAATAAGTAACCATAGAGTCCTCAGTCCTAAATAAGACATCTATATGATACCCCTCCTCTCAAGACTCAGAAATAATTGTAGAATAGAGGGCAAAAAAAGAGTTTAAGAGCCAGAGGCAGTAGATAAGCAAGAAGGATCCATGTATTCAGGCACAATAAGGCAGTTGCACATTTGAAGTCATAGTGGTTGTGATAATACGCAAAAAAAAAAACTTGCATAAGCTCAAGCCAGACAAGATTCTAGCATGGGGAGGGGACGTAGGCATAAAATTCTACTTATAATTGAATAGCTATTGGTAATTGATAGCTGTCAGTAGAAGGAGAGTTTGTGTTCTTCAAGGATGTGGCCCTGGTAGGTCTAACACATTCCAGTGGATGCTCATACACCTAAGAGTATGTAGGCAGCATGGGATTTGTTGGGCTAAAAAACATTGGCACATACAACTGGATGGGTATGTAATGAATCTTAGAAGGTATAAGATAGAGAGATGAAAATATTCAAAGCATAAAATATGAAACTTTCAAAGAATTAGTAACATTTTAAAAGGATATAGTCAGATAAACCAAATTTTGGAAAATCTAGACAACAAATGTCCCAGACATAAAAAAATACATATCATTGAAAATGAGAGGAAGAATTTGACAGATTAAAAAGAAGTTAAAAGGCCTTCTTTGGTGCTAATATTTAAGTATATACTACAACATATGCTTAAATGAAGATAATTAACAGTGATTACCAGGGGCTCAACAGGAGAGAAGAGGAATAGAAGGGCTGTAGATAGCAGATACCATAGTTCAATGAGAGAAGAGGGCTATCTTCTGGGATTCTGCAGGACAAAGAACTTATTGACTATAACAATCTATTATATTTTTGTTAAAAGCAAAGAGAGAGAGAGAATGAGAAAAAATGCTAATTACTATGACTTGATCTTTGCACACTGAAAACATGCACTAAATTTTCACACTGTAACTATGAAAGATTATCTAATTAAAAATAAAATAAGAAAAATATAAACATGAGTAAACCTATTGAGAAGTTAAAAAAGAAATTATTTGTAAAAATGATATATTTCCAGTAGAGAATAAAAAGAATATTATTCTCACAAAACCGCACTTAAGATTCATTATGAAACAGCATCATATATAGAGTTCTTAAAACTATTTTTACTATTTGAAGACATAGATTTTAGAAATCTCATATTTCTTTAGTTTTAGATGTAACCTAAGTAAACATTGTTAGGAAGACTGTTCATTGCAGATGCTGAAATTTTGGATGAATTTTCAAACTGAAGTTGAAAAGTAATGCTTAGGTTGTTTTAGGCTCTCCACAGGACCCCCCTTGGCCAACAATTCAACCAAATGCAATATCTTCCCAAAACCTAAAGCCCAGTTAACATTTTCTATAGTCTATTAAAGTTAATCTAACTAATAACTTTGAAATGATTTGAGGATTCTATTACTGAAGTCTTAACTCAAAATTGTCATAGGATTTCCTATAACCTGAAATACTATTATATTTTGAATTGTAGTCAAATAAAAATTAAGAATGTGTGTCTCAGAAAACAGTTAAATTATTTAAAATAAT
This sequence comes from Peromyscus californicus insignis, assembly GCF_007827085.1. Taxonomy (NCBI): domain Eukaryota; kingdom Metazoa; phylum Chordata; class Mammalia; order Rodentia; family Cricetidae; genus Peromyscus; species Peromyscus californicus. The sequence goes on along the minus strand of NW_026294492.1, from coordinate 31,962,813 downwards.
GATTTTTTAATTGCCTTTAAAAGGTGAATTTGAAAATTATGACATGGTCAATATTTGGAATCTTAAATATTTTGGTAAATCAAATAAGCAAATAATAGTAGTAGCTAAAAATTCTGAAACAAAAAATAAACACAGGGAAAAAATCACATTTACATCCAATGCAAATGTAAAACTTGCAAATTTATATCCAAATACCTATATTTTAATATTATCAAAAACTAAATATTTAAAATGTAAAATACCTTCATTTAGTTAATATGTATTTTTATTAAAAAAAATATTGCATCTGGGTGATGATCCAACCAGATTACCATACAAGACATTTCTTGTTTCCCTTATGCCTAATCTCAAGAAAGAACTAAAATAGTCATGGCAAACATTATTCTGTCTAATTTTATGATGGTTGGTTGCCTTAAACTTTGTATGTATAGGATCAAAAAGTGCATATTTTTGAATGACCATTTTTAAGTCTATCTATTAACATGATATTTAGTCATGCTGGGAATATAACAATAGTTTATTTTCATAAGCACAATCTACCATTCCAGTATAGTTACTTTTTTAAGATTTATTTTTAAATGGTGATTAAGGTAATAAACATTGTATTTATTAATGTATACATGTGGTTCTGATAAATGTGTAGAATATAATAATATTTAAAACAGGTTAAGCAAATCTAGCCAGTTTTTTGTAAATTTTCTGATTGAAAAAGTTGTTTTAATATGATTTTTTGTGACTTTTGAAGTGATTAGTTCATAACTGATATTTATAATTTCAATTATGTGTTTACTGTGAATTAACTGATTGCTTTGATTGACGATTTCCTTTTAATAATTGTCTTTAATTAATGATGTTCTGTAATTACCAAGCAAAATTTAAAAAATGAAAACCCAGTGTCTGAATGCAAACTAACAATAGTGTATCAATTCTACTCTTGTCCAGACTAAATTTATTGCCTTAGATGGTAGCGTTAGCAAATTTCATGCTGTTGACAAGAAATTCCTAATTTCATAAATGCATTATCCAATATGTCTAATACATTGGCAAGTGATACATCATCTAACACGACACTATATTTGACTGATAAATCCCTAGAGATTGTAGATGCAGAATTTTGTAGCAATGTGAATTGATGTCTCTTGTGGGCTGGTATTGACCTGTCAATATTTGGATCCACAGCTTAGAGAAATGAGAGAGAAGTCACAGTTATCAAATTTATATGTGCTGGAAACCCGAAAGGTTAATTAACGTAACAAACAAATATGTGAAACTGCCCATGACTCTCACAGGCTCCAGTCAACATGATGAGTTTTGACAGGTGTAAATGTAAAATAAGAAATCCACTTTAAAAATATATGAAGGAAGCCATTTAAATTGGCTTAATAATGTGTTGCGTTTATGCATGACTGTCTGTGTGAATGATGATAAAAGATTCACTGGTTTTATTTACAGATAAATAAATACCATATTAACTGAGCAATAGATGCTAGAGGCACCTGCCATCTTGCTTTCCATTAGAAGAAAACTAGTGTTTTGAGTATTTGACTAGAGAAAATACTAGCTTTCTTTTTGATTGATCAGATTGTACTACAACATAAAATTAATTTTGGGGGATCATATCTTCAGACCAACAGTGTTAAACTGAGTAATTTATATCAGCAATTTGCTTTAAAAATTATTTTTATTACATTTATATTGTGTGCATGCGTATGTCTTCATGAAGGGTAAATATAACCCAAATCAGTTCTCTCCTTCCACCATGTGGAAGACTGAACTCATGTTATCAGGCATGGCAGCTGGCACTTTTACCTGCTGAACCATAATATGTCCCCAATTCTTATTCTTTGAGCAATTACAGACACTCTCCCATTAGGAAATGAAAACAAATAACGATATTCCGTCTAGTGTTTAATACACATGGACAAAATTCCACATAAAATTTCAATGCTCTGCAGCTTCCCCAAACCCTTCAACATATTCCCTCTGAATATCCATTGACATCAGCTTTGGTGCGTCCATTCTAAGACCAAGTGGTAAGATGCTGAGCACTGTGGATACCCTAAGATATGAGAACAGTCAAGTGGAGCAGCTGTCTTTATTCTGAAGTAAACAACACTTGCAGGAAAGAAACAGAATGGCTTTTTAAAGGTATCTCAATGATTCTCAGACTCATAACTTACATACTTACTCTATTTACTGTCACTGAGAAGACAGGACCCACATAGAAAAAAAAAAAAAAACATTGGTTAAAGCAGAAATAGGACCAATGGAAGAAAAAAAAAACATTCAGTTCAGTATTCAGCCTATGCTCTCCACGTGTTATGCTAGACTGGGAGAGTGAATGTGAGCAACAGATGAATAAAACATTATCTCTTTCTTCAGGATGTTCAGGGAAGAAAGTTCCAGGCCCAAAACAATCCTTACAGACTCTGTGACTCTGTGATTCATCTTTCTTAAGAATGAGGATTTAAATGTCCCATTTTGTCAAATAGCACGAAGTGTAGTGTTAGGACATTTGTCCTATGGAAAAGATATGCCAGCAACGTGTGATGCTGCACACCGCTTTCAGTTGAGATTTCTTTGGTGGTTAGCAGTGATCTAGGAATCCTGACTCTCCTGGAGATTAAGTAAACCCAATTTCTGTGTTGTTAAAGGTTCATCTTACAAGAGACTTTGTAGTAGATTGAAATGATCTCCTAAATTCACCCCAAGAGGTGTTCTAGAACACCTATGATCTCAGTGAGGGCTTGGGTTGGGACCCCCATACTGCTAACTTTGAAAGCCCCCCAGGACCTAGCCACAACCACACCAATTCTATTCTGAGAAACAAAATATTTCAGATTGTCAATGGGATCCAGATGTGTAATTCTCCTGATGCAGTCTATTGGCTATTCAACCACCAACTCAAAGGCCTGGGATGATTTTCCCTGCCAAGGGCAGATACTCCTTTTGTAAGTCCTACTCTTTGAAGACCTCCCTCTGTCAGGCTTTCCCTCTACACTACTCGGTCTCCTGGGCCTGAACCCCTCCAGGCCCCTGCCTGAGGAGCTCCAATGGCTAGGTCTACCTGTGAGGAACTTCAAAGGTTATGACCTGTCCCTATGGAACTCCAATGACCAGGCCCCACCCTCAGACATCCCTAATGGCTATAATGGCCTTTTCTGGACCTGAGGTGAGAAAGTAGCCAGGCCCTGCCCTACAGGGAAAAAGAACCCCACCAATCACTGAGCTTGCCCCCAAATCAGGTCACATGATCCCTCCAAGCCCAGGCCACCCTGGAAAGCTCTGTCCCACAAGAAACCCTATACAAACCCTGTATTCTGTCTAGATTTGCTGCTGCTTCTCACCCAAGCAGAGTCAGCCATCCTCCTGGCTCTTTCCCTCTCAATAAATCTCTTGTGTGAGGTTTGTTGTGTGATATGACCTTATGGTTGGTATTCCTTAGCTCCCTCCTACTAGAATACCTTTCCATCTGAGCTGTAGCACACAGCCTTCTTAGAATGTGTTGGAATTATTTGTTGTTGTCCAAGGAAATAGAAATAAAACTGTTCAAGTTGCCATTGAATCACAAAATGAACATCCCCCAATTAACCACAAGTTTCTCCCTTTCCTTTCTTGTCTATCAAAGTTAGAGCATTGATAGGAACTGAAAAGAAGGTCTTACCTTACATCCCAGTTACTCTTCTAGTTGCTAGGATTGAATACTCTGACTAAAGCAATTTAGGGGAGGGAAGGCTTAGTTTTGTCCACAGATTGAGGCTACACTTCATTGTAATGGAGAAGTTACATCAGCAGAGGCTTGAAGCAGCTCATGACACGCATCCACTGTCAAAAACATACAAGGAAGAATGCTCTGGAACACCCACTTCCACAGCGTCCAGAACCCTAGCCCAGGAAATGCTGACACTCACAGTATGAGAGGGCTCTTCTGATGTCAATTAACCTAATCAAGATAATCTCTCCGACAAGTATTTGTTGTCTCACCTTAATCTAGATAATACCTCACAGGTGTGCCAGGAGTCTTGCCTTATAAGGATGATTAAACATCTCATGAATTGATAATAGAAATTAGCCATCACACCTGATTTCCTCAAAAATCTAAAAATGATACTAAAAGGAAGCAAAATTGATTACTTCATATGATGCATTAGCTCATTGGAACAGTACTTCCCAACTCGAATAGTCTTTCTAAGCTCCATTGCATTAATGTGAAAACATGAACTCTGGAATCATTATTCAGTGAATAGATAATACTATCAAGATGACCTTGCCACATCCTACACTAATTAAGCATGAATCTATAGGTTTGGTGTCTCTCTATCACTTTATATTTGTAAGTAAAAAATAAACCGGTTGATACAATGTGAAACCAGTATTGAGAAGCATTTCAGTGAGAGAATACTGCGGCTGTGTTCCTATAGCAACAAGAGCATGCTAGGAACTTGAAACTCAGCATTTTCTCATTTGACTCTGAGCAAGTAATTCAGAGTGTTTAGGCTCTACAGTCAGTTTTTCATTAGCTCTCTAGGTGGTTTTTATTGATGTTCACGTTTGTGAACGATGCTGTGAGATCAGGAGTTATAGTTTCGTGGTGATTAGTACAAATCAGATTTGTTTCCTAACCAATTACAAACAACAGATTAAGAACCACATTTTATGTCTTTTATACCTGCTACATAAATAAAGATTGTATTATCAACTAACAATTGTTGATTAATTTGTTCTTTTTATTTAAAAATAGTCTTTAATGCCTAAAATAAAAACAAAACCCACCAAAATAAAAACGAACCAAACAAAGAAACAAAAAACCTGGTATCTATGGGTTGAATGTTTACATTCACTCTACATTTGTTTAAGGTTAAGTGTTGGATGAATCTCTGGCAGTAAATAGTTTGGGAATCAAATGAATTTGGACGTGTTCCTACTGGTGGGATTCCTATTCATTTCATGGGATTGGAATTCTTTAAAGAAGATAAATTGAGGACTGTGATCTTTCTCATCTACGTGCTGATGGTATTTGTAAAGCAACAAATCTACCTTAATTTTGATGGAGAACTTTCCATGTTTCAGAACACATTTCTTGTTTAAGTTACCTGGTTTGTGGTACTTGTAACAGCATGTTTATTCTGCACAAAGTTGTTGTCATTCATTATTCAGTACAACCCACTAAGTATGTGATTATACACAAAGTAGAATTTTAGATTATATAGATATTTCAGTAAGAAAAATAGTGTGATGACTAGTTTTATGTCAACTAGACACAGGCTAGAGTCATTTGAGAGATGATAAAATCGGGATGTAGGCAAACCTGTAAGGCATATTCTTAATTGGTGATTCGTGTGGGAGGGCCTAGCTCATTGCGAGTGGTGCCACCCTAAGGTTGTGGTCCCAGGTTCCATAATAAAACAGGCTAAGCAAGCCATGAGAGCAAAGCCAATAAGCAGCAAACCTTCCTGGCCTCTCTATCAGTTCTCGCCTCTAGGTTCTTGTCCTATTTTAGTTCCTGTTCTGATTTTTCTCCAATGATGAGCAATGATGTGAAAGAGTAAGTCAAATAAACTCTTTCTGGCCCAACTTGCTTTTGCTTATGTTGTTTTATCCCAGCTATATTAACCCAAAGACAGAAATTGATAGCAGGAGTAGGGGTGCAAGGCCAGCCCAAGTAGACAGGAATCTTGGCCCTAGACATGACAACTTCTTGGTGGAAATGAGGAGCAAATATAGAGTGAAAGTATTGTAGAGCATCTTAGATTAAAACATATTGTAGGAAAATTAGTGGACCCAATAAAGTTATGTGGAAGAAGAAAGAGAGCTTTGCCTACCACACTAATGAGAACACCATCTCCGAAGTAGAAGTGATATTTGAGCATTGCCTAGAATGAGAACAAAGGTCTGGAAGTGGGAGCAATCCTGGAGTATTTGAGGACATGGTGGTGGTCAGTGTGAATCACATTTTGCAAGTGGTGAATGGAGGAGAAGAAATTTAGGAGACAGCAAAACTCAGAGAAGGAAGATCTTGTGATAATGGAGGAGACTTTGGGTTTTAACTACAGTTTTAATGGAAGCCTTTGGAATGACCTGAACCGGTTTAGAGTGTACATTTTTGTTACTGTAGGTTGATAGTGTACTGGGCTACACTAGAGTGAACTTGGCAAGGGAAAGGATTACTTTGAATTGCAGTGATAGCAGACTATTCAGTGCCATGATTATAGACATGCTTTGAAACTGGACTCCACAATATCTGCGCATCAAATCTAGGTGAAGAAAAAACACATCTTTCTAAAAAATTTTTGCTTGTTTAGCTTGGGGACCTGGAAGGATGCCAGTCAGGATCAAGTTACAGCAAATACTTTAAAAATTTATTCTAACAAGAGTATTCACCTAGCTTTTCTCTCCTTTTAAGCCTCAACATGCCCATTTCTGATGGCAAACAAAAGAACACAATACCTTATCCTTCTCTGTATTTGTCTTAATGCCAGTTGACTATTGCATTCACAAATTGTGGTTTGTATGCCATTTTTAACAATCTTTGTATTTTCTCAGAAGGATGCATCCTTAATAGATTTGCTTTTATTTATATATTTAGCAAACATTAATCCAGCCCCAGGCAATGCAAAACACTGTGAGAAATTGCTAACAAGATAGACATGATGATGCTAATATGGAGCATGCATAAGACAAGATAACTTGATCACACAGGATCTTTTACATTAATTTGACAACCTATTTTATCTCTCTTTCTTGTTCTGCCTGAATGAAAACTTTAATAAGACAATCTTCTAAATTTGGCTCCCATAACCTGTAAATTGAGCATAGCTGAAGGCAATACTATTTTTGGCAAAATAGAGAAAGGTCGACAACTCCTGTGAAGCTATTAAAAAGAAGTAGGTCCTGGAGATATGTCTCAGTTGCTAAGAAGCATTCAGCACAAGCATGAGTACCCAAGTTTGTGCCCTAGCATGCACACACACACACACACACACACACACACACACACACACACACACACACACACACACAATGTGGCATACATTTAAAACCCCAGAAATGGGGAGGAATATAGTGGAGTGGATTTCCAAAATGTATTGCTCACCTATCCCAGTAAATCGGTGAGCTTCAAATTCAGTGAGAGATCATGTCTCAATAAATAAAATGGAGAAAAATTGAAGAAGGTACCCATGCTCACACACACACACACACACACACACACACACACACACACACACACACACACACACACACTCATGTATATGAACAGGTAACTTGCAACCATCAACAACAATGCAGGCAAATTCACTCTTTTTGACAGAGTTATGTGAATATGAGGAACATAAGTATGTCTACCATGGATACAATGACAGTTAACAGAGATTTGATCTGCCCTTTTTCCTCCTCCCCTCCTCCTCCTCCACCTCCTCCTCCTCCTTCTCCCCCTACCCCTCCTCCTCCTCATCCTCCTCCTCATCCTTACATCTTAGCTCCCTTCCAAAGAATGAACATTGTGTTTGATTCAGGAATCAAATCATCTTTAGGCATTGATTTATTACAAAGGAAATTTGGTCCAATCAATCCTGTTGGTGGGCCTGATGGTATTAAAGAAGCTAGCTCCATGGGAAGCAGAATACTCAGGCAACATGTTTAAAATTCCTATTCGATTGAAAATGCCATGTGTTTTAAAAGACCAGCACCAAATGACTATACTATTATGCAGAACTGTTTCTATAGCCACAGATTCTTTTATTTTCCCTCCAGCACTTGAGGCTTTAATTTCGATTTTCTTGCCCTAAAGTGGGCCATGAAATAAATTGATGAATTAGATGCAGTTTATGCATCACTTAGTGAGATTTTTCTGTTCATTAGTTTACAGGCCTTTTTTGATGCAGGAAAGATGGAGTAAACATATCACATTTTGAAGCGTTCTTTAGGGAAAATTATATGCCTAAGGGTTATCCTCATAAAGGAATGATGAGTTCCTAGAATATTACTATAAAATATATTCCTGTGTATGCATTTCTTCCCCACACCAAACAAAACAAAGCTAACACAAATCTTTCAGAAAAACTATTTCTGGAAGCGTGAGCTAGCCAGTTCTAGTGGAAAATACATCCATGTATGGCACTGCGGGCTTCCTTAGAAAAGTGATTTTAACAGTGTCAATTTAACAGTATGTTTTGGCTCCTGCCTGGGCAGCAAGTGAGCATGGGATGCCAGCCTGTCCTTCAAACACTCTGGTGACATGACTAGCATGGGCAGAGTTTGATGATTTTCACCATAGGATGCCAAGGGAAGCGTACATTTATGAGTGAATGTGTTCCAGAGAATTCAGAAAACCTAAAGAATCTAGTGTGGAAAACGAGGAGGACTTAATAGAAAAAAATTACATAAAAGAAGGACTAGGGGAATCTTTTAAATAGACAAATACCTTTAGTATCCTGGAAAATAATCTATTTGGTTCATAACAATAAGGTACACACTGTACAGTACATGTAATTTCTATTTTTTAAAGGATTCAGACTGTAGTATTTATAATGTGATACATATATCCATACGTGTGTGTGTGTGTGTGTGTGTGTGTGTGTGTGTGTGTGTGTGTGTGTGTGTGCATTGTTCAGATATGAATGTGGAGATCAACAGCCATGGGGACACTGAAGGTCCCCAGATGGAGAAGTAAAGTTGCATCTATAATGGAAAATAAAACAGGAGATTGTTTGCATATTTTGTTTAAGACATGAAATTCCTCTCTGGTTTCCTAAATTCAATTTCAAAGACAATCTTGGCTTTGTTCTGGCAGATTATGCTTATCACAGAATTAAAGTTTCTTCAGAGTTATTACTTGAGAGAAGAACAGATGCCAAATATAACAAAAATTAACTTCCAACTCTCCCATTTTTCTGCACAGATCAAGAGAATTTAAAAAAAAATGAATTGAAGTTTTGATGGCATTCAGTATGCTCTTCACATTTGAAGATTCTTGACTATCCTGCCAAGCACATAAAGCAAATTGTATTGGTACTGTAGCACTTTATTTAGCAACCTCTGCAGAGAGCATTCCCCAACTCATACAAACCCACTTCTCCTTTATTGGAGTTAGCTTTACAAGTTTCCAACTTTCTCTTTGGGTGGTAAGTTTCTATCTTCTCACTCATTTTGTTTCTGAGTTTGTGTTTTGTTGCTCAAGGATCCATTCTTTGAATATAATTTTTCTTTCTACTTAAATGTGGCAGTGTCCTTGACCTGATGCCTCCTGCGGCTCTCCCATCACCCTCACCAGCACAAACCTGAGACTAAAGGAGCTTTTTCAGAGTTAAACTAGATAATCAAGGCTATTGGATTGGAGACAGAGATGCTTCCCTTACAGTCATCATTTTGTCTACCCTGTGTGATAAGTATTGTACAAGGAAGGTTGGCATCTGTATGGGCGAATGGTGGTCTGGGAAGGTACCTCTCATGGTGGTGTGGACAAGAAAAAAATATATAGTTTAGCCCACAAAGAATACATGGTATTGACTTTGTTCAGGTTATTCTTCGTCATCTATATTGGTGAGACTTTACGGGTGTGACTTCTGAAATTTCTAGGAGATAGAGTCTCACAGCAAACTCCCTGTTACTCTGGCTTCTGGCCTTTCATCTGTAATAACTCCTGAGCCTTAGGAAGAGAAGTTGTTTTGTAAATGGATGAGCTGGGACTGGACTCTACAACTCTGCCTTTTGATTAGTTGTGGATTTCTGTAGTTGTGTCCATCTGTTGAAAGGAGGTGTTTCTTTGATGACGGGTGGGGACTGCATTTTACTGTGGGTTAAATGTGGTATAAACTGCTAAATGTGAAACTGGTTAAATGTGGGTTAAACTGTGTCTATAAAGACAAATATTTAGAATGTAGGACTATGCTGGCTTAGTAGAATGGTAGTTGTATGCTATCCTCTAAGATCTATGACTTCGCTATCCCCAAGTAGATGAATAGATTTTCAGTACCAGGCATGATTTCTTTCTTGTGAGATGGTCTTAAGTCCAATTAGAGAGCTATTTGTTTATGCCAAAGTATGTCTGCCACTACTGCACCTTTAATGATATTTTGGCATTCTGGTCCTTGTGGTTCATATGTGTCATAGCTATGTAAGACTATCAGTTACATCCCTCCTTTGGGAGTTTACTTGAAGTTTGCTGAACCAAAATATGAAGTAAAAAGAGATAAGAAGAAGAAAGAGAAGGAACAAGAAAATAGAAAATTGACATTTTGAAAAACTAATTATTATACATATCCAATCATTTTTTTATTTGTCCTTCATCTGCTGCACATAATACTTACATTTTCTTTTTCTTGGGTCTCCATATTAATATGTTTCTGCTCTTTGTCTTTAATCCTTATTTTCAACCATAGAAGGAACATGTTTGCCCATTAGCAAACCCTGCCAGCTGCTACCATTTTCTCCTTACTAGCTTTGTCCTTCAGCCCCTGCAATCTGGCTTTCCTCCCCAGCAATTTTCTACTCTGAAGACCTAATTATTAAAGCCAAAAATATGTTTAAAACAATGCATCAACACTTGTGCTATGCCTTATGGTCACATTCTCCACAGCTATTTACAGTACATGAACGTGAATCACCCTTTTCCTTTTCCCCCTCCTTAACTACACCCTTTCTGCACCTCTCGCATGGGTGCTAAAGAAGCCCAACTAACTAAAAGATTCTCTTAAATGTTAAGAGACATGTCCAAAATATTCTGGCAAATTTTACATTTAAAAAAGAAAGTCAAATTTTACAATGAAGAAATAGTCAAAAGAAAACTAAATGCAGTTATGATAAAGGACAAGAACAGATATTTCTGGCTGAACCCTGACTCATGCACAGGATTCCACTAATCTGAGCACAATAATATTCCCGTAGTTTTGAAGATATAATCTATTAGCCAAGATGAGTATTGTAGAACTTTGTGATTTTTCAGCCCGTGTTTGAGAATTTATTTATTTTCAAAATATCACAGAGAACAGTGACTACTAGATACAAAACTTTCAAATCATACATGCCTAACATCAACAATTTATGGCTAACTTCTCTCTGCTGCTGAAGCTAGCCAATGTGCATCAGAAAGAGGGGGCTGACTTAGAGGTCACATAGTTAAAATCAAAATGCAGACCCTCAAAGCTTATGAAAACATGTCCAGTCTTTAATAAAGACATAATAGAGTTCATTGCCAATAGTTTATATTGCATTATTAAGGAGTAGTAATAAATTTCAGAATACCTAATTAATAATATTTAATATGTTTGTAGATGGAAGAATTATTGTGAACAATCCAAAGCATTTGGATGCTCTGTGCCAGTGGCCATGTTAGAGAAGCAGCAGGTGGCTATTGAAGTTCAAGGTGTCAGCTCACCAGGAGGAAACTCTCTGGTGAATGAATCTCGGTTAGGCAAGGCCCTGAGACCAGAGACCCCAGAATGTCTTTTGCTTCTGCTCTGCCTTTACATGTTTGCTGATGCCATCTTCCTCTGGGATCTGGCATGGTGTGAATAGGTGTGGGGAGATCCCCACTGCCTGTAATGTAGTGTGTTTATCTCATGGAAACATCCCTGTCCTACTGGGCATTTTTACCTGTGGATTAATATGAAGATGATTTCTTCCTAGGTTCTAATGTCTAAATGATTATAATAATGTTAGTTTAAATAAAGTGTCGATGATTAAAAATACGAACAAGGAAATGTCACACTGCTACAACACAATAGTTTCTATTGAGGAGCCATATAGACTGTGGCTTACGTTAATGATTAAGAAAAACAATTGAGTCCCAGTTAGCCCAGCTAGCTTAAATTCTCTTGACCTTAGTCTTGGGAGATATGCTCATGGGTTTCAGAGTGCATCACAGCTGAAACAAAGCTTTGAAAATAACTTAGACTAAGATGTTTTTGTCAAATACATTTGAGGTAAAAAACCCAAGAAGATAATCTAAAGTACTAGAAAGGCGCATAGGTGAATGTGGAACTCGTTAAGGTCAGGGGACAAGAACAAAGCAGTCCAATTATTACTAGCTATGCACCTTTCTTGCTAGGATTGGTTGATGACCAATGGTGATAATAAATTCCTTATACCCATTTTGCCCTCAGTGTTGTGATTTTAAAAACTATTGATTAGTGGGTATGTACCCTAAAGAGTTAAAATAGAGTTGACTGATTCTTTTTCATACATAAAAGTTTAGGTTAGTGATTCCTTTAATATTCCTTATAAGATTACCTTTCAATACAAGTAATAAAGTAATTGGCCCTTTCTGTGTAACTGCAAAACACAACCTGCCAGTAAAAAACCTGACTTAGAAGAATAGCTTGCTTGCCCAAACAGTTAATCTACAACAAGTTGCTTGGGTATGAATGTATTTGGGTTCTTGGGATAATTTGTTTTTCACCTGTAATATGTAAAATGTTTAATCATATAAGGGATATGTAAAACATGCTTTTTTACTGTTTGTTTTGTATTTGTTATAATCATTCACTTGAAAAACAGAATGTAACCACATTATAATTTTTATATTGCCTGAAAGATTTTGCTAGGGTATATATTCTGTAAGGGAAAGAATAGAGATAGAATTAGAGAGGATTAGAATGGGCTAGGAGGAAAACATCAAGAATGAGGGTTAGAAGGAACCAGAGGGGAAATATCAAGAGTAAAGATAGAGTTTGAAGGAAAATATCAAGAATGAGAGAAAGAAATCACCAGGAAAATGAAGAATAGAGAATGCAAAAGAAGAATAAATAAAAGGTCTGAAGGAAACCATCAAGAGTGTGTGTGAGTCTTTTTCCCCTAACTCCCTCAGATAGAAATGTCTTGTACATGCCAATGCTGTGGATTTCCCTTTGAGCCCTATGCTACCTGGAGGCTGGTCTCCAAACAGTGATAGTTCTATGCATATGTCTCATAGATTTCCTTCCAAAAATGTATCACCAGCTCATAGAACACAACTCACTACAGAGTTAATGTTGATGACATTTATAACATTATACCCAAACATAGAAACTGACAAAATCTAGTCAGAGTTCAGGAATACTACACTGAAGAAGTATCATTATCAATAAAGTATCATTAGGTTCTTCTGCATTATCATCAATGTCTTCTCTATTCCTCTGGGACACTTCTCCCCAGCCACCAAATACAATGGGCACCTGCCCAGGGGTTACCTTAAGAAGAAGAGATGTAGCTTGTCCAAGTTTACAATTCGTCTTGGATACATCTTTTCCAATGACTATGAATGATGTGATATAGGTAGTCAGTCCCTGGCTTAAAGTTGAGACAATTCTGAAAAGCCATATATTATATTTCATATAACTTATATTTTATAGTGTATTGTGGAAGAGGCATGACCTTTGTTTTTATCAACACCACAGTTAAAGTTCTAGCTGTGCTGACTCTTCAGTCATCAACAGCACCCATTAATAACATTTCTATGCACCAGTTCATGGTCAAGGTTTTTTCCAGGGGAACTCAAGCTTCAAACTAGAAGAGCAGATTTAGGTTCCAGGATTATGATGTATATGACAAGTTAGCATGGTCCTGAAGTTGCAAAGTAAGACAACAAGCAAGGAGTGATCTGTAGACAAGGCTTACTAATTGGGAATACTGGGTCAAGCATTATCTTCACCCCACAAACATAGGAAAGGGGCCAGGAAAGGACAACCATGAACATGGCACACTTCCTGGAGACATAGATGCCTTCTATTCTAAAAATTAGAGCCCTAATTGTGACTCTGGCTCTTGCTAATTATGTAATACCAACTGACCTCTGACCTCTGTGGTTGTTGATTTTCTACCTTCCTCAAATGAGGAAACCGTCTGTGACCTGTTGTAAGAGGTCACTAACATTATTAAGTTATTTGATTATATAGGCCCCATAGCCACTGAAGAATAAACAACCATGAATAAGTACAAGAGCAGATTCTCTCCTACTTCATTAGTGCAATGAAGCTCTGAAATGCGATGCTAACCAGGCACCCAAAAGCAACACCGGTACAGAAGCCGAAGAAGTTGAATCTGTCAGCCTACAGAACGGGAAAAGATCTTAAACCACCCCACATCTGACAGAGGGCTGGCCTTCAAATTATATAAAGAACTAAAGAAATTGGACCTCAAAATATCAAATAATCCAATTTAAGAATGGGCTACAGATCTAAACAGAGAATTCTCAACAGAAGAATCTCAAATGGCCGAAAGACATTTAAGAAATTGCTCAACATCCTTAGTCATCAGGGAAATGCAAATGAAAATAACACTGAGATACCACACCTATCAGATGACTAAGATCAAAAACACTGAGGACAGCTTCTGTTGGAGAGATGTGGAACACGGGGATAGCCTTTATTCTCAAGTGGTCACTAGTATAAAATGCATGGGAGAATCTTACTGCTCTTCCTTTGCATAGATACTGATCAAGAGATTCAACTTCTTCAGTGGCTGCATTGGTGTTTATATTGGGTGCTTTGTTAACAGGGCATGCTATGGTTTCATGATACTAATGCAGCAGGGTGGAGTCTGTTCTATTATATTGTTGTTGTTCAGATCTTAAACAGCTACAGGACCTATATAATCAAATAACTTAATTTTCACACCATTTAATCGCAATCCACCCCATCTTAATAGCATTGAAAACCTCAGGATATGCTAGGAATTAACTCAGGTTCCTCCTTCCTCCCACTCTGTTGCCCTCTAAGTAATTACCTTAATTTATCATTGAAGCAAGAGCTACAGAATACTCCAAATATTTTAATGGTATGTTAAAAAATAACCTAGTCTTCAGGTTTGTAGGTTTTTGGTGTTTGTCTGCCTGATTAATAGGACCATGTGGACCTGAATTTATGCTAGCCAAAATATCAAGAAAATAAATATATGCACATATATTCCCTTGCATATGAATATACCTACACACACATATATGTGCATATCATTGAAGAATGAATTAAGATCGTTTCTTTCTGTCTCTTGTACATATGTATTCCTTATCTACCACCTTCAGTGCATATTCTTTTCCTTTTAATTTATTAATAGCATTGTCTTAGTCACAATTTCAACATGCTCATATATATGACTATACCCTCATATTTCATTAGGACCAGTCATTTTTAAGAAATAATTACTTTAGTGGGTGGTCTTCTATATAGCTAACTAATCCATTTACATGTTGATTTGCTATAGTCTATTTTCAAAAGTTAACAAGTTTCTAAGTTCTGGGGAGAACTTGTTTGCTTGCATCCTTCCTCATAATGTTATTGAAAAGTCAGTCCTCATAGCTTTACCCTTCCTGTGGATACTTTATAAAGTACATTGCAGACTTTTAACATCAGTTTATGCAATGTTTTTTTTTTTTTTTTTTTTTTTTTTTTGGTTTTTCGAGACAGGGTTTCTCTGTGTAGCTTTGCGCCTTTTCCTGGATCTCGCTCTGTAGACCAGGCTGGCCTCGAACTCACAAAGATCCACCTGCCTCTGCCTCCCGAGTGCTGGGATTAAAGGCGTGCGCCACCACCGCCCGGCAGTTTATGCAATGTTTTAAACAGGTCATTCTCCTTCACTCCCGGTTTTCCTTTTTTTCTTTTCCTGATACTTCCATTCTACAAAAAACTAATTTATTTCATCTGTATCCTTCTAGAGGTTCTTTGTGAACAGATAAGCAAATATGAGTCCATAGCTGCTTGATTTTTTTATTACATAATTGATGGATGATTGCACACATTACTTTGCAATTGTCTCTTCAAATATATCAAGATTCTTGGTAAAGCTTTCTAAATCACTGCATAGAAAGCTATTCATTATTTTGTTCACTGAATACCTATCCATTGAGTTAATGTCCCATAATTGATTCAATCAGTTCTTTGTTAACATTAATCATTTCTTTCTGTTCTTTTGTTTAACAACAAACAAAAAGTGAATAATTTGAAGATAGGTCATTTAATGCATATGAAAATCCTAAAGGTCTTCCTAAACCTAAACACAGACGTCATTTATTTTAGCAGATTTTCTTTCTACCCTACAGTTTGTAACATTACGTACTCCCACAAGTATTTGCAAATACTTCCTTTGCCAGATTATGTTAGCTACTAAAGTTTTTTTTCTGATTTGTTAAATGAAAAGTAGTGTGTCATTAGAATCTATAATACTAGGAATAGAAATAAATTTATTAATTGAACAAATATTTATTGACTACCTACATATACAGTTATTCCGGCACACACACACACATACACACACAATTTGACATATCAAACGTGGCATAGTAATGTTCATTATTATTGTCATGGTGATTATTATAAAGAGGAAGCTTGAAGTATATTGAGATGGGAGATAAATGAGAGCTAGGTATGGCTCTCTTGTCAGAGTGATGTTTTGGAAAAATGTGTAGATGAAGAAGTTGACCAAATGGACTTTTGAGGGAAGTGGATTTCAGGCACAATGATGAAGCAGGGCAACATTCTCAACATTTGGATTTATTATTTGATTTATTTTCTTGTATATGAGTGTTTTACCTGCACATATGTCTGTGTACCATGTGTGCTTGTAAGAGCCAGAAGAGGGTTTCAGACCTCCTGCAATTAGAAATACAGAGAGCTGCTATGTGGGTGCTGGGAACTGAACCCAGGTCCTCTGGAAGAGCAGCTGGTGCTCTTAAACCACTGAGCCATCTCTGCAGTCCCTGTAACTGACTTTTCAGCTGAATAGCAAAGAATTCAGTAAACCTGGAGCGTAACTGCCTGGATGAAAAGCTGTCCAACCTGTTAATCAGTTCATGAGAAGCCAGAAAATATGAAAGTTAAAGCACATTAGCTTCTCATGTTCGGTAAGTGGGAAGTTACCGGATGACTGGACCAAAGGACAGCATGAGCCGGCATACATTTAAATATTGTTCCAGGTTTATTGTGAGTATGTCGAACAGAGCAAGGATGGGAGCAAAGGAAGTAGACAGAGATCACACACAGGCATCAGTTAAAGGTGGAAGCAGCTTGGAGAGGGTACTAAGTGGGTTGTTAGATTTTATATATGTATATATATATATATATATACACATACATATGAGATATATTTTTTACACATGATATATATGTGATATAAGATATGTATGACATATATTTAATATATAGTACATATATACCATAATATATATGGCACATATATGGTATAATCCCTATTATATCCTAACACACACACACACACACACACACACACACACACACACACACACACACACACACACACATATATATATATATATATATATATATATATATATATATATATATATATCCCTAAGTGCTGTTGGATCTGATCCTGTGAGTTCTGCACATTCCTTTCATAGCCATTTATTTTCATGACGTTTTATTGTCTCAAGTCATGATGCCCTTAATAACTAATGGGACTAATCCTTTCTCTAGCTTTCACTCTCATGGTTTGATTTTGTTATTACTGTTTTTCCCATTTGGACTTTAGAGCCCCCGTGATTCATTGCAAAAGAGCAATCAGAAAAATGTTTGTGTTCTACCGAGATCAGGTTTCAACTCTAAAATAACTTAAAATAGACATCTCTATGTTCTAGGACTTTGTACAGAATATGATTTGGATTTCTGTTTTTTTTAAGTTCTTTGTTCTTTTATGTCTTAGGTCTTTAAAACAGTCCTTCAAAATAGTCCTATGTTTTTCTTATCAAGCTTTAGAGAACAGAACATATTTTAGCTCGCATCATAATAGACTTTCTAACTTATATGCAAACAAAATATTTGTGTATTTTGCCCTGAGCAGTTTGGACAACGTCATAAACTGGGATGTCAATCTGATAGTTGGAAGTAGAGCTCTAGGGAAATTATTTCAACTGAAATCATGCATATTCATGCAAACCTAGCAGAAAAGTTTGCAGAATATTATTTTTTCTTCTGAATTAATGAATTTTACAAAGCGTTTATAATGTTGCACACTGAGTATTTGCATTTATTCCAAGACAGGAAGAAAATGAAATGACTGGATAGTGAAGAGTGAAGAAAGATAAATAAAGAAAAGCATGGTTAAACAAATAGCTCAGATGTGGTGCTCACCTCTCCACAGGGAGGAACACTGGAAGGCAATGGAGTTCACAGGACTAGCATTCAGAGCTAATATTGCCACTGAACTTTCCCTATGATAAAATAGAAAACCAGAAAGGTCATTCACTCACCAGGAGCAGAAAACAAACAGGCCCACTAACTTCCTGCATTATCTCTTCTCACACAGCTCAGTCGGCTCGATGCAGAACACAGGAACAAAGAAAGAAATGAGGCCAAGGAACACTGTGGTACGTTCTTCATTAAGAGATTCTAAAGGTCAAACAGTGACAGGAAGCATTTTAGCATCTTGGAGGATGATTATCTAGAAACCACATAAAGAGAAAGCTCTTTAGCCTCAGTCATTAGGAAAGGATACAGCACCCATTCCCTGAAGGGCACCTGTGTAACAGATGCCTTTCTCCATACCTCCTTCCTTCATTGTTTGATATCATCTTATGTCATTCATTTTAACAATATTCCTTGTCTGCTTTACTATAAAATAAAGTACACTATATTTAAATACAGTTATTATACAATATAACTGTACACTATCCAATATAATAACCTTAAAGGAATTATAGTGGGGTCACAATGAAAATATAGATGGGTCCCTTTAGTATCTATAGACTTGCTTTACTCCAACAGTTATCAGGGCATTATACTTGTTGGGGGTGGGTAATGTGCCTGTGCCGAATGATAACATCTTTTCTGAACACATCTCTTAACAAAATGCTCAGCATGAGACTTCTAGACCTCAGTGTTTTAATTGGCAGCTTTCTCCCTCTGGAGCTCCAAATAAAGAGGTTAATCTTATTTTCCAGACATTGTTAGCACTGTTTGGCATTTTCCTAATAAAGCCACAATGCTCCCAACCTTTCATCTTGACTTTCCAGTTAGCTCTCCAAACCAGTCTGCCATAATTGCTGTTCCCTGGGAACACCACTTCCTACCCTATAAGAATTTTTACTGTGCAGTTTGCTGAGAGTGGTGATGACCTTGTGATGGAGCTCAGATTTTCATGTGGTCAGATTTCTCTTACATCTTTATGTTTAGCCTTTGAGAGATGGCAGTAGGGTTTTCATTTCTAATTCTCAGATAGTAACTGGTTTACAGAAAAAAGATAGAAGTGCAGTCTATAAGGAAATAATTATCAAGTTCTTAACCTCTGGATCAAGTCTTAGTGAGAAGTGAGCTCAGAGAGTGGCTGGTAGGGTGGAGTGTTACCTCCTCAAGTAAGCCTGCTGACATAAAATTGTACTAGCATTGATTTTTTTGTGAGTTTGCTTTAATCTTAATCAACACAAAAATAAATTTACCAGGAATTAAAGTATCTGCATGTTGATTGTGTCCTTTACAAATTCAATGTCTTTTTTTTTTTTTGTTTCTGCACATCACTGCCTTTTAGTTAAAGACTGTGCTGTAATAGAGCTGGGTTAGGGATTGAATAAATTAGACCATGGAACCTCTTGCTACCTAATTTGGGAGACATGCCTTACTTTTCCTAATGTTTACCTTATAAAATGCAAATCATGTATATTCAAGGATTGTGCTGGAAATCACATGAAATTTTGCACATAATAATTTTGAAAAACACTAGGTGATCAACAATTTCCTGTTAGTCCTTTTACCTTTAAATACAAGTTTATCTGGTGAATACTGGCAGTGTGTTATGGCACTTTTCTCCAAAGATATGAATCACTGGTTTTTGTCAATATTTAAACAAACACATCCATGGGAATCCAATACTCTAATTTATAATAGCAAGAATTGACAAAAAAAACTATATCTGTATAGCAAAGGAAATAATTAACAGAGTAAGGGCATTTCTTACAGAATAGAAGAAAATCTTTGACATATATTCAGTCCATAAAGGATTAATAACTAAAATATAGA
The DNA here is from genome assembly GCF_007827085.1 of Peromyscus californicus insignis. Classification (NCBI taxonomy): domain Eukaryota; kingdom Metazoa; phylum Chordata; class Mammalia; order Rodentia; family Cricetidae; genus Peromyscus; species Peromyscus californicus. Next base: position 31,942,876 of record NW_026294492.1, on the reverse strand, counting down.
AATTTTAAAAAATGGATACCAAAATTTATAATAGGCAACTGAACTTAACAGACAATGCCAATAACTATGTGAAAAATATTCAACAGTCTTAGACTCTAGGTAATTGCAAAGCAAAAATAAACTGAGATTTTAATCCCCTCAAGTCAGCACGACTATCACCAAAGAAATCAAACAACAAATCTTGGTGAAGATGAAGCTGAAATGGAAGGTGGATGCAACTATGCTGGGGATGCATATTAGTATAAACACTATTGAAATTAATATGGAGATTCCTCAAAAACAGAAAATAGAACTGCCATATAATCCAGCTTTACCACTTTTGCATATGTATCCAAAGGAGCTCAAGTCAGGATAACACAGGAACATCTCCTGTTCATCCATGTCTTTTGTATCATCACCCAGAAAAGTTACAGAAATAATTTAGGTTTCCATCAATCAACATATGAATGCATAAGCAAACTGTGACATACACACACATGCAAGTTATTTTATGGCTTAACAAAATTTTGTCCTTTATTAAGCCAAATATTGTCCTTTATGAAGTCATAAAGGACAATCAAATCACTCCCCTGCAGGAACATGAATGTCAGGTCCACAAGACACACATTGCATGTTTCCCATCAGAATCAGAATCTAGACTTTAAAAGAAAGTAGAATGTGAATGCAAAGTAGCAACTGCTTGGAAAGAAGTGGGCCAGGGAGGGCATGCAGAGAGACAGAAAAGTGTAAAGACTATAAATCAAAGTACATGATATACAGATATGAATGAAACTCATCATTTTACACAATGAATGTATGCTCAAATAGTGTTTTGAAGAACAAAACACTAAATTACATGTTTATTTTAATAAGATAATACGAAGATGTTACTTTAAAAAACAAAACAAAACAAAACCGTGAGTTGTCACTAAACTAAACCACTAACTAACCAAGTAGATATTTAGATCTTATTCATATTAAGTAGTAATTTGCTGACAATTATGAAGATGAATGCTCTTATGTTAATGGAATTAAATGAATGCATAGGCAAGCTGAAATAAGGGGGAATAAACATGATTCAAGGCTGGTGAGATGCTTAGTAAGTAGAGGCTGCAGGATGCAGGCCAGATGAAATAAGTTAAAGCAGAGATCTCACAAGGAACCACCTGATAACTGCCCTTTGACCCTTATATACACACCATGACACACATGTACCTGCACAAGTTCTCTCTCTCTCTCTCTCTCTCTCTCTCTTTCTCTCTCTCTCTCTCCCTCTCTCTACCTCTCTTCCTTTAAAGAAAACATGCTCAATAAAACTATTAATATAATTATATATTGTACAAAAAATATACAACTTAATAATTAATTTGGGCATTCAAAATGCACAAGGTAAGGCATGTGTATAATTTTCCTCTACTGTGAATATTAACTTTAAATAGCTTAAGGAAAGTTCATCTCAGTTGTTATATTTTGTGAAATATCTTAGTAAAATTCAGGCATGAATGCTGAAGAAAAATTATGTTTCTTTAGTAGAGCTAAACTTTAATAAACTTTAAAGAAATACCAAAGAAACAGTAACTGGAGAACAAAATAAAATTCACAGAGGAAAATTGAAATGTATGAAGACATCAGCCATCCTGGAAACTAGGAGGAAGCATATGGAAGTAACCAAGAAATGATTGTAATCTCTTCCAGGTGTACATTGAAAATGAGATGCTCAGTCAAACTGCAACTGTTGCAGATCATCTCTGCCTTCTCCAGAGTTGGGTGCAGAAAGTTTTTCTGAAGGAAAAAATACTAGTACTTACTTTGCAAATATAAATGAGCTCATTTGTTCTGAGTACGGCAAGCCAGAACACTTAATCAACAACTGAACCAAGGAAGCCAGTCTTCTGAATAATTACTTGAATATATTCTTTTCCATAAGATAAACAAAATAATCTCCAAGGAGACAGTGCATGGTTAACAGAGTAAAACAGCAACCAATTCATAAAACATCGAATACTCTTAGAAAGTGGTGTGTATCACTGAAACTATGCAAATGCTGAATTATTCTATAGTCTTTCTGGAGATGAGAAAGGGGACAGATGGTTATTAAGGTAACTGACTGTAGGAGCAGAGGCTAACAGCATACAAGAAAACAATAGTTAGCTATGTCAGTTCTTGACAACAAAACTTACCCAGGTTTGGGTATGATGTTAATATCTGTCTCCTCCAGACCTTCATTTGTTGAAAGACAGATCTTCAGTTAAGATGCCAGAGCACCCAAAGAAGATGACTTTTGACATAATAAGGCCCTGACCCTCAGAGTTGACTAATGTATTGCCATAGGAGTTCAATCAATCTCCTTGGGATTAGTTCGTTATAAAAGGGAGGCCCCAAGGAGATGTCCAAGTAAGTAACATACTTGTTTTGCAAGCATGAAGAACAAAGTTCAGACCCCAGAACCCACATAAATGTTGGGGATGCACAGCCTTCTCCTTGTAATGCCAGCACTGAGAAGGCAAAGAGAGGAGATTCCCCAGAGAAAACTGGCTAGATAGATTAGCTGAACCAACTAACTCTTGGTTCAGCTGAGAGACTCTACCTCAACGCAGGATATGGGGAATGATTGGAGAGTCCCAGTGGCAACCTCTGGCTTCCATACTCACAAGTACATACGTTCACATGCATCTGCATGCATGTATTCCTCTACACATGCACATTCATACATACATGCACACACACATGCACATGCAAAAAAATGTAAAAAGTGGTACATTTGTCTTTAAACCAACAGACATATAATAGTTTAATAATTATGCCTGAGTATGCAGAGGTTGTGAAGGATAACTTTATAAAAACCAAAGAAAAAAATTGAGAAAAGAAGAGAGCAAATTGTAGCTAAACATTTAATCTCAACATTAAGCCTAACTCTCTTGCAGAGAACCAAAGAAAATCACCTTTCAAACTCAGCAGTCGGCCGTCTTTATGAATGAGGTGATTGCTTTTCTGCTCTAAAAGATTTAGGTAAAGCCTTATTTAATGGCAGGAGCTGGGATTAGATGACCTCCTACCCTCCAGTTCTAATCCTGGCGAGTGTGATTAGAAATCACAGCCTTTAATATGCAATTTGCAATTTCTTCTGCTGAAGCCAAGCTGCCCCAGTTGGAAAGTGATAGGTCTTTGAAGTGTGGCAGTGCAGTGCAGAGCAAGGCTTTTGCATTCTAAAGGATCATCAGAATGATTCCCCACCTTCCCTAGGTCCTTACTGAGACTACAAAACTAAATAAAATAATATGTACACAAATAGGTAAATATATGCATAATAATTTAAAGAGTAATTTTCATTATGTGCTCCCAAATGTAGCACTTATAAAATCAATGACTTTATATAAAAAAGTGAAAGTGTGCCTGTTTTTGAACATAAAAAGTTACTAGAGACTTGCCAATCACATGACAATAAACACCCATCTTTAACATATTCTCCCCCAAAGAAGTGCAAATTGTAAACATATGACACATATGCTTGAACTCATACATATTTTTCACTTTAAATAAAAGTATTTAAAGCAACAGGAGCATTGTATTATCTATTTATCTATCTATCTATCTATCTATCTATCTATCTATCTATCTATCTGTGAAGGTCTGAATGTCTGTGATTAACTAAGCACACTGGTTTTATTAAGTAATATCAATGCTCCTTTTTGTAGATCATGGAAATGTTTTCCCTAAAGGTGTGGATTTGTATTTACTCTAAAATTCATAGATTAAGAATCTTGAATGGAGTATGTAAGAAGCCAGTGCCAGGAAGTGATTTTCCATTTGTTTAACCTCAGCATAAGTTCTTGTTTGCTTTATGGCAGTATCTAAGAAGCTTTACGGAAGGTCTCTCACCTCAAATTTGTGACTTTCTCTTATGATTTTAGCTGGCATTATTTTAATAATTCTCCTTTTGTGTTGGTCTGAGGATGCACATTCTAAGATTATGCTCTACCTGTGTTATATCCCCCATCAAAGTGACTGCATTTCCAAAAATCAGATAGCCAGTTTTGTTATTCTTAGGCCAGTGCATAATTACTCTTGACCCAACATGCCATCATCATTTAATGTTTTTAATCTCATATTGAGCTTATTTTATGGTGCAAGAGGAAAGGGAGGCTAATTACAACTAGGAGTGTGAAAAATCCACATGGAAACTTACTAATTTGTAAGCCAAATCAAATGGAAGTTTTAAAAGGGGCAGTTAAGAGGGCTTAGCCTGCATGTCTGAATACTGCTTCTGAAAGCTAAGGGTTAGTAAACAAAGAAACGAAAGTACCAGGTACAAAATATCATTTTATCGTTGGGCAGAGAGGTTCCAGAACTACCCAGTCTGAGAAAACAAAAACAAAATGAAACAAGCCAACAAAGCAAAACAAAACAACAACAACAACAGCAAAAGCTTAACCAGCCAACCAAACAAAAACATCCAAAAGGAACAAAGGAACAAACAAACAAACAAACAGGCTCTTGCTTATTCTTCTTGCTGGCCCACCGGAACTGCTTGGTATTGTACCCTCTTGCTGATGACAGCACACACTTTATTTACAAGGTATACAGAAATCAAGCTGAAACTGGCTTGGAAGCTTCCTACCTGCTGGCTAGGTTTCATAATGACTGTAGGTGGTATACAAGCTGCTAGGTAGAAAAGACATCAATGGTTGTATATGACTGTGAATCCTGTAAGCTACTATATGAACCTTCCAGGCAGCATGCCACAGTTAGAGCAGTGACTAACTGCTCTATGATTGAACGTGAGACCCACTCCACAGGAGGGAATGACATGTAAATTTTGTCAGAAAACCATGACAGAAGAGATATTAGGCCTCTCGGTGTGAGATTACTGTTATTATTTTGCTAAATAGTCATGATGTCATACTGCTCTCTAAACACTTACATTTTTTTTTTTGTTTTTTTGTTTTTCCGAGACAGGGTTTCACCGTGTAGCTTTGTGCCTTTCCTGGATCTCGCTCAGTAGACCAGGCTAGCCTCGAACTCACAGAACTTCGCCTGGCTCTGCCTCCCGAGTGCTGGGATTAAAGGAGTGTGCCACCACCGCCCGGCAACACTTACATTTTTAATCATAGACAGTGCTACGTTCAACCTTAATCAGAAAACCCTTATTGTAATGAATAGCAGTGAATGCAAAAAGGCATGACTGTTTCATGTCATTGAGAATAAGGGACAGTTGAGTGCCTCAGCCTTAAACAGGACATTATAACATCCCTTCTAAACTCCAAGAATCATCATGGAAGAGGAGAAAATAGGACAGAAGAACAGAACATGGTCCACCATAGGCCTACACTAGACTGGTCTATCAACAATCAATCATGGATCAAGAAGGAACACATAGGACTCTACATCTTTCTTATAAACTATTGGCTGTGAATTCTGGAGGAGGTGTAGATAATTGCCTTTGGTATGTACCTATTGTGGATCCTGCAATACACCAGTAGAAGGTCCAAAGCTATGTTCTCACAGACAACACTGGTTAAACACAGTGGATCTCAAAAACAAACAAACAAATGACATGAATGTAGGAATAGGGACTTGTATGGAGGAGGGGTTAAAAACCGGTTTTCCACTCCCCAGCAAGTACCAGTTACAAACAGCTGCTTGAGTAGGAGAGGAACTTTGCATCCACATCTCCTTTTAGGTGCTATATTGAACTTGTGCAGGTCTCATACATGCCGTCAGAGTCTCTGTGAAATCATAGTTACTTGCTCTTAACCTAAGAATGTGAGAGAAGGACTTCTCTCAGGCTCTCTTCTTCTGACCCTGAACCTGACCTCCTATAAAATGAAAAGCACAACAGCTTTAATGTCAGTCTCAACTCCTTAGACAGATCTTTGCCCCTCCTCAAGGTCCTCCTAAAATTTTATCTTATCTCTTCAATATGTCCAAACTTTTGACACATAATTTGTATAGCTTTAATAGTTGTCTTGGTATATTATCAAATATATAAATAATCAGATTTATATTTTATATGACTTCATAACATAAGTATGTGTTTACAATGAGTTATACTGGAATCAGAGAGAATACTCTAGGGAGAATTTGAGATGATTAATTTTATACAGCAATCAACTGATCCTGGTTCTCATAGTTTTGGTCAAATTTTGACCTCGATGTTTGTGAGAAGATGGCATTTACCTGAAATTGAGGCAGACTTTGAGTAAAGCACCTTGTCTTCCATAATGTGAGCTACTGCCATCTGATCAATTGAAGGCATTAAGAGAACTTAGATTGACTTTCATAACCAAAAACAATTCTGCTTGCCAAATGCAACTTTTACCTAAGTGATGAGACTGTTATCTTGCCCTACTAGATCTGGGGCTTCTAATCCTTCATATTTACAAGTAACATATTTGTGAAAATGTACATATTTAGATTTGTAATGTACAAGCAGGATAAAAATAACTTACCTGCATCTTTATATCCTGCATGTACCTTCCAAAAACCAGCATTCTTACTATGTACTATGTTTGATAATTTGTATAATTGGTCTTTTCTTTTAAAAAAAATTAGATGGTAATGGAGGATGAATTCCAGGTGATAGGTACATGAGCCCTGAAATAGAATAGAAAGCTAATTGTCCTTCTAATCTTAGCTCTGTTATTGATTTTTCATTTTCTTAATGTGGCGGAGAAGTACATAAAAATAATTGATATTAAAAGTGTAAAATCCGATTGGAAGCTTCACAACTTCAGAGTAGTTATTGTAAGTGTATAGAAGTCCATCAAGATATAGAGACTCTGGGTCTATCTAATCTTTCTGTGTAATGTTTTTTATTTGTAAGTTCTTTATGATGAAGCTTTAATTATTTAAGAATAAATAAATTTAGCTTATTCTTATAAATTTCCCAATCATATAATAGTTCTTTTTTCTGGTATTGAGTTTCATACAAATGAGAAAAAAAACCATATGTATTTCTGTATGAAAGCAGAATTTATTTTTTAAATGCATCTAGTGAAGCAATTATTAATTTAGCTGAATGTTATATGGTGTTATCATTATTGTAATTCTTTTTTTTTTTTTTTTTTTTGGTTTTTTGAGACAGGGTTTCTCTGTAGCTTTGTGCCTTTCCTGGAACTCACTCTGTAGCCCAGGCTGGCCTCAAACTCAGAGATCCACCAGGCTCTGCCTCGTGAGTGCTGGGATTAAAGGCATGTGCCACCACCACCTGGCTGTAATTCATTTTTACATCTTATTTTTTAATATCTTTTACTCAAGTTGTATTTATTCCCATTCCCAATTCAAGTTCTTTGAACATTGGATGTAATTGTTATGGTTTTTATTCTAAGAATTAATTCAAGAAAAGTTCCAAAGTGTTGCATTTCTAGGATTAAATTTTAGATGATGCTTTCATCGTTACAAACAATCCCAACTTGTTTTTAAATGTGATTCCCTCCAGGAGAGTATAATCATATGCTCCATTAGTAATGTATAGGTGTTCCCAAAGCTTTTGATACACAAATCACTGTAAGAATCAGATATTTGAATTTTCACAAAGTTCATAGGTATAATATTAGTTTCTCCTTGTTTTTATAGTTTCTATGTTCAAAATTATGAATGTCTTTCCGATACTGATTTACATAATGGTTTTTCCCATCTGAGATTCCTGAGTTTGAATTTTTCTCTTGGCTTGTTTTCCCATCATATTGGTCACTGTGAGTTTTGTATATTCTGCACACTGGGAACATGCCAGTTACTTGTGGTACCAACATTTTCTCTAATGAATGTTTGTACATTACGATTCGGGTTTTCTGAAAATGTTCAAGTGTTTTCTTCTCTTCCTCCTTTTTCTTGTTCTTTCTATTCTCTGTTTCTTTCTTTCCTTTCTTCCTTCCTTCCTTCCCTCCTTTCTCTCTCTCTCTCTCTCTCTCTCTCTCTCTCTCTCTCTCTCTCTCTCTCTTTCTTTCTCTCTTTCTTTCCTGTTTTTATTTAGTGCTATTGATCTGATTCCAGGGCATTATCCATGCTAGACACTAAATATATTATTTAATAATATATTCCATTGTTTATCATTTTTATAAATTTTAAATTGTATACATTTTAAAAACCTATTTTAAGGTTATAGAAAATTACTGTTGTATTGCCACCTTAGTTTGTGAAAGAGTTTGATTAATATGAGATTTATTTTTTTCTTTGGCTTTTCAGAACTCAATATTAGGCTACAGGTTGTAGGCCATTTTGCCATGAGTCATTGTTCTCGTTAACTCAGAAAATTGTTGTTTTTGACCTCCCAGAACTGAGTCAGTTATTTTTCAAAAGATTGTTTTAATAATATTACTTGATTATCCAACTACTTAACTCTTTTTGGGTAACATGGTATTTTTAATTTTAACTTGTTTGAACATTTCTAGTGTATTTCACAAATTTCCTGTATACTTTTTTTTTAGTAGAGAAAGAGGCTTTTCGATACTGATAGTTTTCTAATCAGAGTAACTGATTTCATTTGCCATCATTTATCTATTGTCCTTTGCAACCTCAGTACACATTGCTGAAAATCTAGAAGTACAATTCACAAGTACCACACTGATATTTAGTTGTAGCTAGAGAAATTGTGTACCATATAAGTACCATGATGGTGAGTTGAGAAAACTGTTATTGCAGAAGCAAGATGATGGATGCTCCAATATATTTATCTCAGAAAAATGATTTTGCCTCATTCAATATTTAAGAAATATGCATACCAGATAAAGAAATCCAGATTTTAATTCTGGAATTCACATTTAACTGGGCATTCTAAATTTTTCTTTGCTAAATCTGGCAAACACAATTTGTACCCTTCCTGAGCAGTTCTTCCCCACAGCCCACAGACCTGGATAAACTTTAATCTATTTTCTGCCAGTCTAGATTAATCTACATTAAAGAGCCACGTCCAGAGGATCTTACAAAATGGTATCGTTTCCATTTGTGTTCTTAGAATTTTCTCAGCCTATGATTTTGTGGCTAAAAGATCACAGCAATCAAATGACTCCTGATAATATTCTGTTGTATTCACAGAAATTGACTTGCTCAGTCATCACCAGAGAAGCTTCCTCCTGCAGTAGATGGAGACAAATGCAGAGACCCACAAATGGACAGCCTGCAGAGAGTGAGAGACTTTGGAACACTCAGACCTAAACAGAAAATCTTCATCAAATCCCTTTCTGCAGGGCTCACAAAACACTGTGGAAGAGGAGGCAGGGAGAGATTTAAGAGCCAGAGGGGATGGAGGACACCGAGGAAACAAGGGCTTCTAACCACAGCAAAGATGGAGGCACATAAGAACTCACTGAAACTCTGACAGCATGCACAGGGCCTGCCTGGGTCCCAGCATTAAGAAGAGGAGTGGAAATTAGCCCCCATCCCTAACCCAGATGCTATATCTAATTGACAAGAGCTTGCAAAAGAAAGATTAGTTTTCTCTAGTGGAGTCTCACTGGGGCTGTGAACGAATAGCACAAAATGAACTCAATAGCATTTTTGGAGGTTCTTTGTCTCATAATGCTTTATGAGACATAAATGCTTCCTTTCTTTATTTCCTCCCTCCCTCCCTCCCTCCCTCCCTTTCTCTTTCTTTCTTTCTTTCTTTCTTTCTTTCTTTCTTTCTTTCTTTCTTTCTTTCTTTCTTTCCTTCTCTTTTTCTTTCAACTTACAAGTTCTTTGCCTATACATTATGGTTTCCCATTCTGTGCTTTTTATGGGCTCTGAGTGTGCAAAGATGTGTGTCTCTGCATCTGTGTGTTTCTTTTGCCTTTTCTTCTACTCTTATTTTCTGTTTGCTCATTTATTTCATCCTATTCTGGTTTGATTTTATCTTATTGATGATGATGATGATGATGATGATGCCTGAAAGAAATGAGCAAAAGAAAGGGTGTGGATTTGTGTGGGTGGGGAGTAGGGAGAATACGAAAGCATTTGGTGGAGGGAGACTTTAATCTGAATAGAGTGTATGAAACAAAATTTATTTTCTATTAAAGAAGATTTTGAGGGTTTACTGACATCAGTTCATGTAGTAGAGTTCCATTTCTATTTATTCTTGAATCATTTAGTTATACAAGTGTTACAATCAAATCTTCAGCTCCTGATGATTGCTCAGGTTTTTGTAGTTATTATTGTTGATTCTGTTTATTTGGTGGTTCCAAGGATATCACTATGGAGCTCTGGCTGCCCTGGAACTTACTGTGTAGACCGGGCTGTTTTTCTAGAAACAAAATTTGAATTTAAGGTCAGTTTTTTATTATTATTACTATTTTAAGAAACTACATATTTATTTCATTTTCTGACCCCATGCTTGCACCTTTAACACTGTCACAACAATTTCCTCCTCCTCAATAAGGAAAGGCTGCTTGATCCTGTCATGGACACACTTGGCACCCGTGGGAATGCCGTAGGTCCTGCTAATGTGCTTCTTTGTGCAAATGCAAATGATTCTGGTTTATTTTCATCATGGTACCCTGAACAAAATAGATTCTCACTCACTGATCTTTACTCCCATCAGTTTAACTTTGGTGAGCTGGGATTCCAGTGTCATCCCTCACCTCTCTAAGGCTTGTATTCTACACGGCAGGTAAAAATTACTTTAAGAGATATAGGTACCATGCTCATTACTCATTCCTTCCAATGATTTCTTATCCCATTTTTAAACAAGGCAAATAAACAACAAGAGGGAGAGATTAAGTAGTCTAGAGGTTCTACCAGAACATGTATCTCCACCAGTGCAAGCTCTCATCTCCTATTGCAAGCTTCTTCTCTGATGTCCCCACTGCAATGTCCTCTTGGTGGTTCAGTACCACACCAGGGATTCTACCTCCTCAGCATCTGTGCACTGGTTGTGTCTTCTCTCTGGTAACCTTTGCATTTCCCGAGGGACTTGAATGCCTGACTCTTTCATATATAATTGGTCTTTATATACAAACACATTTCTTTGCACTTTTCATGGGTTTCTTTCTAGATCATTTCTGGTTGATGTTTATACATTGATGGGGCTCAATTTCAGGGTCTCCAGCTGCTAGGCTGGCACTATGTCCCTGAGCTAGACCTCAGCCCAGTCTTCCTTTAATAAAAGTTGGCCCCAATATTTCACACCAAGGATCTCTCTATTCCTGGTTTTTTTTTTTAAATTTAGTTTCTTGCACATTGTTATGACTACCTGCCATATACTACTCAAAGATTGATTTCTATATGTCTTCCTCTAAGTTCTATCAAGGTCAAGAGGAACACTTTGCACACAGTCGACCCCCCAGTGCACTCTTACTGACTGAATAGATGAGGTCAATGCATGTTGTAGAATGCATAGCAAATGCTTAGCTCCTTGTTGTTGAAGGGCTCTTGGGCCACCTTAATGAGTCTCCATGGAGACCATGTTATGAGCTCTACAAACTCTCATCAGAATTTCAGTTTGTTTTTAGGTAGAGCACATCATTTCCATACTTGTTACCAGATTAGTGATATGCCCCACCTTCTAATGTCTGAAATCCTCTTTCAGTGGGCATTTTCTGGATAAGGAGAAGTGACAGATAATTAGCTAGTAAAAAGAAAGGAAGACAATATCTCTCCCACTAATTGGGTTCAGTAAATAACCTAGACATAACTAATCCCTTCCAAGTTTCAAAGGCTATATACATACACAGGGTATGTTCCTGGAATATTATGGCCCCAACAGCTGGTTTTAAATCTTTTTTTTTTCACCATAAACCAATTTAAATTCCTGGGTGAGGATTTTGATTTGCTGGTCTTTAGTTTCCTCATTGTCAATTAAGGATGGTAATAATAACCCATCTAAAAAGCTACTTAAGTTTTGAGTAAGTTTCTAGCTTTAAAACACTTGAACATAATACTAGCATCTTGTGAATTATCAATACATAATCAATAAACCCTGTCATAATGTTGTTATTATCATTAGCAAGTTCTGAACACACCCAACATTTCATTTTAATGTAATTTAAAGTAGGTTTTCAAATACAGTTGTACCTTTGGTACTACTCATCATAAAAATCTTTCTATCACGTGGGCTGCAGAAGTGGTATACATATGAAAAATAAAAAGAATGAGGAAGGAAAAGAATGAAGAGAAGTAAAGGTAAGGAAAGAAAGAGAGAGAGAGAGAGAGAGAGAGAGAGAGAGAGAGAGAGAGAGAGAGAGAGAGAGAAAGTGAGGGAGGAGGGAAATCAAAAGGAGTGAGGAGAGCCAGGTTTGCCATTACATGCCTGTCATCCCAGAATTCAGAATGATAAAGCAGAAGCAGCCTGAATTTGAGGTCAGTCCGATTACCTACTGAGTTTAAGAACAGCTTGGATTACACAGTGAGGCCCTGACTCCCAAAGAACAGATAGACAGATAGGCAGACAGACAGACAGATGATAGATACATATATAGAATGAATAGGAGACAGAGACAGAGGCAGAGAGACCGAGAGTCAGGGAGAGAAGGATCAGAGCCAAGACAAAAGTAAGTGAAAGGAGGGGGAACTGGGAAGGAGAAGGAGGAGAGACAGAGAGAGGCAGAGAGGGAGGAAGAGAGAGAGAAAAGGGAAAGAAGAGAGACAGGGTCAGAGAAGAGAGAGACAGAGAGACAGGGGAAGGGAGAGAGAGAGAGAGAGAGAGAGAGAGAGAGAGAGAGAGAGAGAGAGAGAGAGAGAGAGAGAGAGAGAGAGAGAGACAGAAAGACAGGGGAAGGGAGAGAGAGAGAGACGGAGAAATCTAGGGGGAGAATTCCCCTTGTCCATTCTGAACAATTATCCATGAGCCTGAATCTAGGTTCTTTTGTCCATCAATACATGTTCCCTGAATCCAGGGCAGGAAGATGCAGTACTGCTAGTTTTGAATGTTTTGAGAGCATAAATTGGTCCATAGAAATGTGTCTGCAGTTACTATTGAGTTGTTACAGAGATAAATTTGATTTGGCATCCTGGGAAGCTCTGTTTTCCAAATTAGATCTGCTCTCTTATTTTGGGCTGCTTTAAAAGGTTAAAAATCAAATAAAACTTGCTTAATTAATTTAGGCTGGTTTAGCAGTCATGTGTGCATCAGAGTGAGCAAGGACAAGCATATGAGTACTATTTATAATGCCAGGCCATCACATAGCAGAATGAAGACAGATATAATTTAATCTAGTCCAATTTGGGGGAAGTGAAACTTCAATCTTGGGGTTTATGTTCAAACTCTTAAGGAACTGAAACAAAAACCCATCATTTAAAAGAAAAGTTCTGTTTGTAAGAATGTTAATGATCAGAACAATTGATTCTGAAATGTCACCTACTACTGGGCTTCTTAATCCTTGGGCTAAGATGTCATTTCAGAAATAATAACCTAGCACACAATAGGATTAACAAGTTGTCTCTGGTGGCAGCTGTCACAGATATTCAAGAACGAAGGTTAAGGGCACAAGGCAGAGTCAGCTTCACAGAAAAAGCATGTCTCCGTGGCTTGCCAGTAGATCCTGTGTTGAAAAACCTGAAGCCACGATGTAAACAATAAATTTATTATTTATGTAACTTAATATTTAATAATATTAAATGATATTATTTTAAGCAATTCATTTATCATAAAATTTAAATTTCTATTGTGCCAAGAAAATCATTTTGTCCCTCTGAGTTTTAGGCTCTCTCCTTGAATAATAGGACTATTTCATCCTGCTGGTTTAGATCAAATTATGTAATATGGGAAAGCATAATGCCTGGCAAATAATACTGATTCAATTATTATTGATATCAGAAAACATGAATCTGAGATGTCCACTGGCACCATCACAGTACCCAAATCTACAAAGCCTTGAGCACGCTGCCTCCCAAATTCAGGTGTGGCCGATGTAAAGTTCTTGCTAGTATCTGTCTTTAATTATGTGCAGGTATGGGTTTGCGGGTGGTGGTATTTAAGCAGTAGTCAGGTGATAGGGCTCCTCTTTTGTGACTGGGGTTAGATGCTCTTACAAAAGGGTCTTGCAGAGAGCATTTATTTCCATTTGCTTCGTTTTGTTCTTCCTTTATCTGCTGTGGGACTATATGCATTCCTCTCCTCAGAAGGAATAAGAATCCAAGACAACTTAGACTCAGAGGTGGACAATTCTCAGACACTGAACTTTCTGAAACTAGCCTACGACTCTATGAGAAATGAATTCTAGTTTTTTTTTTTAAATAAATTACCTGGTAGTCACTATTCAGTTATAATAGCACAAAGTGAATTAAAGCACACTGGAGCTGGAATTTGTGCTTGAAAAAAGTGTGTCTTGCTAGACACATGCTGGGGGAAGCCACAGCCTCTTCCTGCAGGGGTAATCCCTGCAGACACAGAGATCCTGCTAGAGCTGCAGACCAGGATGCTGCTGAGCTTGACTTCCCTGTCTGCTGGCTAGGAAGACTCATCAGAACGTAGGGGATGTTCCTTGGGATGCTCCCATGTATTTCCACCCCAGCTTGCAAGATTCTATCCCCCACCCAAATTCTTTTCTTACTTGAACACTTGTCATGAGTAAGGCCAAGAGTTTATCTTTTGTTTCAGCCACTTTGCATGGTGAGAAGTTTGTTTCATTTCCAGCTATTTTAGCCCTGTGGTGGGACAAAAGATTCTTCTTCAGGGCTTACCTAAACCATTTATGTCATTGGAAGACATTTGGAGCTGGAATAAAAATCCCTTAGGTCACCCACAGTGGTGGCACACACCTTTAATCCCAGCACTCAAAAGGCAGATGCAGACAGATCTCTGAGTTCTAGGCCAGCCTGGTCTACAGACTGAGATCCAGGAAATCCAAGACTACACAGAGAAACCCTGTCTCAATATAAAACGCAACAAAAACATAATAAAATAAAATCCCTTAGGTCATCATTCCCTTGTGTCATTTTGTCCAGTGACCATGGGAGTATTCAACCAAGACAAAGTCAAAAAATGTTTAAACTATATACAAAGTTACTGTGTTTCTTGCCTCTTATAATGGTTGATTAGAAGCATCCAATGTGGATATCAGTTATTTTTCTATACACTGGATGTACATTAGATTATGGATATTAAAGTGGTAAGGAATCTATTAATGGAATCCCTATAAAAGTTCAAGAAACTCATCTTAAAATCTCCATTTCTCTATAAACTTTTCCAGTATAAAAAAATTGTGTTGGCACTCCAGAAAGGTAGAACTAATAAGATACACATTCACAGATTTATAACAAGAATTATTATAGCATTTGGAATATTGGATTTTAGAACATGAGAAGGTCCATTAGAGCCTCTCTGCAAGGAGCAGACTTGGGGACTCTAAACAGTGTGGCTCCCCCATGTCATAATATCTCAGAGAAGACACTGCTATAACCCAGAATCTGAAGGTGATACCTTAAGAGCCAGGGGCGTGGCCGGTGCAGGTCCTAGAATCTAACAACTGGAGAAATTGTAACTTGGATTCCAAGGAGAAGAAGGGTGTCTCAACTTTGGGAAAAAAGGATAAGGATAAGGATATGCCATATCTCCTCCTTTTGCAAAGGTCCCTACCTGGTAGTTCCCACCCACACTAAGACAGATCTTTCCTACTCGGCTTACCAACTCAAGTGATATTCTTCTAGAGACACATCCTAAGACAAACATGGAGCTCTTCTATCATTTTAACCCAATGACAAACTACGGCTCTTTGTCATTTTCCTGATGAAGCAATAAAATGAGTTTATGGGATGACTAAGAATACGTAATAATTTTTTGTCTATCTGCATATTCCTTAATTCAAGGGAGTCCAAAGCCCAAATCAACAATTACAACATCAGATTATAAAGTTGTCCCTAAGAGTAGAATTAATGTGAAGTCAGTAAATTAGAAATGAGGTACTAAACAGAAGAATAAGAACAAAACATCTGATTTCTCATGTTAAAAATTATCTTTAGCTCCAAGCAATAAATTCTCCCCAATACATTTGTTATCTAGCCATTCTTTAAGCAATACTGTAACATTAAGCATTGGTTTGTGAAAGTAATCAAACAAGCAAGCAAATATTAAACTTGGGAACTTCCACTAGGATTCATAATTTCATAGCATAATCATCCATGTCATTAAAAATACTTAGATCCCATTCCATTCCCGTCACTGGTTCCATGATCACTCAAATTGTACTCTCAATTTAATAAGATATTTCCTTGCAAATAATAATGAATACTCCAAAACCGTCACTCAGAGACCAAAAGATAAATTCTAGTGCTAGACAACATAAAAATACCCAACTTTGTAATTAGAGGGCATATTGCAGATGCAGGGTAACTGGGATACTGCCCCAGTGCTGCTCTTCAGGACTGGGTGAGTAACTGAGTGAGTGCCACATATTTAGGATACAACCAGTTGTGTAGTAAAATCCCAGGGCACATAAATGTCAGTGGTCCTGGGCCATTCTTAGAAGACTCGGAGAGCCTGTCTTCAACTAGGATCTGTCCTGTGCCATTTACTTCACAATGAAATTTAAACCATTGCTGTGAGCCATCCAGCACAGGGTTTGTTCTTGCTTTTAAATACTAATCACAAACTAAAAGCTTCCATAGTCATAATCTGGTACTGTGTAACATTACATGATTTCAGGTATTGTATTATACTTCTAAATACACTTTTACTGTAATGCATTCTCTTAATTATATATTGCTGAAAATTATCTTTTGCTAATTCTTTGGTTTTATAAACAGCTTTGTCATGAACAATTAATAGTATTTTTGAAAGAGTCCCCTTACGAACCATTCTCTGCTCACTGCTTTCTGGCAGACACTGATTTGTTTTACTAACTCCACAGTTTTGCATTTCCAGAATATTGTAGTATTATAGTCATATAAAATGTAGACCATCTTACCAGTTTCTTTAATTATATAATAAACATTAGATTTCTGTCATAAATTTCATAGATGGTTAGAGCATTTATCTTTGATACTGAATGATATACTTTTTTTCTAGCTGTACTGTATGTTATTTATCCTCCATTCATTACATAAGAATAACTGTTGTGTTGGGGAAAATTTGATCACACTGTGATCAAGACTATGTTAATAATATTAACCTTGGATCGGGGAATGGAACCAGCAACTGGTTGACAAGAATTAGCCATAAAGAGTATAGAGGACCCAGGGAGATGGCTGGAGAGATGCACTGGAAGTAGCAGGGAGGACTTAGAGATTTTTCAGGCTTTTTTGGTCTAGGACTTGTGAAAAAACATGCCTACTGGGTCTCTGGTAAAAAGGGGAAGATTAGCTGGTTGCTCTTCTGCAGCCTCTTTGATCTATTAGTTTTTCACTCCAGTATCTGACTCCCTAGTCTTTATTGGCAATAGAAAAACTTAAATAAAAACAACATAGTTGTTTCTAAGTTTGGGTAATTATGAAACAATTTTTATGGTTATTGAAATTTATACACATAACTTTTCAACTCTTTTTATTAATTACTTAGGAGCATGAATGTTCAATTATGAATGAAGAACATGTCTAATTTCCTGAAAATCTACTTAAAAAACGGTCTTCCAAAGTATCTATACATTTTCAGACAGTCTGGCTGAGAAACAAGTTTCTTCTCAGTAATTGTTGCTGTTTATATAACTCTGGAGCAAGGCCTTGTAAATTTTGTGAGTTTCAGGAACTTACTGAGCCTTGTAAGATGTGTTTACTTTCTGAGTCATAAGGATGTCCTAAGGATGTAATGTTTATTAGGAAGAAGTTGATACACAATGCCTATACAGACTTACTCATCTGTTGCTCTACTTCCTGAGGTTGCTCTTATCTGAAATTTCTGTTTGAACTAGGAGGCTCTGAAGACTTTCCTGAGATTTTTTTAACACCTGATGTGTGGTAACCAGAGTACAAGCCTATGAATTTGTTGTTGTCTATTACAATTGTGTCATCCCTTTGAACACATGAGACATTCCTGATAATATGCTGAAGACTGAAAATAAGTCAGGATAATTTGAGTAATGCAAGAAAATTTTTTTTCCAAATGGCATAAATTAAAATGGGAATGTGTGAGCAACAATGTAGAGACAATCTATCAAACATACTTTGTAACAATTTTGCTTTGCTAGGATGCCCCAAATTCAATATCATTTCTTTCATAGACTCATAAAATAGCCTCAAACTATATGTAAGAAAGCAAGAAAAACACATTAAATGGATCTTTTGCATTGGCTGAGATATTAATCATAACATCTTAGAAAAGTCCCAGATATTTTGTTTTAATGTGTACTGAAGTGTCACTTCTAACTGAGAAGATGAGTATGGTCACCACCATCAGTTATGAATAGACATGATGAGAAGAACAATTGGCACATGTCCATCATCTCAATTACTTGGAGGTGGGGGAGAAGATGGAGGATTTCAAGTTCTAGTCATCCTGGTAACTTATTGAAACTCTGTCTCAAAACAAAATAATTAAAAGGCCAGAGATGGAGATCTAAGTTTTAGTGAACTCGCCTAATATGTACAATAACATGTGTTTCATCCCCAAATCTGAAAAAAAAAAGCAGGGAAATAATGCGAAGAATTTGTTTACCACCTATCTTCTTAGATTGAGTTGAAATACATACTATTAAATGATTTGTAGTCAAAAATTGTTGAAAGTATTCAAGAGTTATTGAAGAAAGTCTTGATCACACAAAGGATTTTCCCATTGTTCCTGGGTGACAAAGGTAAAAATATGTTGACAGAGAAATAGGAGAGCATTTTTATCCTGCGTGCTCTAGGACCTCAGGGGTGATAACTACAGATGCTTCTAAAGACAGTGCCCTTGAAATGCCATTCTTTTCATAGAATACCATACCAACACCTGTAGCAATGAAGATCCTAAGAAAAATCTCATAAAGTGGTAATTCAAGTATGAAAGTAAGAATATATTAAAGATTGCTCTTTACTGCACCTGACGCTGTGGCTGCAGATTACATCTCCTCCATGAGATTTCACTGAGGACTGTCGAGAACACTTGCAGGAATGATACGTTTCTGTGTCACGTATCTTAGGGAACAGCTTCAGGTCTATTTAATGTGGGTTCCTTCCAGCCCCAAGACTGATAGCATCACAGTTGAGTTAGGTGTAGAGTATGTTTGGTGCTCATAAACTCAAAAAATGCTTTACCAACATTCCTTGGCTCCTACATGCTAGTCATATAAGACATCATTCCTATTTGAAAAATACACCTGCTGCTTTAAATGTCAACCTAAAATGAAAATTGTATTTGAGAAGAAAGCTGTTTCTCTCAAATCTGTCAACAAAGTGTCATCTAGCTCTCATTACTTTCCTAGTCAAGTAATAGAGACCTAGGGTTTATCTTAAAGTCCAGTAATAGAACCATTGCCTGAAAAGCTATAGGAAACAAAACTTCCCAAGGTCTCTTCCAGTTCACAGAGTATTTTAGGAGTATCTCAGAAATCAATGTAGATAGGTTTTCCAAATAACTTTTATGTAAATCAAAGCTTGAGAAACATTGCCCAGTGAATTAATTGACTCATTCACAGTCTAACTTTGCAAACATTGCTTTCTCTCTACACTTTGTCACAGCAGGGAGACAGGGAATGTGCTACATGAGCAATTACAGAAAAATAATGAGAAAAACAGCTCTACACAGACTACTTAGTGGCGCTAAAGCCATGAGAAAGAGTCTTGATTACTGCTAAATTTGACTTTGTGATGAAGATAATCAAGCAATGATTATATAAATGTGAGCTGCTGGGTTAGGTAACTGAGTAGCTGGAGATACACCTCTACTATACCCCAGCATCTGCTGTACTGACAAAAAAAATTTTGACCTCATCTCAGAGATTTCACTCTCCTGTGCCATTCATGGGGGTTGCTTATACCTTGAGAAGAAAGCTGTTTCTCAGTTCACTTTATACTTCAAATTCTCTGGATGGATTACATAGAAATATCCACAGGTAACATTGGAAAATTGGTGAGTTTACTAAGATTGTACAGATTAGATTTTACTCAGTTAACTTTCAGAGAAAATACATACTGATTTTGAGGTGTGACGGGTGTACTTCTTTCTGTTCTTGCCTTCTCTGTGCTATAAGTCTTCAGTGCATAATGGCAAAAAAGGTAAAGGCTACAACATTTTTAAAAATGTTCTTGATACTTCTCTGTTTTGATGAGAAAATTAAGTAGTACATGAACCCAGAAATGGAAAACTAACATAGCTTTGAAATTCAATTTCTAGGGAAAAGCCTGAATACAAGGGGTAATGGTCCCATCACTGTGTTGAAGAGAGAAAATGTTGAAATTATAGGTATGGTAGTGGAAATACTGGATGTTCTACAGAAGGGAATGGATATATGGTCATTTTGATATGAAGAAATGTGGTAGTCAACTACAATACATTCTTTGAGGTGTCAAAAGAATAAAGGATACATTTTGTATCTTTCACAAGCTTTTGGTATTGAGAAAATAAAATATATGTGAATGCAAAGAAGGACATGGAATTTTATACAGAAGATATTGTTAATAACACATTGTAACATCAAATAGAATGACTTCTCCTATTGTAGTAATGATGTATAACAACAAATTTTCCATTTAAATAATTTTGAAGCGTAAAGTCCATAGTGAAAAATGTATTTAGTTCATGGTACTCAAAACTCTAGAATCCTTTATCTTATAACCATGAAACTGGTAACATGAATTCCCTCTCCACATTATTAGCTCCAGGTAGCCCCTATTCTATTTTCTATTTCTATGATTTTTGAAAACATGTTTTATTTCATATAAGTGGAATTACATGGAATTTGACCTTTTGTGATTGACTTATTTTGCTTAGAATTACAGCCTCACAATTCTTCCATGCTGTGACAGGATTTCCTCCGTGGACAGCAACGCTCTCTTGTGAATACTGCCATATTTTAACAATCCATCTGTTGATGGGTCGTTTGGCTGTTTCTCCCTCTCTGTTATTGAAAATAATTCTGTATGGACCATGAGTGTACAAATACATCCTCAATATTCTGCTTTAGATGCTGTCAGCTATGCATTCACATATGAGATTGCTGGTTTCTATGCTTGTTCCATTTGATCTATTTTGTGAAACCCTCATATTGATTTAAAAAACTCTCAACCACTTACATTCTTACCAGAAGTACAGAAGGACATCAAAGTTCTTAAAATTTTACCAACACTTTTTTTGATTCCTTTGACTATGACACTCTTAATGGACAAGAAGTAATGTTATAGCATTATTTTGACTTGCATTTATCTCAGGATTAACTACATACTATTTAGTGTGAATGATTTTAACCAGAGTACTTGGGAGAAAAACTTAAAAGAATGTGGATTTCTTTTGGCTTCTGGGTTTATAGGTCTCAATCTGCCGTTATTTGTCTCTCAGGCACTTGAGTAGGTAGTCCTAGTCGAGAACAGTGTCATGGAAGAGGTTCCTTATTTCTACACAGATAGGCAGCATGGAGATTGGAAGTGACTGTGAGCAGGAGTCACCTTCAAAGGCATAGCCACAGAGATTTCCTTCTTCCACGTAGGCTACACCTCTGAAAGTTTTCAATGAGTCCAAAACAATGACACCAGTTAACAATGAAGCATTTAACATAGGTGCCTGTAGGAAAAATTTCTACTCAAGCCATCAAATTAGAGTTGTGGAATTGTCTTTGAATATGCTTTGCAGCTATTTATATTTCTTCTTTAGAGATTGTCTCTTCAAGTTCTTTGCTTATATTTAAATTGGGATATTTATTATATTGCTATTGACTTATAAAATCTTCTATGTATTCTGATCATTATCCCCTATTAGTTGAAAAACTTGTAAATATTTTCTCACATTCAGTAGTGTGCCTTTTCAGTTTTTTAGATTAAGATTTATTTAGTTTAGTATTCATATAGAGACTTTTCTTTACTGTAGCTCCATTCCCTAACACTACATTATTCTGTTAATTTTAAGTATATTTTACTTAATCTTTGAGATTTGCATATATATCTACAATGTGCACAATTTATTCTGATCATATCCTCCCCTCTCCTCTTATTCATTCTAGTCTCTGCCAAAGCAAATCTGAATTTCAATTTAATGTCTTATTTAAGCCTACTAAGTCCAGTTAGTGCCACCTATAGGTGCATGTGTATAAATCCATCTCCTGATATGTGGGTATCCTACCAGGGGCCTCATACCTGAAACTTTTCCTTCTTCCCAGAAGCCATCAACTGCCAAAAGCTCTTCAGCTAGTGGTAGGGTTTCTTGAGCCCCTCCCACATCTGTGCTGAAATGTTGACCAGCTTGATCTTGTGCAAATAGGGTGCAGACAACCACAGCCATTGTGAGTTAATTTGTTCAATGACCCTTGTTCAAAAGTACTGATTCACAGTAGTCTTTCCTAACCTCTGCCTCTTACAAAATTTCTACCTTTTCTTCTAAGATATTCCCTGAGTACTGGGGGAAAGAAATTCATACAGCTTTCCAATTTAGGGCCAATCACTCTTAAGTCAGTTTTTCTCTGCACTTTAACTGATTTAACTGTACTAACCCAGTCTCCAGCAAAAGTCTCACTCCCAAAAGCACATGGATTAGCATTTCTAATCCACAAGTAGTTCAATGAGCTCTTACAGAAATCTTTACCTGTCATCAGGTCTTGCTTGCTATGGTGCTTAGCTTTAATTGTCAACTTGGCATAATATAGAATCACCTGGAAAGAGAAACTCAATCAGAGGACATCTAGATCAGGTTGGTCTATAGGAATGTCTGTGGGAGACTTATTTCCTTGAGTATGCATTAATTAACATGGGAAGATCCAGCCTGAAAGTGGATGTCACTTCTCCAGGGATTAAGGCTATTGACTATATAAGAGAAGAGAAAGCTGACTGAGTATGAAACATGTACAGATCCATTTCTCTCTGCTGTTCACTGTGGATGTGATGTATCCAACTATTCCAAGTTTCCTGTTTCTGTGACTCCTCATACTATAACCTGGAACTGCCAGCTAAAATGAACACTTTGTAACCTAGGCTGATTTTGTCACGACATTTTTATAATGGCAGCAGAAATAAAACCAGGTACCTTGCTGGGTTATACAGATCCTCTGCCACCCATTGCCACTCTCATACTGTGCTCCCAGGAACTCCATACCCCTTCAGTGTGTGCTCTGAAGTCTAGATTTTGCTTCTCCCCAGAAAAAAAAAATCATCTCAGATTACAAATCAAAGACAAATCCAAATAGCTTGGAAGAGTCTTCTTGGGGATCAGTGCTTAAAAAGAATGTAAGAGCATGCAGTGGCTTAGTAATGGGGGGAAATGTTACTAATCAACGGTGTCTGACAGAAGGCAAGGTGGGAGAATGGCAGGCTCCCTGCTATACTTTGACTATGTACCTTGAAAGCGAAATACAACAATGTCCTAAGTGTGCACTGTTATTTATATTGCAGCTAACAAAAAAGCTACTCCCTAGAACGCTGTTTGTGATTTATGTTAACATTAACTCTAATCTTATATGCTCTTTCTATATATTTGTTTCATGCTATAGTGCTTGATACGAGAGATACTGTTTGCAGTAGGTTATTCTTGTTATTTTAAGTAGAGAATACAAATGGACAGGAAAATTAGATATCAGCCTAACTTAAACACTCTGAAAGGACAGTGCTGGGATGTCATATCTGAGAGGCCCCTAGAAGGAAGTCTAGTGATCAGTGCATGACTGTGGTGGTATTGTGTTCCCCAAAATATTGTGTATCCTAATAAACTTATCTGGGGTCAGAGAACAGAAAAGCCACAATATTAAACATAGAGGTTAGGCAGTGGTAGCACACGCCTTTAATCCTAGCATTTCAGAGACAGAAATCCCTCTGGATCTCTGTGAGTTCAAGGCCACATTGGAAACAGCCAGGCATGGTGACTCACACCTTTAATCCCAGGGAGTGGTGGTAGAAAGCAGAAAGGTTTATAAGGCGTGGAGGACCAGAAAATAGAAGCATTTGCCTGGTTAAGCGTTTGGCTGGTTAAGCATTCAGGCTTCTAGCAGCAGTTCAGCTGAGAGCCATTGGGATGAGGACACAGAAGCTTCCAGTCTGAGGAAACAGGACCAACTGAGGAATTGGCAAGGTGAGATAGCTGTGGCTTGTTCTGTCTCTCTGATCATCCAGTGTTCACCCCAATAACTGGCTTCAGGTTTGATTTTATTAATAAGAACTTTTAAGACTCGTGCTACACATGACAGAGCACTGGAGCACACCTACTGCATATTTATCATGCAAACTTGTTTTGACAATATTGACTGTGTAAGTAAGTGTCACATTAAGAGTTCTTTATGACTATATAGAGTTAATACTGATGCACAATATAGTCAGGAGTCTGGAAGAGGAGGAGAGTGTTATCATATAGAAGAGAAGGAGATAGACCTGGTCATACAGACCTGGAATTCAGCTACTTAAGACACAGAGACAGGAGTGTCTTGGCTATAGGGTGAGTTCAAAGCCAGAATGGACAACTTAGTGAGGAGTTGTCTCAAAAGGAAAATTACAAAAGTTATGAGAATTAGAAAAATCAAAGGAGTATTGCCTTATTTAAGAGGTAGTCCATAGAGATAGAGCCAAAGATGATATGAGAGTTATTATCAAAACTATTATGTGTTTATTACTATGTGTATGTGTTTCTGGTGTGAGTACATGACTGTGGACATGCACGTTTCACAGTGTTTTGAACTTATCAGAAAACAAGTTTTGGAAGTGTTTCTTTTCTTCCACTGTGGGATCCAGGAGTTGCACTCAGGATATCAGGCTTGTACAGCACTTGTTTTTACTCACTGAGCCATCCCACTGGTCCCAGGGTGTTATAAAGTGCATTTAACAATGTGAAATCTCTAGAAAAGCAGAGAACGTATTATATCACTTGTTGAAAGTAAACCGAGAGCAACAATGCACACGTTGTCCTTCCCTGATTTGGAGCTGCTAAATAGTATTACAGCAGTTTCTAATTTAATTTTAGTATGATTGTCACAGGTTAAAAAAAAAAAGAGATGTCTGATCTTGGTGGCATTTATATATGATACCTGATGTGTGGTTGAGCAAGTTTCCTTTTCAACACGGTCAGACAGAATACATGTCTTACTACCTGTGATATCTGCCAAGTACTTAATGAAACATGAACTGAGGGCACAGAGTCTAGAATGGTGGAACAGTATTACTAATACAGCAAGCTGAAGTGGGAGAAAAATAATGTCTTCCCCAGTCACACTGATGAAATAGAACAAGAATGTCAGACATTGTATTTATTCATTTTATTTTAAGTATATGCATGTGTTACCTGCATGCATGTGTATTACATGCATGCCAGGTGACCACAGAGTGAGAAGAGTCCATTGGGTGGATACTATGGAACTGGAATTATAGATCATGTGAGCCACAGTTTGGTTGCTAGGAACCAAGTCTGGCTCCCCTGGAAGAGCAAAAAGTGCTCTTAACCACTGAGTTACCTGTCCAGACCCATGTTTCCTTCTACATTGTGTTCTTTTGATTGGAATATGTTCATTTAATAGCCATATAGTTATTAATTTAAATGAATTAATAGAAATAGTAAGATCACAATAAATTCTTGAGAGAATGAGGTATATATTTGATGGGGAATTTTAACAAATAAAAAGTAAAATTTAAATGATGCATGCTACTTGAACTTAATAATTTAGTATATCTACATATCCATAGTTACTAAATTTTAATCTGAGGAAGGTAGTTCCTAAGATATGCTGATAGGTATCTGAAAGTAAATAAAATATACCCTTCATTACTTTAGATTGACATTGATATCTGATGCAAACAAGTACACTACATTCTGTGTTGTCTGGGATTGTTGTCACAGGATTATATTGGTGGATATAGCTATTCAGTGTGACGACATAATGTGTATATTTGTGCTATTTCTCATAAATGATGCACATCATGTGTCTATCATTCATACCACTGCAATTGATCTTCAAGTCAGAGGTTTCTTGAAGATCTATTCTGGATGATCCCTTGACAATCATCCAGTGAAATATCATGTTCTATGGAAATTCATGCTTATATATTAAAAACAAATTTTCTAACAGCAGACTGGGAAAGGCTGTTTCAAAACCAAGATGAATAGTACTTGAGCAAGGCCAATCAAGGTTGTCATGCACACCCACACATACTCATAAACCCACACGAGCAGGAAGGTGCACACATGCACATGAACACAAAGTGTGCATATATTATGATATTAAAGGAGATATAAAAATTACAATTATTCTTATGTTTTCAGTTGTGAGCCTACCCTTTAATGACTGAGACATCTCTTCAGTCCTAAAAAAGCCTTTGGCAAAATCCAACACCCTTTCATGATAAAAGTCTTGGAGAGATCAGGGATACAAGGGACATACCTAAACATAATAAAAGCAGTAAAAAGCCAGATGATTGCCAACAGCAAATTAAATGGAGAGAAACTCAAAGTGATTCCACTGAAATCAGGAATAAGGCAAGGTTTCCACTCTCTCCTTATCTATTCACTATAGTACTTAAAGATCTAAATAGAACAATAAAACAACTAAAAGAAATCAAGAGGATACAAATCAGAAAAGAGGAAGTCAAAATATCATTATTCACAGATGATATGATAGTATACACAAGCAACCCTCAATACTCTATCAAGGAATTCCAATAGCTGATAAACACCTTTAGTCAAGTGGCTGTATATAAGATTAATTCAAAAAAATCAGTATCCCTTCTATATGCGAACAAAGGGATTGAGAAAAAAATCAAGGAATCACCACCCTTTACAATAGCTTCGAATAACATAAAATAACTTAGTATAACTAACCAAACAACTGACCTGTATGACCAGAACTTCAAGTCTTTGAAGAAAGAAATTGAAGAAGATAACAGAAGATAGAAAGATCTCCCATGCTCATAGATTGGTAGAATTAACATAGTAAAAATGGTCATCTTACCAAAAGCAATCTACAGATTCAATGCAATCTCCATTAAAATCCCAACATATTTTTACAGACCTTGAAAGAATGATACTCAACTTCATATGTAAAACAAAAAAGCCAGGATAGCTAAAACAATCCTGTACAATAAAGAAATTTCTGAAGACATCATCATCCCTGATTTCAAGTTCTACTACAGAACTATAGTATTAAAAACCATATGGTATTGGCCTAAAAACAGATAAGTGGATCAATGGAATAGAATCAAAGACCCTGATGTAAATTCATACACCTATGGACACCTGATTTTGACAAAGAAGCAAAAATTATACAATAGAAAAAGAAAGCATCTTCAAAAATGGTGCTGGTCTAACTGGATGCAAGTGTGTAGAAGAATGCAAATAGATCTATCACCCTGTACAAAACTCTAGTCCAAGTGGATCAAAGACCTCAGCATAAATCCAGATAAACTGAATCTGATAGAAGATAAAGTGGAACATGGCCTTGGGCACACTGGCACCGGAGAATACTTCCTGAACTGAACATCAAAAGTATAGACACTAAAATCAACACTTAATACATGGGACCTTATGAATCTGAAAAGTTTCTAGAAGGCAAAGAACACTGTCAATAGGACAAAATGGCAGCCTACAGAATGGGAAAAGATCTTTGTCAACCCCACATCCAATGGAGGGCTGATTTACAAAATATATATAAAGAAGTCAAGAAACTAGATATCAACAAACCAAATATTGCAATTAAAAAATGGGGTGCAGATCTAAACAGAGAATTCTCAACAGAAGAATCTCAAATGACCAAGAAACACTTAAGGATATGTTCAACATCCTTAGCCACTAGGAAAATGCAAATGAAAATGACTGAGATTCCATCTTATATCTGTCAGAATGGCTAAGATCAAAATTACATGACAGCTCATGCTGAAAAGGATGGGGAGCAAGGGGAACACTCCTCTACTGTTTGTGAGAGTTAAAACTTATGCAGCCACTTTGGAAGTTGGTATGGCAGTTTCTCAGAAAACTAGGAATCAACCTCCCTCAAGATCCAGCTATACCACTCTAGGGCATATACCCAAAGGATGCCCAATCATACCACAAGGACACTTGCTCAACTGTTCATAGCAGCTTTATTTGTAATAGGTAGAACCTGGAAAAAACCTAGATGTACTTCATTCATCCGAGGAATGGCTAAAGAAAATGTGGTACATTTACACAATGGAGTATTACTCAGTTGTTAAAAAACAATAGCATCAGGAAATTTGAAGGCAAATTGGATGGAACTCAAAAAACCATCCTGAATGAGATAATCCAGACCTAGAAAAACAAACATTGTATATACTCACTCATTAGTGGATATTAGTTGTACAATAAAGGATAAGTATGCTACAGTTCATAGACCCAGAGAGACTAGGTAACAAGGAGGGCTCATGTGGGGTATGCCTGGATCTCCCTGGGAAGAGGAAATAGAAGAGATTTTGTGAGTGGACAGAGGGTGGGTGGAGATGAGAACATGAGCAATCAGGCTGGGAGGGGGAGAGGGAGAGTACTGGAAAGAGAGGGCATTCTTGGTCAGGTAAAAACCAGGCTCTAGGAATCTTCCAAGAAATTACAAGGATGACCCCGGCTAAGAATCCTAGCAATAACTTATATGTAGCCTGAACTGGCCATCTTCTGTGACCAGGCAAGACTTCAAGTAGAGGGAGTGGGAACCCAACCCAACCACATAACCTTCAGCCTACAGTCTGTCCTGCCCATGGGATGTGCTGGGATTGGTGCCTGGCCCAAATGTCACCAGAGAAGCTTCATCCAGCAACTGATGGAAACAGGTGCAGACTCAGAGTCAAACTTCAGCCCGAGCTCTGAGAAACGTGAAGAAGAGGGGGAGAAAAGATTGTAGGAGCCAGAGATGTCAAAGACACCACAATAAATTCACAGAATCAACTAACCTGGGCTCACTGGTGCCCAGGGAGACTAAATTGACAACCATGAAACCTGCACGGGACTGATCTAGGCCCTCTGCATATAATGTTACAGTTGTGTGGCTTAGTCCTCTTGTGGGACTCCTAACAGTGGGAACATGGCCTGTCTCCTGCTCTTTTACTGGTTTTTGGGGCCCTACTCCTCATACTGGGTCACCTTGCCCAACCTTAACACATGGGAAAGTGCTTAGTCTTACTGTAACTGGATGTTGGTACTCATGAGAGACCTGCCCTTTCCTAAATAGAAATGGAGGAGGAGTGTATTGGTGTATTGGGGGTTGGGAAGAGAGAGGGGCTATGTAGTGGGGAAGGACTGGGAGGAGAAGAGGGAAGGGAAACTGTGACCTGGATGTAAAATAAATAAATTAATTAAAATTGTAAATTAAAATCATTAGAATTGTTCTAATATTGAAATTTTAATTATTCAAAGAAATGGCTAACTAGGCCACAATTTTTAGCATACATTATGCACATCTAAATAAACAATTCTGTTGGTAGAATTTAAATTGAGGGACCATAAAATTCTTAAAGAAATATCCATATGATCAAATTTTAAAAATGACATTTAAAGATATTTTATACAGGAGGAAAAATAGCTCATTAAAATGCCTCAAGTTTATGAGTCATCAGAGAAATGCAGTTTGAAAAGATAGTCTATCTCACACCTACCATATTGATTACAAATGTTTTACTTCAAAGGTTTAAGATAGTAAATGAGTAATACACTCCCATATGCTCCTGGTAGGAGTAATTTTAATTGGTAGCATCAATTTGATGATATGTAACCAATCATTATACATCAATAAAGATAATGGAACTCTAGCTATAGCAACACACATGGACACGGGTCTCAGTTAATATACTAAGAGACTCAAGTGAGTCCCTAAATAATACACATGTTTTATGCTTTACAAGGATTTCACATAAAAGCAAAATTAGTGTTGATCCATTGACATGAGGCTGCCAAGTCCTTTTGTATTGTCAAACCACAGCCAGTATGATGAACACAGAGGGGAATATATTTATTATAGTACTGAAAGCCACAGTTAAAGACTGCCATTCGGTGTCTGCTAAGAGCTGCATCTTCTGAGGCAGGGGAACACCCTGTCTTCCCATGGCAGAGATGCACAACAAAAGTACCTCCAGAAAATGCCAATATCAGGAGGGACAGTTATTTGTACTTATAAAGGAGGAGCCCCATGGCCTAATCATTCCTTAAGGTTCTCTCCGCTTATGTCTCATGGGCAACAATCAAATGGGGGGGGGGCACGAATTCAAATAATAGCAAAGAAGAAAGTAAAATAGCAGATAAGGATGTGATAAAATTTCAAATAAGTGCATTTTAGTTGAGATTTCAATGCAGAGGCTTAGCAGAGTTCAAAGATTATGAAATAATTGACTTGGCCAGGGAATGTGCCCTTTTATTGCATGGAGAGGAGTTGAGATGCCCAAGTGTGAATCTTTCTTGTAGTTGTCAGGAAGAACCAACCCTTGACAGGTCCCTGTCATCTGCAAGAATGCCCATGTTTTGTAAGCAGCTTTATTTCCCCACTTAAATAATCTTATAAGTTCTCAGATGAAGAGCTGCCAGGACAAAGCTTGTTAATCACACACAAATCTGTGTCCAGTACTCCTAACCTGGCCTTTACTGAGTCTTTCTTGTGTGGGAAGAACTTTCTTATGAATTTACAATTCTATAGACCCTCAATATCAAACTTCAGCACTAGCTTTCTCCTTCAATATGTTTTATACCAAGGAATTTATTTTCTCCCTGTCTCCCCCCACCCCGATTCTTTACTAAAAGGAAACAAAGTTCAATGGATATGGAATCATGTGTGGATTTGAGGAAAACCAGTTAATAGGATCAAAATACGTGTATGGAATATTTAATGAATTAAAAAAATACTGATAGAGAACATTTTTACTTATTATTTGAGAATTTCATACAGTATATTTGGATCAATCCCCCCCCACTCCTGTCCCTCCCAAATTCCTTCCTCCATCTTCCTACCTACCCAAATTCATGTTCATGTTGTTGCAGAGTTGCATAGGATGTGGGTCAGAGTTTATTTTCATGTGTGGACTGGTTTTTGTCCCTTTGTATGTTCAATCTCTCAACACATAGGACTCATTCATGAAGTAAAACCTGTAAGTATCCACCTAATATCAAGAACGTACAGTTTGGGGTCAAACAGCTAAACTTACACAACTAATTGAAGTACCAAAAGTGACGAGGAACTGAGGGAAAATGGAAGCGAAAAGTCGTAAAAGAAGATAGAAGCAAGGCGTTAAGGATGCAGTAAGTCAGGGGCCAGAACATGAATGCCCAACTGTGTGTGGTAAACAGTTATGGTAATCGCCCTGGGAAGGGGAAATAGATGAGATCTCTTGGCTAAACTGGGGGTAGAGGGAAGGGGTAGAGGGGAGGGGGAGGGGATGGAAGCATGAGGTAACAGGATGGTCGAGTTAGGGGAGGGAAGAGGGAAAGCAATGAAAGAGGTATCTTGATAGAGGATCCATTATGGGGTTAAGGAGAAGCCTGGTGCTAGTGAAAATCTCAGGAATCCACAAGGATGACTCAGTTAAGACTTTTAGTAATAGTGGAGAGGGTGCCTGAACTGGCCTTCTCCTGGTGACTACCCTAATTGTCATCATAGAACCTTCATCGAATAACTGATGGAAGCAGACACAGAGATCCCCAGCTAAGCATTGAGCTGAGCTCCAAGAATCTTGTTGAAGAGAGGGAGGAGGGATTGTAGGAGCCAGGGTTGGGGGGTGGGGGAGTGGGAGGTGGTGTGTGTGTGTGTGTGTGTGTGTGTGTGTGTGTGTGTGTGTGTGTGAAGATTTTGACCAGGAAACTCACAGAGACTGCTGACCCGAGCTAGTGGGAGTTCACAGACTCTAGACCAAGAGCTATGTAACCTGCATGGGACAGACCTAGGCGCTCTGCATATGGGCGACAGTTGTTTAGCTTGTGTGGCCTTTAGCAGTGGGACCAGGATCTTTCCCTGGCATATGAGCTAGCTTTTTGGGACCTACTCCCTATGGTGGGATGCCTAGCTCAACCTTGATGCAGAGGGGAGGAGCTTGGTCCTGCCTCAACTTGATGTGCAATGCATTGTTGACTCCCATGGGAGGCCTTACCTTTTCTGGAGTGGATGGGACTGGGGTAGAAAGGAGGTGGGGGAGGGAACAGGAGGAGAGGAAGGAGGGGAAACTGTGGTTAGTATATAAAATAAACAAAAAATTAATAATAACAAAAAGAAATTTTGTGACCACAGCACATGTACTCTATCAGCACACATTTATTGATTTCCTTTAGGCAATACCCTCTCCTAGAAGCAGAGGAAATATTAAAATTAACTGGCCTTGTAGTTATTCTCCGCCGCTTCTAAGATGTGGGGTTTCTCTCTTTATGAATCAACCAGCATTGAATGTATCAATTAGCTCCCACAGAGTGGGGTGAGGATCCTGTGATCTCAGCTGTCAAGGCAGGTGTTTTTCCTCATTCTGAATCCACTCCTGCCTAAGGATGACTCTTGAAATTGCTTTCCATGTCTAAGGAGGCTTTAAATTGGTCCTTTTATGTTTCCGAGTGTGAGGCCATGTGTGTACAAGAGTGTTCAGTGTGTGTATAACCCAAACCACAAGAATCACACTTTGCAGTCATTTAAATTTTGATAGCATTGTTTCAGATAGATGCATCTTAGTTTTCAAAGCAGAGGCTTAGGTAGTTAGTGGTAAGAACTGAATGTATTATATACATTGATTTTAATTTAAAAGTCTGCAGAAAATTTAGCTCTGGCCAGAGCCTTTGCAAGGATATGTGTGGTTGAAGTGTGGTAAGCGATTGAGAGTGTTCTGGTATCTTCAAGCACATTAATTTCCCAGGATATTTATAGGAAATAAGAGAATAAGATGAGAAAGAAATATTATCAGATCTGGGCAGCAAAATTCTACATAATTTAATAAGACATTTTTAATTCAAATGCTAGAGTGTATAGGCAGTGAGGAACATATCTTATTTTCTTTATTTTTTTATGGAATAGCCAGAGGACAAATTTCAGCTAAAATATCATAACCCTTTCTAAAATGACTAATCATCTGCTGATGGCTCCTCCTACTTATCAACCTAATTTTGTTATTTCTATAAAAATGCATCAATAGTAATTAAACTAACTATTCATTTTTGTGTAAGAAATAGAGCTGCATTTAAACATTAGATCTATTACAGCAATGCTTTTTCCTTTCTTTAGAGAAATATGAAGTATCATATTTTTTCTTAAAGTATCTGCAATCTTTCCTTCCAACAAACCTTCTTGATACTTTGCAGCAGCATTGGGCAATACTTCCCGTGTGGTTTATCTCTCAATATCTGATTTTTGGCATACATGAAGAATAAATGCTTGTGGGAGTGAAAGGTATTTATGGCTCACAGCCCTTAAAAACACAAATCAATTTTCAATTTTCAGACTGCTACAAAAGAGATAAATTATCTGTGTTCACTAAAACTCATTAAATTATTCATTTATAAATCCTCTTTTTGCAACTGGAACAAACATGAAATTAAACTTAAACAAAAGAAATGAGGAAAAGTGTTCAAATACATCCAAATTTAAAAATAAGGGGATCATTTTAGGGAAGTCATTGTAGTAACTAATGAATATGATACAATTCCCCCAAGAGCTTCAAAACTTCATAGAAATATTAGTTTCACTTTATTGACAAGTTGGCTTAATTGATACTCAGTTTGCCAGTCAGCATTCTGTTTTCTACTATAATGGTGTTGCCTTAGTTAATACATTTCCATTTTTCTAAATAAGCTGCAATGAAATTATTTGAGTCTGTAGGAACATTGAATAAATTTGAGGTTTACTCAGCGTGCACTTGTTCTTAAGTTCCCAAGAGGCATTTCAAATGTTAACTTCTGTGGAATGAGTTTAAGAATGATGTTGCAGAGAAGTTCACATTTTAAATGCCTCTTGGGAATTTAAGAACATTTTGTTTGAGAATTTCACCCATGAGTACTGTAACGACATCATTTCTACCCTTTCTTCTTCCCTATCCAACTTCAGCAAGCATCCTACTCTCTCTTAAATCCATGACCTCTTATTTAATGATGGTTGCATAAACATAACCCACTGAACCCATTTAGTGTTGCTCCGATGTGCATGTGTTTAGGAGCTGACAGCTTGGGTTTGATTGGATAGTAAGGTTTATCCTTAGAGAAGGTTGATTCTCCCTCTTTCAGCATCCATTAATTGCCTACCTCCTTATCTAGGAGTAAGGTCTTATGAGATTTCCCCTATTCCGGATGGAGTTTCAAGCAATGTTGGAGTTGTCATATTTAAATGAGTATAATTTTGAGATTTCATGGGTGCATCTTGTGAAGAAAGCAACTCACAGGTGCCATCTTGGTCCTCTGGCTCTTACGATCTTCCTGTTCCTTCTTCCACACTACATCCTGAACGCTAGGTTTCAGGATTTCACTGTAGGTGTATCAACTGTAATAGAGCATCCCTTGATCGTTTGTTCTTTTCATTGTGACAAGTGGTGGATTTCAATGTTTTCAGTCTGCTGAAAAAAGGAATTTCTTTAATGAGGGGTTGAGAGCTGTACTCACCAATAAGAATAAACATTTGCAATGCAGCTAGAATTTATACAAGTTTAGAATGCCAGTATTACTTCAGTCCCCAAACCAGATAGTGACATAACATGAAAGGAAATTAAAGGACAGTATCTCTGGATAATATAGAAGCAAAAAATCCATTAAAAATTATAAATCAAATACAGGTATATATCAAAAAGACCATCCATCAGGATTAAGGTATCTTACATAACTCAATTAAAGACATAAACAACATAAAAGCACTTAGAGTAAAAGTCACATAATCATTACAACATTGCAGAAAAGGTTTTTGAGAAACCTAACATACCTCCATATGCTAAAAGTAATGAGAGAGTAAGATTGGAGGGAATGTGCTTCAGCATAACAAAAGTTACCTATGACAAAACCACAGACAAAACTTTCCTGGAGAAAAAAATGTGAAGCAACCCTATTAAATCAGGACCGAGACAGATATGTCCTGAATATACATACTCTTTTTCAATATCATGTGTGAAATACTAGCTGTAGCAATAAGATAAGAAAGCAATTTAAAAGGGTACAAATAAGAGGAAGAGCTCACAATATCTCCATTTTCAGAGTATATATTATATATATTATATTCAAAATAGTATATATTATATCCAAAATAGTATATATTATATCCAAAAATTCAGCCAGAAATTTTCTGAAAGCGATTAACAATTTCTGTATAGTGATAAAATTCAAAGCAACTTAGAAAAATTAGTAATCTTTCTATATAACCACTAATAAACACATGAGAAAGAGATCATAGAAACACCTTTTTCAGTTTCTTTAAAAATTAGCTAAAATGAACTCAACCAAGGAATTAAAAGACCACTACAAAGAAAACTTCAAACCTCTGAAGAAAGAGGCTGAGGAAAACATTAGAAGATGGGAAGACCACCCATGCTCTTAGATTAATAGTAGTAATATTGTAAAAACGTCCTTTCTGCCAAAAGCAATTTACAGATTCCATGCAATGCCAATCAAAATTCTTGTAACATTCTTCCATGAAATAAAAAAAATCCTAAAATACAGAACCACAAAAAACTCTAAGTAACCAAACTTGTCCTGAACAAAAAGAACAATGATGGGGGGAATTACAAAAACAAATTACAAGTTGTAATGTGGAGATATAGATAAATCAGGATGATAATGTCACACATACACACACACACACACACACACACACACATACACACACACACATACAACACATTTAGATCAATGGAACAAAACCAAAGACCCCAAAGTGAATACATGTAACTGCATCCATTTGCTATTTAACAAAGATGATAAAAAATAAAAATACAAACTGGAGGAAAATAAGGAGCATTTTCCATAAATGGGGCTGGGACAGATGGGTGCTTCTAAGAAATTTTAAGAAAGATAAATTAGATTTTTTTAAAGTAGGTAAAATAATATGTGAAATGCATATATTAATATAACAGTGCTATGTTCTAGAATTTCCAATATGATTGCAGTATAAAGAGAAGAGGTGATGCCATAAGAAGGGTAGCTAATAAAGTAGTTGGAGACTAAATCATTAGAACTCTATCCTAAGTACTTGTTAGCATTTTACTAAAAGGGATTGGAAGCTTGAAACAGAACTCCCTAGTACTCAGGTCTGAAGTCAGCTGTAACAGGAGACAAGTAAATGATGCTGCTTTTTAAAGTTACCCAGTCCTGAAAACTTAATAAAAAGATTCATAGGCAAAAGGAGCTGTGAGAATGCTTGACAGATGATTGGATAAAGCTTGTGTCTATAGCCCACGCACAAGCGGAACCCTAAAGATAATGAGCAACCTCATTGTCATCTCAGAAGCCTCCTCAGTACTGAATGTACAATTAAATTACTGTTTAAAGGCCACCATGAGTAATTCTTCCCGACAAAATCAAGCAGAAAACTTGATGATGAAACTGATGCCAGTGATTCCTGTGCTCTTCCCATGACACTTTACATCTGGTTGTTCCTGAGTCATTTCATTGGAATACAATATACCTTGTACTCAGTGTCTGAATGGGATTAAGGAAGGTGTGACATTTTAGAGAGTTGTCTTCCTGTTCCTGGGGAACAAATGGAAATGCAGACAGGCAGCAAGCATCCATGAGCATATGTGACATGATATAAGTACTCATACTGCAATCCTGGCTGAACACTGAATTCAGTGGGATTCACTTTGGTGGACAGGAAATGAGAAGATGTGGGAGGAAACGAGCATTTGGCTGTGGGCTGAGATTGAGAACTCGACCCCATCTTTCCTGATAGCATAGTTGATATCTTAAATCCTCTTCAATCCTCTAAGCAAAAGTGCTTAACACAAATATTCCATCGAAAACGCTGAGCACAACGGTTGTCACACAGTCAAGTATTCAGTAAGTGGCAGCAGCTGGTGTTGACATCCTGTACAATGTAGTGTTTGGGTTGTACGCTATTTAAGGTCACTTTGGGCCCTTATAGGGACTGCTAATGGAGGCAAAATAAATACTAATGTGAGGGTAGTCATTCTTCTTCATCTCTGGTGGATAGTCTTTTTTTTGTAGTTTTGATAATTCTGGTGATTATATGAGATTAAAACAGATTTTTCTTTACCAAGGTTTGGGAATTCTTTAATTATTGCTTTCGAATCATCTTGAGAGTGCACTGAATGCTTAACGACCCTCATTCAGAAAAAACAAAAAAACAAAAAAACAGTTCAATAGACTAAAAATGGAGTCCCAGTGAACTTAATGCATGTACTCTGAAGGTCACAGGTCAAGAAAGCCTGAAATAAAGAACAATATCAGTAGGGTGACAATGTATTCAAGAACAGCAGGAGCTTTAATAAAAATTGGAAGCTGTTGATGTTGTTGTTAGAAATAACTCAGATGAATTTTTTTTATCCTAGCAGAACAGGAACCAAATAAATTCAACTCCCATGTCTACATAAAATAAGACGATGGCCCAGCCAGTGTTTGTTCCACGCCTCATTCTGGCAAAAGTGCTCACTGCACGACTTGGTCGAGAGTCACAGTGCCGACACTATCTGCCATCAACGACGACTGAACTCGGTTGTATTGTTTGCAGAAGCAGGGGCGTGCAGCCAGAGACTAACACAGATTTGTCTGTTTTTGCAAACAGAAAACTTGAAAGCTCAAATGCCATTGCAAATGTCTATGAATGAAAAAAAAAACCTAGTGTAAGCTCCCTTTTCATTTTTATTCGTACTGTTTTATTTATTGTTGTTGTTGTTGGTGGTGGTGGTGGTATTTTATTTTATTTTATTTTATTTTATTTTATTCTTTATTTTAAAATCCCTACAGAATAAAACAAATGACTGAAAAACAAAACAAATCTGCTTTGTGGGACATGCTATTTCTTTATGATCAGAATTTATAACTCATTCACCCGTTCACATTTGAGGTTGTCATTTTACAGATATCCAATACAAAAGTCTCTAAAGACATCTTAACAAATAAGATGAAATTAGATTTATGGTATCTAAGATTCCAAGGCTGAGGTACTGAAAATATCAGTGAGAAATGCTTCCATGGTATTAAAGGGATGTTTTAACTAGAAAGAAAATAACAAGGTAACTTTTATAGATGATGTTATTACCTTAAAACATTAAAGTAGCCATGCTGGTGAGACTTCATGGCTACAGCGTCTCTTAAATTTCCAGGAGACACAGATTCACAGCAAACTTTCCATTTCTCTCTTTTCTGATCTTCCTGGCCCTCTTCTTCTACTATAAAAGGAAGGAACCAGTAGACAAACTAACATGGAACCCTGTGCTACCATGAACCCTACCCAAAGAACTGCAGGAATGCGGAGAGTGGGAGAAATCGTCTTCCCAGGGAGTAACATAGCAACTAATTATTCAGTAACCAAATGGTCAGCCCTGACAACATAAATACAAGTAACATTGTACAGATTGAGAAAGTTGTATTTATATATTTAGGAACGCGTGCGTGTGTGTGTGTGTGTGTGTGTGTGTGTGTGTGTGTGTGTGTGTGTGTGTGCTATCTGAAAAAATAATAATAACAATTTTACTTTGTAATATTTCATGTCTCATTGGAAGATATTATACTTCAGTTCAAATTCCTACACTGTGATAATCTTGATGCATTTTAATTTTTTACTTTTTTAAAGAATTTAATTTAGTTACATCATTTCCTGCCTCTGTTTTCTCCCTCCAACCCCATCCAGGCAGCTCCAACCTTGCTCTCCTTAAAATCGATGGCCTCTTTTTCTTTAATTATTGTTGTTGTTGTTGTTGTTGTTGGTGGTGGTGGTGGTGGTGGTGGTGTGTGTGTGTGTGTGTGCACGCACACACACACAAATAAATTAATAAATAAGTGTAAAATTGGATTAAAACGAAACCAAAGGATATGAACACAGCTATGAAGATAGGATTGTGAGAGATAGAGACGTAGCCCAAAATGTTTAGAAATAAACGAGAACATTCTGTGTGGATGAGGTCTTTCACATCAATGAAAATGTCAGTAAAGGTCACTAGAACAGAGAGGATGAGATAAACAAGATAATACAGAACAATATAAGCTTCCCAAATCCTTAATTTAGCCTCCAAGAACATGAAGAAAACTAGATTTCATTTCCAAGCAAACCACAATGAAGTATAAGATAATTGATTTTTAAATTTTTGTCACTTTCCTTTCAGATAGAATAATTTCCATTTATAGAGAGCTAGCTACAAGTTCACTGACTGTTTTCAGTTATTGCTCCCATTCTTGTGCCTATCCAGCTCAAGTTTAGTTATTTCTCTTTCAATTCTAAATATCCTATCCTGTTTGGTTCCACTTAAGATCCCTGCTCCCTTTTTGGGTTACTTTTAAAATTTTATCTTTTGACTTCCATAATGTTTGCAATGTTTTAATCATTTTTGTATCTGTTTTACAGTCTGGCAGAATTCTTCCATATGACTCACAAATAAGTCCAAAGCTTCCCAATGTAAGTTGAGATTCTCCTCATTTTTACATGATAATGAACTTTAAAATTGTAATTGCATATTTTGAATAGCATGTCTGGTGTCTTATTAACATCTATGAGGATCAGCTGGTGGTTTGCTGATTCATTCCTTACTGTGGTTGATCTGACCAAGATATCAGATCCACACTGGAGCAGGTTCAACATGCACACTCTTAAGTCCCTCTCTTTCTCTCCATGACTCTTCCCAGTATGTTTTAGCTCCTTAGCATTCCTTGTACTGCATCTGTGGTACAAAGGGAGGAGTATCCATTGCTCCACTCTTGTTTGAATTTTTTGTGCATTCCCTTTTGAGAGACAATGCTTTTAGCCAATTATGAAACTTCTTTATGCCTTACTTTCCCTTTATGCATTAGTTTCCTATATTTAAAAGAGGGCAATAGGGGTGGGAGAGATGGCTTGTTGGTTTGCACACTGCACTTCTTAAGGTTTGTATCTGTAATTAGTAAAACAATTAGCCTAAAACCCGAAAATGAACCTCACTGGCTGGCTCTGGGTAAGCATCCACTCCACACTGGTGGCAGATGTGGACTGACAGTAGCTTGTACGTTCAAAACATCCTCTGTACTTTAGGGGAAGGTTGCTGTGAAGTAACAAGCAACAAAGCTGTTTGCTTGATGTTAATCACATCTCCAGTGGATCTTTCTTCATTTACTAGACACCCTTCTTGCTAAATGACCTTTGTAGTAACCATGCACATGGTTTTCCATGTCACTAAGTAATAAACTACATCAATGACAGAAATATTCCTGCTCTTTCAACTCATTCTGAATATTGTAGCCAGCAGGAAAAAAATCATTTTGAAATCCACTTTTGGATGTTGGAAAGAATATTGTGAGTTAAAATCCACTGAGGTTGATTTAGCATGCCCTGGAAAATCTGAAAGTGATGAAAAAACAAGGAATAAAAACTGGCTCCAGAAAACGGAGAAGCGAGCAAAGCTTGGCTTTTGCATATAAAAAAAAACTAATTTTAAGACTTTTATTAAGTCTGCTGGAAATGTTTTCATCACAGAGTAAGCCAGTAACCAAAACTACTTGGCATGTATTAACATATCCTCATATTACCAGTAAAATTAAATTTAAATATGAAATCCCCTCTATACTAAATATAAATGCTATATATTTGGAGGATTCAGAATCAATTCAAAGTATTTACTCTTAGAATTATGATTTTGATAACAATCCCACCATTTTTCCCAGTTCTAGGCAGAGAGGATTTACACACATGTTAAACCTCCAAGATGGTCCAGGGACCTCAAGAAATAGTAAACTTGGAGCTGATACTTCTTTGCCAGACAAGACCATGTCCTTATTCCTTCTTTTCTTTTGCCTGATTTAAGAGTGTAGTGAAAAACACCTTTGGCATGCCGAGGAAAAGGCCAGGCCCAGGAGAACTGAGATGGAAAGATGACAGTGGCCAAGAAGAAAGAGAGAAGCATCATGGTGACTCACAGAGACGAGTAAAGTTTCTCTGATGCTGAGAAGCTGGAAGAGTCCTTACAAGTGCCTTATCTTTTCATCATTTCCTGGGGATGGACTTGCTATCACTCCAGGAGCCAGGTTGACCGAATCAACACCATAGACATCGAGAGAGCCCTTCATTACCCCCAGTGTTTGCAGGCACTCACAACAAGAGACTATCCCACTTAGCAAGAGTCCATAAAAGTAAGCAAATTCTGGTTGTGAGCAAGCTGCCTGGTGTTCTACCAACCAAAGAAGCAGCCATCCATCCCAGGTCTTATACTTTGAAACAGTGCAAACTCCAGCTAGACGGTGATGAAGCACACCGAACTTCATCAATCTCAGAGAAGAGATGAAGCATTGATGGGTAAGTTAAGGCCTTCCAAGCAGAGGTGTAGGGGTAAAATACTAAATACAAGTCAGAAATCACCCTGAATATTTCAAAAAAGGGGGTAGATGATCAAAGAATGGAGTTAAAAGCAAGAAATAGGAGTTGTGAAATCACAGACACCTGGGTCTTCTTACTAGAATGATAAATATAGCGTTTATTTTATAATCCAATAAAAGTCAGTTAGGTGATTTTTTATTTATAAAATTTTATTTTAAAATTTTGTTTTTAAAAATATACAAGTAATACTTTCATAGGACAAATTAGAGATGGAATTTTAGCCCTATGACCAAAAGATATACTAGTTATAAAGAGGTAGTAAATATACAAGAATCATTTCTTTTATTGTAGTTTCGATTCCAAGGTGGTGTCGGTGGGAACTCTTGCATCTGGAAATCAGGAAACACTAACACATTCATCAATATTCCTATGACAACTAAGAGACACACAGGTTGCGTCCATGGCGAGGCTTTAAGAATAAAATAAAGTTTAGAATATTCCCTGCGCTTGTGAATCTGAAGTATACCAAGTTGGACAATGAGCGCATATTTTCCTGTGAGCTGCCACAGTGCTAGTGAGTTCCCAAGTTAAGTTGTTTGTCCTTTAGCATCACAGTCACTAACTGAAGATGGGCTCCCAAATCCCACTCCAACATTGTCATCGCTCCTGTAATGAAGACATCAGCAAGATGAGAGAAGCGGCAGAACTGAATAGAACCTGGAGTGAGGAGGGGTACATGGGAGGACCTGGAGGAAGGGAAGGGAAGAGAAGGGGGGGGAGGGGAGGGGAGGGGAAGGGAGGAGAGGGGAAAGGAAGGGAAGGGAAATGAAGGGTAATATGATGTAATTATAGAATAGAACCTAGAAGGAGGAGGGGTACATGGGAGGAGCTGGAAGAAGGGAAGGGAAGGGAAGGGAAGGGAAGGGAAGGGAAGGGAAGGGAAGGGAAGGGTAATACGATGTAATTATAATATAACCTCAAAAGTAAAAGATAATATATCTTTTGACCCTTGACAAAACTGACTCTTCTCTCTCACTCCCTGTGGATTTCAAGGGGCTTTAGATCATTTTCCCTCTTTGATTACAATGGACAGCAACTCTCCCTCACTTACCCTAGCTACACACACCACTTAACCTATATAAGCTGAGTAAGATTTTGACGGATTAAGTATCAAACCATGATTATGAACACAGGCAGAACGTCAACAATTTACCTTAGAAACCAAGTCATAGAAGACTATCGAGAAGGACAGTTACCAGAAAGCAACACAGTTAGGTATTGAACTCAGCAA
The DNA here is from genome assembly GCF_007827085.1 of Peromyscus californicus insignis. Lineage (NCBI taxonomy): Eukaryota > Metazoa > Chordata > Mammalia > Rodentia > Cricetidae > Peromyscus > Peromyscus californicus. The sequence continues at coordinate 31,900,276 of NW_026294492.1, read as the reverse complement.
GAAAGCTGAGACTTCAGTAAAGGAAAGAATAGGCTGGAAAGACATGGTGGTATTCATTAGGGGAACAGTTTTCCTCAATTATTAGCACAAATCAAAAGGAAAGAGTAAAACACAGAAGACCTAGGGTGATTGAGAAAACAAGTACCTGAGCTAAATAACCATAATGAATTCCAGGTTCCAGAGGCCTTTCCCGCCAATTCTTTCAGATCCACCCAGACCTTATTCTTCACCCTCCAATGGCAGTGCACAGCTATTCTCCCTCCTTACTGCTGGCTATACTCAGATTCTTGTTTGGGTGCGCTTCTAAAATACCTACATGTATATGCATAAATATATACGTACACGCATGTGCTTACTTTCTACTCATGTGCATATTTGTATACACATATATTTGTATCTATCCTTATACAGAGGGAATGAGAGCGTTCCCGTTGTCTATTTTCCTGGTACTTAGCTTTGTTGCGGTGCAGTAGATGAAGGGATTCTTAGGAACGGAAGTACCCACAATGATATTTTTATATTTTTAAAAGTTAAGCAATATTGGTTTGTCTGTGGCCCTTTTGTTGTTGTTCATTTGTTTGAGTCAAAGTCTTATATATAATCCAGACTGGACTTGAAGTCACTTTATAGATGAGGACGACTGTGAAATTTGGATCCAACTAATTCTGCCCATTCAGTGTTAAGATCACAGGTGTCCACCATGAAACCCAGTTTATGTGGTGGTGTGGGTGGAACCCAGGGCTTTACATTACAAGACAACACTTCTACATCTTAAGCTATATTGTTAGACCTGGGACACTGTTTCTACACCATAAAACTTCATCTGGACAAATTGAGGAGTATTATGCAATTCTTCTAGACCAGCATTGTGCTAGACATTTGGCTTATATGATAAATACTATTATAAATAAAAAAGAAACCCATAACAGCAGTTTTCAACCTATGGGTTGAAACCCCTTTGGGGGTTCAAACTACACTTTCACAGGGTCCTTAAGACCATTGGAAAAACACAGAAATTTACATTGCAATTTATAATAGTAGCAAAAGTACAGTTATGAAGTAGCAATGAAAATAACTTTTATGGTTGGAGGTCACCACGACATGAAGAACTGTATTAAAGGGTGGCAGCGTTAGAAGGTTGAGAACCACTGACCTATAGTTGGGATGTTGGGAAGAATAAGTAATGTTTATTTCTGTGTTTAAAATACCATATGTGTAGACCATGACTTGAAAACAGGAAGTAGGGGACTTATGAAGACAATGTGGGAGTATAGGCAAAACATTTTATTACTTTTAGAGTGTGCATTAATTATCTTAAGGAAACAGGCAGATTCAAGGAGGTGGGAAAGTCAGAATGTGAGAGAGCTGGAATAACATCTGGGAAAGTTGGAATAACATCTGGGAAGCAATGCCCTTGATGAACAGGGTTGGGAGGGAAAGACAAGTGTTTGAATGACTTTTTCTTTGCTTATTAAATTGAAAAATTTTTAAAAGACCTTGAGCCTAGCAGGTAGGCAACAGGGCATGTGAATCGGGACTGTGTTGTAAGAGTCAGAGGGAGTAATGTAAATTTGGAAAGGAGTCAATAAATGGATGGTTTTAGAGTCCATGAGTCAGACAGAGATATCTTTACAGATACATGTAAGCTAATGAGTAAAATGGGGAGTTGTATATATAAAATTCTTACCAGGGCATACAGGAATGATTGTTCATTATCAGACTGCCTGTTCCCTCAATTTTTCTTGGTTTATGATGGAGTATATGAGATGATCATATCTACTCTCACTTTATGCCCATCAAAATGAGTTATCATTCTATGATTCTTATCTTCTGAAGTATTTGAAAAATGAAACATAATAAAGTTAGAAGGTGAATACAAAATATATTAAGAATTTGATGGACATTTAATACACAGAGATACAAAATAGTTTTAAATACTCTACATATGTGATGGGAATCCTCAACATTTTATTGTTCAATTTACCAAGATAAAAACGGTAAACTGAGGTTTTATCTTTTTTTCATTTGTGCTCATAAGATACTAGCTGAATCTGCCAACCATATGGTGGCAAATTCTACTAATAAGAGCCACTTTCCTGTAAAATGAACTCACAGGTTTAACTTATTCCATTAATACCACTTCAAATGCTTGTTTCTCAATCAGCAGTATCAGAGTGTCTCCTATCCCAGCTTAGTTGGAATAGTTGGAAAAGTACCTGACATTTTTATATGCCCCTAACGTTCTCATTCCATTCACAATCCTTCTTTGCAAACTTGTCAAGAAATTAAATATCAGCTGAGGTATACATGTATCAAGAAGTCTGGCACTTATGAGGAATGGCTTGTAGGAGAGGTGAACACTGTCAAGTTGCAAATGGCCTATTTAGAGTGGTGGCTATTATCTTGTTACATCCTTCAAGATCAAATTGTGGTGTCCATAGAGTCTTGAATATTCAGTGGTTTTGTTGTTGCTGCAGTTTGTTTATTTTTAATTTGTTCAGCTCTATTTCAGGACTTTTCCTAGTATGATGGCATAAAGATATATTGATATGTAATGCTACAGAGAGGTCTATTACTTTCCAGTGTTCACATACATGCATTCCACATAGGGATGGTCCTTTGAAAGTGTGTGTGTGGGGGCTATCCCAAAATTTATTTCTTTTTAAATTTGAATATCAGATAGACTCAGTATCATTTGCTTAAGAGTCCTTTTTCAATTAACCTACTCTCTACGCCAAACTCTCTAATGTGTGCTGTTAGTTTATTTAACTCTGTCCCCATTGTACAGCCTTAATTACTTTGGTTTTGCAATATTTCTTAATAACTCTTGAGGAAACATCTTCACTGAAACTCCTAAGAGTCCCTTACCTTTTAATAAATCTTTGAATTCCAAAAAATGGGTTAAAATTGCTTTTTAAAGAAATAAGCAAATAATTGGAATTATTTAGAATTAGATCTGAACATTCATAAACTCAAATAGCCTCAATTTTTTCTTAAAGTCAACTATATATTTACAGTATTAAATGCTACAGCGTGATATATAGTGATATATAGCAAGTCTCCTTCTAGATATTTAAAATTGATAATCAGATTATAATTGTCCTTTTGAAGCTTTTTAGTATTCTCAGATGTGTTTCTAATATTTCCAATTTTATTTTAGTGTAAAGTACATTTGCTTGTTGCTTTTAAGGATTTCCATTGCTGAGGTTTTCAAAGTGCTCTTAAATACAGTACACTGATTTGTGTCAGAATGCTAATCCAAGGTCTTCGTGTTGATGATCACCTCTTCAGTAATTAGGAGAGACACATGATGGATAAAAATTTTATAACTTGCTAATGATGGAATATCCACAACTCATCCAGAGTCCACACACACAGAGGTCAACACACAAGAAGAACCTATGGGCTAGCACACTTATGGAGTCTAGACACATCTAAACAGGTGTCTCATGAGGACTTGTGGGTTAGAAGCAAGCAGGCAAGGGTTCCCGGAACTTCACCATGACTATAAAATGAACCCCTAGAGTACTTAACATTCCATTTGGGTTGTGCGAGTTAATTAGGTTTAGTGAAGCATGTGATACCTGGATGACATATAGGGAGGAAGTCTCCAGGAAGAAGTGGTGTTAGGCAACCTCCCAATGTATTATATTGAGGAAGAGGAAGAACATGGTAAGGTTGACTAACCAAGTATGTGCATTGAGAAAGTTAAAGTATCAAAGCAACATCAAATTGTAAGAATCCACAACCACTTGCTGCCTCAGCTCTATGTTTCAAGTATAAGGCAGAAAGAATAGTGCAGATGTATTGATGGTAAGGGGAAGTAGTGTTGGACAAGAAGAGAGACTGGGGAGGAAACCTGGAGAATAATAGGAGGAGAAGACATCAGAAGTGAGTTTTCTAGCCAATGCAGAAAGCGGTTGACATATTAGTAGGAGTTGTGCCTCATAGGAAAATAATAATTGCGATTAGTTTTATAAACAATCCCTTCAGCTGTGAAAGTTTGTGGGTGGAAGAAAGCATGAAGTACACTGAAATGATGATTCACTGAAGGGGAATGTGCTTCTTACTGAACTGAAACAATGATGCACTTTAAGAAAAAAAAAACGTGAAAGCTGTTCTAGGTCCATTTGCTGCCATAGGAGAGTCAGTCAGTCCATAGGAACCACTGTGGGGAGGCTATAGTGTCTGGGGCAACATCATCTCCAATATGCCGGATAAAGTCATCATGAACACTGATCTATTGGATTGAAGCTATGGCATTTGAAGTGATGTCACCTCTAGGGTAAAGTATTAGGAACAAGGTGACATTGATTGAGATGTAGTATTTGGGTTGTCTTCCAGGTTGGGGGTGTTGCCCATAGCATCTCTCATTCTGTTTGAAACTATGGTTGAGAGGCTTTTGTTCACAGTGGAAATTTAGAATCAAAATGCATATTCAAATAGGATTCCCATGAAAAGAGCTGCTCTTCCTATATTTTATTTATAACTTTTTCTTGAAAGTTCATTTTTTATATGAAAATATTAATATAGACCCATATGCTTATATACGTACACCTACATTCACGTGTTTCAGTCAGTTAAATCTACTATAATAACATTCAGATGACTGTAGGGCTTAAGCAACAAACAGTTGTTTCCCTTTGTATTGGAGGATGAAAAGTCCAAGACCACATATGTGCAACCTCAGTCCCTGCTGAGACCCACCTCACCTGCACATAGACACACTTGCATTGTGTCCTCACAAGGTAAAGGATGATGGAGAAGAAGCAGGCTCCTCTGTGGAGTTCGGAGTAAGGAGTAATCACTAATTCTATTCACCAGCTGAACTGTCATGACCTAGTTATCTACAGAGGACTCCACCTCCAAACGATATCATGCTGGGATTTGACATGTGCAATTTGGGAGAAACAAGCTTTTTGTCCATAAGGGAGTAGACATGCACCAATTATGACAGTGGAGCTTAAGAAACACAAGAAAAGTGTCACAAGCTCAAGCTTGTTATCTGGATTAAATAGTTTATTTCAGGTGTGTGTATGTATATTTTATGTTAATTATATATTATATACAACACATTTATAGAAAAGACAGAGAGAAGAAAGTAAGAATGTAGATCATTAAATTTAGTTGTAAGTAATGACATATACAAGATGCCACACAGGATTTTAAATATATGGATATGTTTGTGTAGTTATGTATTTGAGAATGTGTCAAATTTGAGAATGTGTCAAAAATGCTAAATTTAATACATCAAAGGATGAATTTCTGAACTTTTGTTTACTGTGAAATCATGTGGCAAATTTTAATAGGGCAACCTAGCATTTTGTTGTCAAATGAAGTATGTGATAATTTTAAATTAATTTTTGAACAGTTGCCTTTTCTTGAAGGCAATGATAATTATTAATTTTCAGACATGAGACACAATTTAACATGTTTTGGAAAGTTCTAACTTCTTTAGTTTAATAATAAAATAAATATGTCATTAAATTATAGTATCCTATAATCAGAATATATGAAAGATATAAAAGTCTGTACTTGGAACCATCAGGGACCTTGATATAGATCTGCTTCCATTCTTGAAAGCGTTAACAGTCGTCACAGAACCAACATTGTCCCACAGTGAAGCATGAACCTAATTAGTCTTATAAATAAAAACTACGAGTCAACTAATGGGATAATAACCTGAAAGACCAGAGAAGCAGAGGAGCAGCCACCAGTGACTTTTTACCTCTTCGGACCCAAAGGGCCAAGATCCTGTCTCCACCCCACCTTATCACTGCCTCTCTCTACCTTCCGAGTGCTGAGATTAAAGGCATGAGCTTCCCAAGTGCTGGTATTAAAGACTTGAGCAACCACTGCCTGGTCTCTATGGTTAACTAGTGAATAGCTCCACCCTCTGATCTCCAGTCAAGCTTTATTTGTCAGAACACAAACAAGATATCACAGAACACCACCTATCATCACTGTTGAAGCATGTTGAAAAATAAAGTGATTAGGATGTATGGTGAATTATGCAGACAATGAGCCACAGTTCAATTTTATTTGTAATGAATACTGCAGAGTAGAATCAAGGAATGTGTAGCTTCCACATGGCCAGAACAATAGTACTGAAATACAAAAAAGGGCATAAATTAAATGATTATGTATAAATGAATAGCTTTTAAAATCATTTCTATATATGCTCACTGTAATGAGACATCCTTTTTGAAATATGTGATACATTATCTGTAGTTTCTCTACTACACAACACCAAGAAAAAATGCTTACAGCTTTCCAACTATGACTAGACACACATCAATGAAACTGCTCACCATTTCCTCCTCTCTGTGATCCTCAGACTCTGGGTACCAGTAGTCTACTCTCAAGGTCAATGAGAACAACATGTTTTCTTTTCCATACATGAGTTTCTTTCCACAGAAAAACAACACCCTTCTCTGTCTTAATTGTATCACTTAACACTGTGACCTCCAGTTCTATCTTCTTCACAAATGTCAGGACTTCACTTTAAATAGCTGAATAGTGTTCATTTTGTATCTGCGCTCTATTTTCTTTGTTCATAAGTTTATATTTCACTTCGATTGTTTCCATTTCTTGGTTACTGAGGAAAGTGCCACAGTAAACATGGAATGGAGATGATTCAGATAGAATGATTGCATGCCTTTGGATACCTATCAAGAAGATGAACTGATAGGTTGTCTATGGTAGTTCTAGTTTTAGTTTTTTGATAAACGTACATATTGATGACTACACATATTTATATTTGTACTAACATGGAGCAAACATCAATGGTGAGGTATTTCAACTCTAATCATTACACACTAATATTTTTCTCCCTTTCCCAGTACAGAATCTCTTATCCCAATAGTTACTATGATGTTTAATTCTTAATTACATTCCTCTCTATGTATATAAAACTGTTGCTCAAGTTAAATGTAAAAAAGGAAGTCAGTGTTTCAAGACAGTTAAAGTTGACATAGTTTAATGTATATCATGTGGAACATTGTGTGACATATACTTTATGTATGGAATGCGGTTTTACAAGACAAAATATTCTTTCCCTAAGCATAAATAAAATTAGATTTGTGTGGAATTCCAATCCACTACCAATTATTTAAGTAATTAAACATGTGAATGGTTATGTACTCATAAAGGTGATAAGTCTGAACAATTATGTGTGTCTCCCTTGCATCATTTGTTCTTGAGAGTTGTTTTAGTTATTTCCATCTTGCATCATGAAGCAAGTTCCACAAAGGAAAGAGTTTTTTGCCCTGGTCTCCTTTCAGAACACAGAAATTGTTTTCTGTTTCCTGTGTGTTCCAGATTAAAGACAAGTAATCAGAAAGTAGAAATCATGCTTTCTACCATAATGCTTCAAAACCCAATATATTTCTGATGTGTACTCCACCTCATCATTGCCATCTAATTTCTCATATATATATTGAAAATATTTATCTGGCAGATTATAATTTTTCTTCATACTGTTTTATGCTAGCAGAATCTTATATAACAAGATGTTCAAAGGATTGAATTCTCAATACCAGTGACCTTGTAATTAATTTCTCATCAGCATGGTCATTAGAACACTAAATCAGTACACTAATGTAAAGTCTTTACTTTTTTATCATCCAAATATCCTCAGCCCATAATGGATAATACACGTGTTTTACTTCAACTTTACTGAGGCCAGTCAGCTTTCTGACAACTAAATTTTGGCCATTGTGTGGCTGGCTCTTCTTCTGATAACATGTTCTCCCTATTGAACAAAGAACTAAGCCACAATTAAATCATTCCCTGTTGCAATCCATTCAACTGACAATTCGATCTTATCATACTTTAGCTGAAACCCAAACTTTTACTTCAATGTTTTAAAAGTCTGAGCATCTTGTATAAATCTCTATAACACAACTAAATAAAATTACAGAATTGCATGAACTACCATTATGCCAACATTACTGTCTCTGACACTTACTATCCAATTGACATCTTCTGCTGTGGGATGGTCTGTACGTCAGATGTGTTGCTGATTGGTCAATAAATAAATCACTGATTGGTCAGTGGCCAGGCAGGAAGTATAGGCGGGACAAGGAGGAGAAAAAACTGGGAAGTGGAAGGCTGAGTGAGAGAGACACTGCTAGCCGCTGTGATGACAAACAGCATATGAAGATGCCGGTAAGCCACGAGCCATGTGGCAAGGTATAGATTAATGGAAATGGATTAATTTAAGCTGTAAGAACAGTTAACAAGAAGCCTGCCATGGCCATACAGTTTGTAACCAATATAAGTCTCTGTGTTTACTTGGTTAGGTCTGACGGCTGTGGGACTGGCGGGTGACAGAGATTTGTCCTGACTGTGGGCCAGGCAGGAAAACTCTAGCTACAATCTTCTATGGTACTCCCTAAAAAAAATGATGATTAAAATTCAGGGGATGAGGATTTGACTAATAAAACTATCATATCTTCAACAATTTTTAATAAAAATATGTAAAGTCCAATAATACGATTTATAGTTCTTACAATGTTTTCATCAAAAGAATTATGTTTTTACTTCCTAAGCTTTTTGGATTTTAAAACCACCATTTATAGGCAATGTCTTAGCAACAGCAGTAGTTATTGAGACCATTGTTAGTATTTGCAGTTGAGCATGTTAATGAACACACATATTATAAAATAATGAAATCTGAACATGTTAACTGAGTTTCAGCTAATATCTGTCATTTAGAAGTACACTTATTTATGTTTATCCATTTGTAAGTATTATTTCCAACTGATAGTGACTGGTTTTACTAGTGGTTCATAGACAGTTTTGAATATTGCCTGTTATCAATAATCTCAATAGTATTCAAAGTTTCCAATTCTGCTTGTACCTTTATCAATTTGTAATTTTGCAGCATTCAGAAAATAGAAGCCAGATGTGACTTACCTAAAACACTGGCCCTTGGGAAGCTGAGGTAGAAGAATCTTCAGTTTAGGCTACATGGTGAGATCCTGCTTTCTTAAATATTTGTGTGTGTGTGTGTGTGTGTGTGTGTGTGTGTGTGTGTGTGTGTGTGCTGTGTGTGTGTGTGTGTGTGTGTACTGTGCATGTGTGCTGTGTATGTATGTGTTGTGTGTGCCTGTGTGTATGTGTGTTGTGTGTGTGTGTGCGTGTATACACAAGAAATACTCTTAGAGTTCCATCTATTAAGTAGGAAGGTGACTCCCCCTAAACCTGATATTTATCTTTTCTCTTTATTCCTACTGTCTAGGCAGAGATTTATTCTATTCCCTGCTCCAGGCTAATTGCTCTGCCTTTACTTTGGATATATCATTTTTCTACCACCAAAGGTAAATTTCTATATCATTCTATCTTGTCTTCATAAAAGCCACCATTCAGTTGGCTTTCTACACATTATTGCCTCTATCTTTTCTGATTATCGAGTCTTAGATGTCTCAACAAATCTTAGCTTTGTTGGACACATCACTTTGTTTTAAAATCTTTAAATTGATGTATCTCACTTAAAAATTGATAGATGAGGCAGTTATCAAAACCCAAGCATACCCACCGAGCACTTTGGAGGTGGAGGCAGGAAATTTTCTGTGAGTTTGAGGCCAGGCTAAGTCACAGAGTGAGTTCCTAGACATCTTGAGCCCCAGAGTCAAGCCTTGGTCTCAAAACAAATCTCTAAATAAATAAATAAATAAATAAATAAATATCAAAGCTCAACATTTTCATAAAACAGAAAGAAACAATGAAAAATAATATTCTCAAGGAAAACTCGATGAGGTACTAAATAATGAAAGAATAAAAGGTTGATATTAATTAGTAGTCAATAAAATTTTCCTAAAGAAATATTAGATTTTAAGGATGCAATATAGTTACACAATTTAAAAACTTTTCAGTTTCATGCTTTAAGAACTTATTATGGGACAAATAGCCAAACTAGTGGAAACACATGAACTATGAACCAATAGCTGAGGAGGCCCCAACTGGATCAGGCCCTCTGAGTAAATGAGACAGTCGATTAGCTTGAACTGTTTGGGAGGCCCCCAGGCAGTGGGACCGGGACCTGTCCTTGGTGCATGGGCTGATTTTTGGAGCCTGGGGCCTATGCTGGGACATTTTGCTCAGCCTGGGTGAAGGTAGGAGGGGACTGGACCTGCCTGGACTGAATCTACCAGGCTGAGCTGAATCCCCAGGGGAGTCCTTGCTTGGAGGAGATGGGAATGGGGGGTGGATTGGGGGGAGGTGGGAGGGCATGGGAGGAGGGAGGGCAGGGGAACCCCGTGGCTGATATGCAAAATTAAATTAAATTGTAAAATTAAAAAAAATAATAAAAGAACTTATTATAAATAAAAATTTCTTTGATATACAACATAATTCTTATTGAGAAAAAAACCAATCGTTAATAGTAATAAAAATAAAAGTAAATATGTAGTTCATAGACATAGGAATAACTAAATTCAATAATGATAAGAGAAAAGGTACAAATTTATATGTCACTACTAGAATATTCATATAGCTGTAAATGTTAATAAAGACATGGCAGTGGCTAAATGCCCCAGTCAACGGGTTGTCAACGGGGGTGACCCACCTGCAGGAGAGAGTGAAAGGGATGGGGGAGACACGAAAGAAGACAGAAAGACAGTGTTCTGATCAAGCTGCAAATTTTATTCTCCTCAGCAAGGCTTATATAGCATGGGAGGGGGAGGGGGCAGGAAGTAGGGAAGGGGTGCACGACATGCCATACGTGCAGGTGAAGGGGGGCATGCAGGTGAAGGACTCGTGCAAGTCATGAGGCTGCTAGGTGGTAAGGTCACTGGTCAGGGCCATTGTTCTGTTGCTATGCTACCTGACCTGCCTGACCTGTTCTTTATCTTTGGGGGCATCTGGTTTAGGGCAGGGGCTTGTTCTCTGGCCTAGCTAGTACTTTTCCATGGTCCATGTTTGGTCCCTGACAGCTAAATGCAGTCTAAAGGTAGAGCAATACTAAGGATGCCCTGCTAGCTTTCAAAAGAACACCGCTAGGATGATATCATGCTATTACCTGTTTTAAAAATAAAACATATCCCATATGCATTTGAAGAATGAATATACAATCATGGGACCTTAGCAACAAATATCTTCATTTCCACCTACACCTTGGTCTACATGTCCCTTCATTTGCAATTGGCTTCATGATGACTAGCTTCCTTTCTGCACTACAACACCCCCCTTTTCTAATACCACAAACAACTACAGTCTGACCCCTTGTCATCTGACTGTCACTCTTTGGAAGGATCCTTAGTGATTTCCATTAATGCAATTATGTATCATCCAATGCTCTGTTCTCCATGTGTTTTGGTCCATGATTGTCTTGTTTCTGTCAGCATCATACACAGTTTTTGTTTGTTTGTTTGTTTGTTTGTTTGTTTTCGAGACAGGGTTTCTCTGTGTAGCTTTCTTTGCACCTTTCCTGGAACTCACTCCATAGCCCAGGCTGGCCTCAAACTCACAGAGATCCACCTGGCTCTGCCTCTCGAGTGCTGGGATTAAAGGCGTGCGCCACCACCGCCCAGCTTACACAGACAGTTTTTAATGAGACTTCTATTCCAGTGCTGGCCACTCATCTCTTTTATCACTTATGTCTTTTAGGATTCTGCTCACTCCTACATTCTTTCCACTGCTTGTATTTCTGTTACAGCATATTTCACTATTCTAACCAGGGTCTTGTTTTGCTGTTAAATATGGATGTATTGCAAGGGTAAAGTCTTGGCTAGAAGCTTGCCCTAACCTTTACATAACTCAGGTTATTTCATTCACATATAAAATTGGAGTTTCTGCTTAGATACCTAAGACTGGCAAATCAATATGTCTGATTCTTTATGCAGGTGTTCCACGGACATTTCAGATTTTACAAGTGAAATATTAGATCCAATATTTCCTTCCCAATCCACACTTGTTTCATCACTTGAGCCAAAAATTTATAAATTACCCACATTCTCTTCAATCATTTTATATATATTAAATGTTACAAATTTATTAGACACATTATTTTCTATCTTCATTTTATTCTACTTTCTTACCACTGTTTACCTTTGTCTTAATTCAAATCACTCCTGAAAATAAATACATCTTCACAATGATTACCTTAACTAATCTTTCTGTCTCAAATTTCATGGCTTCCCTAAATTATCAACAATACTATTACCAAATAAGCTTTATAAAACTATAACAACCCTAATATTAGACCATTCTAAACTATGACGTCATTCATTATACTAAAATATCTGGTCAGTTATGACCCTCTATGGTATAGCTGCTGACTACTGTCTTAGCTTCATCTTTATCTATTTCCTTACAGGAACCTTTTACTACCTTCTTATAAAATAATATGAGCCGGGCGGTGGTGGCGCACGCCTTTAATCCCAGCACTCGGGAGGCAGAGCCAGGCGGATCTCTGTGAGTTCGAGGCCAGCCTGGTCTCCAAAGCGAGTTCCAGGAAAGGCGCAAAGCTACACAGAGAAACCCTGTCTCGAAAAACCAAAAAAAAAAAAAAAAAAAAAAAAAAAAAAAAAAAAAAAATAATATGAATTCATGAGTTATTTTTATGGTGCTACATTTTTCCCTTTTCTGATCTTTTATTCTACTTGTTCTTTCTCACTTCATCATTTAGCTAACATTGTACTACAAACCCAAGTTCGAGAATAATATTTCCCAAATATTCTCCCATTTGAATTGGAAAGCCTGGTTACAAAGGATATTTCTGCACTGAGCATCTCTGTCATTGAACTTACTTCACTTGACAGTCTTTAACCTCTGTCACTCAGAATGCCAGCCACATGAAGGCAGAAACCAAAGATTATTCATCTCTATTTACCAGCATTAAAAAAAAATACCCCACATATAGAAGTTGTTCAAACTGTTTATACATTAAAATAAAATACATAGCTTTCAGGAGAATTTTATTGCTTATAGACTTCTAACATACTTATGTAAACTGTGATCCAATAAACAAACCTAGAATCCATGGTGAGAGTAGACTAAGAGAATCATCACTTGAATTAGTAATGAGGGGCATCCTAATAGGACATTCATTTTGAAGTCTGAAAAATCTGTGTAGAGAATGGATTTAAAAGCTTATTGATGTCTCACTGCTTTATTGCTTGGATTTGTGTGCACAGTTGTACATAAGTCTTGACTGGCGCAGCGTCTTGATTGGCAGGATACCCTTTCCTAGCACTTGAGCCTGTTGTCGATTTGCAAACACCACACAGGCTTTCAAGATTCTGCTCAAGGCATCTATTCTCAGGCTGTGAGGATGTGCACTGGGTGCCTGATGTTCTGATCTCCTACTGTTCCCATGATGCAATGCAAGGTGACCTTGTATGAGGCATTCACGATAATGCTGTGCCCCCAAAAGCACCTTTTAACTTAAACCTCTCTGACTTCTTGAAACTGAGAAAATACCTCAAGCAGTGTATACCACCACATACTATAAAAGCTGAAAGATCACACAGCATGTAAGTGCTGTTCATAAGTGCCATGACACCAAAGTCTGTGAGCTCTACCAATAAAGTTGAAAATACACAGAGAGTGTAAACCACAGAATGGGTACTGATTGCATGAAAAAAGTGCTCATGATCATATAGTGATAAACACTATTTTACTTAATTACTCAATCCTCTGAATAACTACCTCAGACCGTTATGACCCAGAGAGAAGTGAGGTGTGGGGGTAGCTCAAGGATAGGTTGAAGCTGGTTCGTGCTACAGAGGAGAATCACAATGAAAAATGCAGAAAGTGGACTGAGCAAAGCAGATGCATCCTTGTTAACTGTGAACATTCTTCTAATGCAATTTTTTAGTTTCTGTAGAAGTGTACACTTTTTTAAAAAATAGCACAAACAGGGCCAGCTTGGTCATGTGACTAAGGACAGTCAGCATCAAGAGACATTTTTGAGGGTCTTGGTGTATTTACATGAACATGTTTGTCATTTAGCATATTCCTCCCTAGTGTCCAAATAGTGTGTCTCTGACTGAGAGGCTCCTCCTGGGAAGAAACCTATCACTGTTAATTATGAGAGGCCACCATTAATAAAGCATTGACAGAGCCTTTTGAAAACAGCAGTCCATATGGAATCAAGAATTATTCACCTATAAGACGAGGCATGGAATGGTGTTGATTAAGGGCATGTTCTTTGGGACTTGACCATACTGGGCCTCAAATAATAGACTTGTCACCTAAGCATCGCAGAATGAAAATGCTCACCTAATATCCTATTCCTCAACTTTCCTATTGTACACCTGCCATAGTATTAACCTCATTATATTTTCAAGAAGTTTTAGTGATATACTGCATATAGAGTATGTAATATAATACTTGAATTATAGCAGATGAGTAAAAAAACAAACAACAATAGTGCTTAATAGCTAAGTTGAAAGAAGAAAAGGGATGCGCCAGACCGCATTGTACTGTATGATAGCATCGTGCTCTTTTGAGGTTTTTATGGTCTCGTATGATAATATTTTAAGGAGATATTGTAACACATGGTTATGGGGACCATTGAGCACAAAAGCACTCTTAGGTTGAGTGTCTGCTCTGTGGTAGGTAACCAAATATAATCATTTTGGTATGAATATCAACCTGAATATATTAAGTATACTTAATTTTTACTAATTTTACTGATCAGGAAGCCTCGTCCAATAAAAAGATGTTCAGTTTATTTCTTCAAAAATCTAAGAGACTGGGGATAATTATCTTCAAATGAGTGTAAGAGCATGTCATAGTATTTGGCACTGTTTGTGCAGGCCTTCTTTGTACATATATTAACATAGGCATTTAATCTTGGAGAGGATCTGAAACATTAAAATAATCCTCTATTAGTTTTTCAAACGGATAAGGAAAACCCTTGGGAAGGGACTCTGCCCTTCATATCAAAGCCAAAGGACTTTGTTAGTGGAATAGCCTCGCTTACCCCTTAGCATAGTTCAAATGAAAATACCAGAGGCAGAAGATTAGCAATGAAATTTCAAAATGTTTCTAGAGTTTTCTGACTTGAGGAGTCCAGCATGTATGGTGCTTCAGCAAGGTTTTGTAGCATATATGCTGATCATAGATAGTGAATGATAAGTGAATCAATGGTGAGATTAAGTAACTAGAATCCAATAGTCCATCCCCAAAGTAAAATATCATTACTCATCTCTTAAACATTACACTTAAAAATTATACTTTAAAAAGATCCCTTTGGTATGAATCAGACTACTCTTGTTTTCTAGATAGCACAAAGTCTATGTAAACTATGATTTTAAGATTCTGTTTGTACTACTAATGATGTTGTAATATTCATTACCTATTATTCCCATGAAAACAGAGTTAGTGGTGTACAAGTCTATACAAACACAGCAGCAGCTGAATTAATGCTAGACTATGAAATATGAATTTATTGAAAAACACAGGTTAAAACAAGCAACTTTTAACTTCCAGGCACAGAGTGACATGTTTCTTTTATAACAGTAAAATAAGATGTAGTTGATTTACATTTTCATTATTGCCTGTCCTCTGAAGCTATTCAAAATGTATTCACTTGTACTGATATAGTCAGATCTCATTGTAGCAATAAGAAGGGCCAAGTCCTTCACTTAAAATGTCACAAACTTTCATTTGTAACATTGGTGATCAGTAAAGTATTAGTCATGTACCATACGTTATGCTGAGATTTTAACTATACCTGCATTGTTTTATTCAAATAAAATATGAAGCAAATATGGCAATGGGTTAGGATTTATTGCATCCATCAGGTAACAGCTTGATTTTTTTTTTTACATCTTGGATAGAAAAATATATGGTTTTAATATAATAAGAAACATTTCACTAAATATATCAAATTTTCATTGCAAATATAAAAACTCACAGCAAATTCAGTACTTAAGAGGATGCCTTTATCTTAATAAACATGACTATAAGGAGTTAAAGCCTACATTGGAGTTTGTAATTAAGCGTGGAATGCAGTCACATTAAAGATGTTAATCAATACGAGTTCCTAGTGCTATGCTTTTCAATATTGTCCTGGAAATCCAAGATTAATAATATTATGAGATCAAATGATGTAAACATTTTCCAAAGTCTACTTTGTGCCTTATTTATTGATGTACTTATCTATCTTGAAATATCAAAGAAACAATGTGAAGTATAAAATCTAGGGATCAGAAAAGAGGCTCCAGAAGAGATCAAGAACAAAAAAATATTGAAGTTCTATGTATCTAGTGAGTAATATCTATAATGGTGTCCATTTCATTTCTACTTTCTCTTAAAACCATTATCTTAATTTCCCTTTATCATATTCTTTAGGGATTTCAAAGTATCTTGTCCATGAGTCAAGCATTGCCAATTATAATGCTTTATGTAATATATCTGCAAACCAAGTTGTTTCCAAGCAGTGGTTCTCAAACTTCCTAATGCTGTGACTCTTTAAAACAGTTCGTGTTGTGGTGAACCCCAACCATGAAATTATTTTGTTGCTACTTCATAACTGTAATTTTGCCACTGTTATGAATTGTAGTATAAATATCTGATATGTATCCCCCAAAGGGGTCACAGCCCACAGGTTGAGAATCACTTAAGGAATGTTAGCCTTTCCAACAGCTGTGGGACTGTTGGAGTCAAGGAATCTTTACAGTTTGTTTAGTCCTGAAGCTGCTGGTGTGTTTAATATCATACCAACCTGCTACTCAACCTGAAATACACGACACAGGAGAAGACAAATAAAAGTAATAGACAGATGGTATGTCCTGAAGTTACTGCTTTATTGTGAGTTCAGTTTCTGCAAGTAATTGATGAATTTCTTTTAACTTAGGCTACATTGAGGAGGCACCTGGCCCAGACAACTGAAAGATCCTCCTTTTTGTATAACATCAGCAACAAACCAAAAATTAATGCAAGCAAAATAGCTTCATTTACTTTATAAATCATCATTTATGAGACTGGATGACTAACAATATGTATATTGATGTATAATTATAAATATGAATATATGAAGAAAAACTGTTTTACTTCAGTTAGAAACATGGGAAGACTCAAGCAAAGTTGTAGGAGACAAGCAAGAGTTATTGAGACATTCATTATCACTAGTGGATAAAATGTACTGTTCCATGTTGGTATGCAGAAAGAGTATAAACTGGAAGGGATAGAAGGAGGAAGGTAAATGAATCAAAATATAATAGACTATACTATGTAATGAACCTCCAGAATGACTCAGAAAACCACACTCTGGGGCTAGATCAAAAGATAAGGTTTTTTGCAGCCAATGGAGACTTATTTGAGAAAGTACTTCACTGGTGGCTCGCTCCAGAACTTAATTTTGATGCCTCCTGCTCTGCTTGTCATCCTGCTTCATTTTTTTTTTCTTTCCAGTTTGGGAATTCCATGAGTATGTTGAGTAGGTCGTTAATTTTCACTGGAACTCTAGTGATCGCTAGGAGTGGCAATAGCAGTTTCCTAATCTGTGGTACCTTGACGTTCCTGAAAGTAATGGTGTAATCATTGAACACTGTCAAGGCTGGAGCTTTCCAAGTACACACAAGGCAAGCCTTTATTTCAGATAAGCATCTTGCCTCCCACTTTTGTTATAGAAGTTGAAATCTGATTAATCCTATATGTATAATTTTATAGTAAGAAATATTTGTTTAAATTATTCATTGATTATATGCAGTTCTTATATAATTAAATTATGTATTTTTATTATTTGCATATATATTTGTTTAAATTATCCTAGATCCTCAGGACCTAATGTAGAAATTTCACAGGTTGCAGACCAATATAATTTCATTATTTAAAATCAATTTAAAAATTATTTTCCCCATGTGTACAAAATTGTAGAAAGAGTTCAAGGAGGAAACAACAGATCAGAACTGTGGTAAACCTCTGATGAACAGAGTCATGATGGTGTTTGCAGCAAGAGTTTGCCTAATGTGTTATGATTCCTCTCTCTGAGGTGACTGTGTTAATCTAATATTTGCTGATGATCTTCAAATCTCTCAAGGGAAACTTTAAGCTGCAGAACTTCAAAACCAACAAGGTCTTAATATGGCCTTTCACCCAACAGTCATAGTTTGACATTAATGGGACAGTGTCTTCCTTTACTGTGTGAATACAGTGCAGTAGATAGAACCTCTGTTCAGATTCTCTTCTACATCATCATTCCACCTACAGAACGATACAATGTATCACTCATGTCTACGCAGGCTGGCTCTGTCAATACTTAATCATGGACAGATGACCCAGGGAAAACAAGTTTGTAAGGTACAATACAGCAGTTTGTAATCCTTTAACAATTGGATAAAGGAAATACTGACATTGTGGTCAGTCAGTGCTGAGTGGTGCCAGGCGTGTGTTATGATTGAGAAGAAGGTTTGTAAAGGAGTGAACCAAGCCATGAGAAGTAAACAAAAATAAACTATCAAATAATGGGGAAAGAATGCAGCAAATTCAATAAACAGAAATGTGGGAAAGATACGTAAGAGAGAGACTTCCCCACAGCCCCCCACTCCCCAGTTTCAAACCCACACAAACTACTGGTATGTATGTCTATATTCATACTTCCAGTCATTTCACAATTACAAACACTCAATATTTTTGTACTATCTCTGTATGTGTATGTCTGTGGGATGCCAGAAAAATGTTCTGTTTATCACTGTGAGCCATGTGAACTACTGAACTACAGATTTTTCTTTAACGTGACATCAATCAGGGTTGCATTAGCTCCAATCACCCTTCAGAAGGGAGGCATAGCAATTGTTCCTATTCATTTGGGCTGTTTTATAGGAGTCTCTCTTATGTCCACCTAAGCTCTTTAATGAGGTCCCAGTGGCCATGTGAGGGGAGATGTAGACAACAATGGAGCTTATGGAATACAGCCCAGAGACTAACAAAGCTATTCGGGGTATATCCTGGAGAGGCAAAGCCCCAGGAGGAGGGAGGATTGTCTCCAGAATGCCTCTTACTTTTGCTGTGCTTCCTTCTGCTTGCTGCTGCTGTGTTCCTGCTCTATTTGGTGTGGTGTGGTTACTATATGGAAGGATTCCACCGTATCTATTATAATGTGTCTGTTTCTTGGGAAAATCCCACTCCTCACTGGGCAATTTACTTGCAGATCATAATGAAGATGATTCTTACAAGAGGAATGATGATTAGTTAGATCTATGATTTAATTAGACTTTCTTAGTTAGCCTAAAAGACGCAGGACGTGAAGGTAGTAAAGATGATTAGAAAAATGGTTTAGGTTACACTGCCAGTTGCTCCAGTAAGAGACACAAAAAAAGGCAAAAATAGGCTAAAAGTCTTTGTTAGATGTGAGACCTGTAGTAGATAAAAAACAAGAACAAGGAAGTTTCATGCATTATAGACCCATGAATTCTGCTGTGAAAAAGCAGGCCAATGACTAAAGAGATCAAATATGTCCCTACACCCAAGGTGAGGCCTGAGTTCCTGGGTCATGTAGATTACAGAACTAATCACAGGCCCCAGTATGCATTTTAAAGAAACAAAGTTGTGAAAGGAAATTAAATGACCTTATTGTTTGTAAAGAAAATTAGACGGTGAACTGACCACTTGTTTGAAGTTTCTCTGGAATACAAAACAAAAATCTGCTACAATGAAAACATAAAGAGCTGCCTGCCAGTACAAAAGGAACTGGCTGACATATACTTAGCTTGCTTAAAAGTTTGTTAATCCATTATAAAGGAATCATTGCTTTGGGGTGAAGATGTTATGGAGAGAAGATTAACACAAAGAAAATGTTTAACTACTTGTGGGCTTCTAAGGAAAACATGTAAGGTAATCTTAATGTGATTCTTCTTATGTAAGGATATTAATTTGTTTTTGGAAAATATGTAACTTGTGGTTGTGAGGTTGTAATCTTTTTTTTTTGCATAGAAATCTTTGTATCAGGAGGCATAAAAGGGATAAGAGAAAAATGAGAGAAGAAGGAAAGATGTAGAGGGAAAAACATCAGGAAAGAAATGGAAGGGAACCATCAAGGAAAAGATAGAGGGATTGTGTCAAGAAATAGAGGGAGAGCAATTGGGGGAAAAGGAAAAGAAAAACAAGAGGGACAAAGAACAGATGAGAAAAAGACCGAGCAAGAACAACCAGCAGAGGGAAAATAAAACGAAGAATCAAGCTTCGGTCCTCAGATGAAGTTCCCTGTGTGTCTTTAGGTCTGTCCAGTAGTTCGTCTACTTTACATCTCCTCTCCAGTTTCTCTGACCTGCTGGCAGCTGGGCCCCTCAGCAGCAATGAGGGAGGATGTAAAGGTTGGACACAAGCTGCCCTTAAAGCAACAGTGGCAGCCAGTGCCAGGGAAGGCACCCTTGGGTGCTGCGCAGTTGCCTCCCTGTGATGTTGATTCTTGGCTTTTTAAACTTCACTATACCTTGAGCTTTGCCTGAGTGGTTTGTTCCATGCATTATTTCATGGTGATGTAATGGCAAGTTTATATTTATTAATACTTTCATTTCCTAGCAGTGAAAAATGAAGGCCATCTTAACCCCCAAAGAGAATGAAACATGGTTCTGCTGCTTCTGCAAGCTCCTTAGCCTCAGACTATCACGTATTGTCACTTATTATCCGGGGTAAGGGAGTAAGAGACACACTTCTACAGGCTGTCTATCTCTACACATGGATTGGGAAGATGGAGAGTCACTGTGTGTTTTTGTCACCTCTTCTGTTTCATCCGTCTTGGCAGCCTGTTGTCATCTAAAGCAATACAAATCAAATACTTTCCAAGATGAGATGAATTCACTAGCGTGTACGTTACTGATTCAATATAGAAAAAGCAAACTGTGTTTGTCAGCCAGCATGGATTTCAGAGTTGGCCAGCAGCAACTCTGTCAGCCAACAGCAGTCGGTGTGTGTCACCAACGTTTTCACTGTGACCCTTTTACCCACTGTGGCTACAGAGGTTGGTGAGCATGCACAAAAACACATGCCGTACACTAGTCCATTCTACTGCCCTGTGGTTCGGCAACGTCAGAAGAAAGGATTCACTGGCCATAGCTGTAAAACAGCCGTTGTCCAGTCTATGTTTGCTATTTGAGATAACGTTCACTGTACGAGGAAAAAAATGTGGTGGGAAACTCATACTGCATGTCCTTTAAAGAAAAATAAAACACATCTAGCTATTGGGAGGGGGATAAAAATAAAAAAAAAAAAACAGTGCTCAGTATGTCTTTTTGATACAGTTTTTTTTTTTGTTTTTGTTTTTTAATCTGCACCTGGTAGTACAGCTTGGTCTGGTGCTGGAGTTCAGACAGATTCCAGGTGCTCTGAAATCTACATTTTCATGTGATTTTCCCTCTTCAAGTGGGCAACTCTTGTCTGCATGGAGATTCTCCCCTCTTCACCACCTTTAGTCTAAATATTCTGGCCTCACCTGGGATCAGGACAAATCTACAGTAGGACTGTCAAGATTTTGAGAAACAAAATAAAAGACAGTTAAGAATGGAATTGAACACGAATGATCTAGGGTTGTATGCTATTGATGACCAAAAAAAACCAAAATAGTTTATGAATCTCATAGTCTCTTTGGACTAGTCAGAATTCCTACATTATGAATTTTAGAGTTTATTTTAAACAATAAAGAAATGTAAACTTTTGCTTCTTAAATTAATATCATCAAAGAGAAAATAAAAAGGAAAGAGATGTTTGAAACTTCTTTCAACTTGACTATTTAGAAACACCCAGGGAGGAAGTCTCAGTGGGAATTGTCTAGATCTGATTGGTCTATGAGCATGCCAATGAGTGTTTGTCTTGATTACTCGTGGATTAGCATGGAAAGAGGTACAGCTATGAGTAGCATCACTCTTTAGCCATGAAAGCTTTGACTATGTCAAATGATAAATGGTCATCCCTGAAAGCATACATACAGGTAACATTACACAGACTGAAAGGGTTATATTTAGAAATATGCATACATGAATGCAATAATCATTAGTTAAAAAAAAAGAGGATATGAATGTGAAGAAAAAGGAGGGACATATGGGAGAGTTTGGAAGAAAGAAAGGTAAGGGGAAAATATTGTAATTATAATCTCAAAAAAAGAGAGAGAAGAGAAAGCTAGCTGAGCATTAAGCATGGATCCATTTATTTATCTCTGCTCTTGATTGTAGGTGTGATGTGATTATCTGCCTGAAGACTCTTCAGCTGTCACAGTAATGGACTACAACCTGGAACTGTAAACTAGGATAAACTCTTCCTCCACTAACTTGTTTTTTTGTCAGGATTTGTACCACAGCAATATAAATGGAACTAGGTAGGATAGAATGTCTGTGGTTCAATACAAGGTCAACCAGCTTGGTGAGTAGTTTTACTGGATGCTGCTCAAGGCTCAGTCCTGTCTTTAAGCAACACAAAATATACAGCTAGACACTGGGATTTCTTGAATTCCGTGCTGAGATTAAGTAGCCCTGCCATGCATTTGTTAGGAATTAGATAGGAATTTAATTATTTCTGAGATTGTGTTCATTATACATGCTAATTGTAGCTGCCGGGAATAGTCACAATGAGAAATAGTGACTTAATATCCCATCGTATTAATGCAGCAAATTAAACGACAAGGCTGACTTTTTGAAAACATACTTTTATTTATTCTCTGAGAATTCCATACAGGTATTTGTGGTGGTATTGTGTTCCCCCAAATATTGTGTACCCTAATAAATTTATCTGGGGTCAGAGGACAGAACAGCCACTAGATATAGAGGCCAGAAAATGGTGGCACACACGCCTTTAATCCTATCACTTGGGAGGCAGAGATCTATCCAGATCTCTGTGAATTTAAAGCCACACTGGAAACAGCCAGGCATGGTGACTCATGCCTTTAATCCCAAGAAGTGAGCCTTTAATCCCAGGAAGTGATGGCAGAGAGCATAAAGGTATATAAGGCGTGAGGACCAGGAACTAAGCTGGTTAAGCTTTTAGGCTTTTAGCAGTAGTTCAGCTGAGATTCATTCTGGATGAGGACTCAGAGGCTTCCAGTCTGAGGAAATAGGATCAGCTGAGGAATTGGCAAGGTGAGGTGGCTGTGGCTGGTTCTACTTCTCTGATCTTTCAGCGTTCACCCCAATACCTGGCTCCTGGGTTTGTTTTTATTAATAAGAACTTTTAAGATTCTTGCTACAGGTATTAGATGTGCTGTGCCAAATTCTAACTCCCTCATCTTCACCTCCTACTCAATCTACCCCACAATGACTCCCTCACAACTTCATTACTCTTTGTTAACACATTGAATCTGATTAATGCTCTCATGTATCCACAAATGTATGGCCATCCATTGGAGAGTGGACAGCCTACCAGGGACCACCTGCCAGAAAAAAAACTATCTTTCCTTTAAAGGGCATTATAGAGCCACACAGTAGGAAAGCGGAAGTAGAAGGATCATGAGTTAATGGCCAACCTGAGCTACAGAGTAGGTTCTTTGCTAGCCTAGGCAATCTAACAAGACACTGCAAAGTGAGCCAAAAATTTAAATAGAAAATGTCTTTAGAATCATTTGAAGAAAGCGAAACATTGTATGTGTTTCTAAAGTTTAACACATCTACCAACTATTTTTGTTCTTTTCAGAATGGATATAGACTATTAGTTTAGTTAATACAAAGATGATAATATTTTTTAAAATATTCTATTTTATATTTCTGCCAAAAGAGAAATCACATGTGCTTTCACTAATGAGTCTATAGATGGCTTATTTTCTATCTTTGTTCATTTGTTTCTTTATCTGTACATTTATTTTGTTTATGTGTGTGTGTGTGTATGTATGTGTGTGTGTGTGTGTGTGTAACTGTATCTGCATGTATTTATATGCGTGTAATGACCAAATGTCAATGTAATATGTCTTCCTCTATTACTCTTCACCTTGTTTTTGAGACAGAGTCTCTCACCTTGGATTATCAATTAGGTATACTGCCTGGAGAGCAAGCCCAAGAGTCTCTGGTCTCTGCCTCCCCAGAATTGGAATTACAGGCACAGGTTCTCATATCCAGCCTCTTTAAGCCTTGTTGTGAGGTTCCTAGAGAGCTGGATTCAGGAACTCACGCTTGTCAGCCTTGCTTGGCCTTTTCTATCCAGAAACTTACACCCTTCCATGGGAAATGGATTTGTAATTTTACTATGAAGGTTATTCCTAGTATTTACCTATCCTTGTTAGTTAGAAAGTAGAAGTGAAATGCAACCATCATTAACTGGACTCTGACCAATACCTCAAGCTACTTCCTGGAGGAAGTGGATACAAGTAGAGGTTAAGTAGAAGAAACCAAAATACAGACAGGCAATGGGAAATGTTTCCATGGCTTTGTAGCAGCAGTCCTCAACAGTTTGTGACATATTTTTAAATGATTAGAAAAGTTGGGGATTTAACCAAGAATAGCAAATGTTTGAAGAGAAGGCAGTGATAATTACTATGATTTTGCTCATGACATACTGTATACAGATACCAAATAATTGTACTTTAGTATGTCACTTAAACTATGTTAATTAAAAACAAAGATGGACAGGGAGATGGCTCAGTGATTAATGGTGCGAGCCACCAAGCCTGGCTACCCGAGTTTAATCCCTGCAACCAACAGGGTAGGACTTCCTTGAATTATCCAATACGTATTTTGCAATATGAGTAATGAAGACATAATTCCAAATGCTTACAGAAGGAGAACAGTAACATAAACATGATCCAAGAACTCATGCTTGGCATTTTACCCTAGAATTATAAAACAGAAATACAGTGGGGAAATTTCAGAATTTTAAATAAAAATTACCCAAACCTTTCAGCTGAACTGTCCATGATGTATCAGGATACAATAAACACTTTGTGGAGTCAAACATGTTTAAAAGTGAACCCCTCCTTGGCAGTTAAACAAGGCCTGAAGATGCACAAGGAAGAGCAAAGTTGCAAGAGAAACAAAAACAGAAATGTCCAGAGTGACCAAGAGACAACGTTCCAGAATGATGACTGGATACCAAGGCTGGTGAGTCTCTGCACACTGAACAAAGTTCTCCAGACATGGTGTGTCCAGTGCAGTTTTGATAATGATTTTCTTGATATGTAATCCACATAACAGAATCTTCATGTTAATGCTGGTAACCATTAAACTGGACAAACATCATGAATTGATATTCTCATGTCTTCTTTCTTCCATGATTTGGTTGCTTGTTGTGTGAATGGAAATTTCTTTTTTACAATCATGGAAGTTGAGAGGTAAGCAGTGGACAATGGTGGGTTTGTTTCCCCGAGAACCTTGTTCTCTGGTTCATAGATGATGACACTGTCTTTGAACACTAGAAAGAACAATTAACTTTTCCTGGCATAGGGCATGTTCATTCCCCTACCCCAACCACATACACACACAAAACATCCATGATTCACAATCCTTCAATACCCCCACCCATCTTAGCCCTGGGCAACTAAATCTTTTCTCCTATCTCTTTGGTGATATTTTATTTGTATGTTAATAAATAAAGTTTGCCTGGAGATTAGAGGACATAGCTAGCCATAAACAAAAGTCAGGCAGTGGTAGCACACGCCCTTAATCTGATCACATGGCAAGCAGAGTCTCTGTGTGTTCAAGGACATACTAGGGAACAGCCAAGCATGGTGACACACGCCTTTAATCCTAGTACCAACCATAGAGACCTGGAGTTCTATATAGACAGGCAGTGACAAGGAAGCGAGGTAGCTGGGCTAAGAGCCAATGAGAAGGCAGAACAGCAAGACAATAAAGGCGCAGGTTAGACAGGAAGAAGCTCTCTCTTGGGAAGCTACTGTGGCATGGTGAGCTAAGGTTAGCTGGTGGTTCTCGCTACTTCTATGATCTCTATAGCATTCACCCCTGTATTGGGCTCTGTGTTTCTAATTTAATAAAACTGTTTAGAAATTCATTTACATATCTCAATAACTTGGCCATTCTGAATATTTCAGACATAATGACTCATAAAAATGTGTTTCTTTTTCTTACTAAATTCTTAAACTCAGCATAACTCTTTCAAGATCCTTTTTCATCCTAATACACGTCAGAACCATATTCCTCTTCATGGCAAGATGAATGTGTGGAAACACAACTTTTTCTTTATTCATTCATTTACTAATCAGTGGTAACTTGGATTGCATTCAACTTTGCCTACTATTAATGATGCCAATAAGTGGTAAATAGTATGAAATGTTGTGAATATATTTTGTGTATTTTTATTTTCATTTTCTTCTGAATATATGCAGAGATAAAATTTCTATGTCAGATAGGAAATCCATGTTTAAATTTTGAGCAGTTTAAAGATTGTTTCCCAATGTGGCTGAACCATTTAGAAATCTATCAATAGTAAATGAAGGTTTAATTTTTCCCCATCTTCCTCTATGTATTTTCTACCCTCTTCCTTTGAGTTAGTGAAGTGACAAGTCACATGACGGATTTGAGTTTCCATTATGAATAATGATTTTGAGCATGTTTCATGTGCTCATAAAACTCAACGTGTCTACTCAGAGCAAAGCTGATCACAAATTTTACCCATTTTAAAAAAATGCATCACATTTTCATTATGGAGATAGAAGATGCTCTTACTGTACTTTTCTAGACAGAAATCCCTTATCATACATACAGTATGCAAATCTTTTTTTCCATTACTTCATGTCACTGAAGCTATGTCATTTTAGGTACCAAGGTTTTAATTTTGCTAAACCCTGACTTATTTTCCCTTTAGTCAGTTACACTTCTGATGCCATGTCTATGGAGGACACTGTTTCCATACCCCAGGTCACAAGGATGTAGACCTGTGTTAGATGAAGAGACTGATAGCTGTGGCTTTTATGTATATGTTTTATTCCAGTTTTAGTTGTGTTATTCTTTAGGATGTTCTTATGCTTTTTAACATATTAAAGCAAAATTGGAGTACTTTCAAAGAGTTTGGGGGTTAATTATAGATAATGCATAGCAATAAATAAATAGGTGGGAAATTATTATCTAGACAAGAATAATGAATTAATGGAAAAGTTATTCAAAAGGAAGTTAAATCTATATGAGCCCAATGTAAATACTAGATCATTTTAGTTTAAATGCTGAATATGTATACAAAAATAGTAAAATAGGTATTTGGGGAAAGGGAAGAGTGTATAAAAGAGCTATCTGTTCATCATCCAGTTAAGAAAAAAGTTTATAATGCCAGTAGCTGGAGAGAAAAGCAAGGAAAAGATTTCACATGTCATGTCATCTAGAAAATGAAGGCAGATTGACACTTCTTAGTTGGAAGCTTATGGTCAAAACGAACTGTAGGAAATTCTCATAGAATTAATAAAAATGAGAAAAAAAATTAAAAAGCTTTTTTATTAATAAATCTCATGGAGGGTTAGGTTCAGAAAATATGTTATAACCACAAAGAAAAAAATTTATGTTTTACATTATGCTGTTAGATCTGTAAATGCTTATATGTCAATTAGTCTAAAACTTGACTGAAATTGACTTGAATCAATAGCTTGAGAGTTATCATCTGCTCGCCATGAGAAAGTAAACCCACACACCACCATGTAGGATTGCTTAGAAGTATCTCATCACATGCTGGGAGATGCCCTAGATGTATGTTTCTCAAATATATACCCAGATATACAAAAATTAACTGACGCTTCAAGAATACTTCCCTTGTTATTATATTTCACAAATAAAATGACTAATGTAATATTTTTGCAAGATAAGCAATGTAAAATTGTTCTCCAGTTATTTATTTAGTTATTATTTTTGCTATTAATTTTATAAAATATCTAGATGTTTTTAAATGAATCTTGACTATGTTGTTGATTTTTCTTCTGTAAAAAAGACAATGATCAAATATTTTACGGCAACTTCACTGACTGTCACAAGACTAAGTTTATGCTTTATGCACAAATTTAGCAGTATAAACAATACATGTTTAGTATCCCATAGTTCTGAAGGTTAGTTACACTCCAGGAGTACAGCAGTGTTCCCTGGCCCTTTTAAATAAAATGAAATCATATGAGTTAAAATGAAGGCAAAGGTAAAGTTTACCACCCAAACTGAATACAACGAAACCCATAGAATCAGATGAGATGACTTTGAATTTTATTTCCACTTTAATGGGTTGTGTGTGTGTGTGTGTGTGTGTGTGTGTGTGTGTGTGTGTGTGTGTACACGTGTATGAATGTACACATGTCTATGCATGACATATTTATGGAAGTCAGAGGACAACACACAGAAATCATTTCTTTCTTTCCACCATGTGGGGCACCAGGAATGGACTCAGATTATCAGTCTTTTTTTTTTTTTGGTTTTTCGAGACAGGGTTTCTCTGTGTAGCTTTGCGCCTTTCCTGGGACTCACTTGGTAGCCCAGGCTGGCCTCGAACTCACAGAGATCCGCCTGGCTCTGCCTCCCGAGTGCTGGGATTAAAGGCGTGCGCCACCACCGCCCGGCCCAGATTATCAGTCTTAACATTGAGTCCCCTTACCCTCTGAGCCATCTTGCTGGCTCACGATAAGCAATCTTTTTTTTCTTTTTCTTTTTTTTTTTTTTTTGATTTTTCGAGACAGGGTTTCTCTGTGTGTAGCTTTGTGCCTTTCCTGGAACTTGCTTTGTAGACCAGGCTGGCCACGAACTCACAGAGATCCGCCTGCCTCTGCCTCCCGAGTGCTGGGATTAAAGGCATGCACGACCACCGCAATCTTAAAGCATGGACAATGTTATTAAGAATTTTTTGAAGCCTGGAGAGATGACTGATCAGTTAAGAGAACACACTACTCTTCAGAAGAACCTGAGTTCATATCCCAGCAACCCAGTTAGGATGACTTCTGTAATTCTAAACAGTCTTATTAAATAAGAAACACAGAGCCAAATCAAGAGTTAAAAGCCCAGAGATTGAGCAGTAGCCAAAAGCTAAGACCACCTTATCTTACCACTTGCTGCTGTCCTTCCCCTGAGAGAGAGACCTTCTTCCTGTGTCCTATCTTTTTATTGCCTTTCTGTTCTGCCTTTTCATTGGCTGTAAACCCAACCACATGACTTCCTCATCACTGCCTGTCTATATAGACCTTCAAGTCTCTATGGTTCGTGTTGCTGCTTGGCTGTGTCCTTGACCACACAGACTCTGCCTGCCATGTGATGGGATTAAGGGTGTATGCTACCACTACCAGACTTCTACTTAGTGGCTTGCTTTTAGCTCAGATCCCCAGGCAACTTTATTAACATACAAATAAAATCACATTTCATCACAAATAAAATATCACCATAGACTTCCAATGACCTACAACTCCAGCCCCAGGGGAATCAGATGCCTCTGGCCCTGGGGCATGGACTTTAATGAGCACATACCTACACACAGACCACAAATCCACATAATTAGAGGTTTTTAAATATAAATCTTAAAAAACTTTTCTGACTATAACATTTTTATGTTTAGTATTTGAGAAAAGAAAGGGGGTAGTTTATTCATTCTGTAGACTCCTGTTTGCCTAGACTTGCTAGATAGACAAGAAAATCATAACGGCCCAGTATCTCCTTTGCAAAAGACTAGAATTCCCCCACCAACATTTCCAATTTTCATATTAAATACAATGGCTTAGGTAGAACCTACAAAAATCATGTAAAACTTCTTTCGTAACATAGACTTTGAAACCCCCGAAGCACTCAACTCAGTGTGTGCTTCGGGGATCTAAGACTTTAAAGGTTCATTGTCCAGTTCTTACAACTAATATAAATTATAACCTTCAGAAGCTCTACAGGTGGCCTACTTAAAAAAAGGCAGGGGTCCACACAAGCTATTTGCTAATGTCCTCCAAATGATTAGCAAAATATTTTAAAATCAGCGAATCAATTTTAACTTCCCCTTGGTGAAATAACAATGACACTGAATTACATATACTTCAGTTGTACTCCACAAAAGAAAGTGCTCACATATTCATTAGATAAAAACCACAGATTGGGGTGGAGTCAAGCATACTCCATTCTTGTCTTTGAACTGAGTTAGTCTCCTGAGGTTAATTCAGTGGCAGCTTTGCAAGGCAAACGCTTCTTGATGGAGACAATCCACCAACTACTCCAGCGTTTGATGTTAGAAAGGGAATAATGTTTAAAAACAGTTTGCACTTTCTACATTCGTGACTGAGTTTCTTTGCTGGTTTGATTTTTGAAATCCAAGAAACCATTTTCTCTTCAGAGGTGATTTTATAATTCTGCCTTTTCTCTGGCTTTGCATTGGGTGCATCTTATTTAACAAGAGACACTTTAAAATGTTCAATGGATGCCTCGGGACCACTGCCTCACGTCAAGTAGTCTTAAGGAGTGCTCTTGTAATGTAGGGAGCGGGCACCCAGAGCTACAGGTGATTTAAGACAGGAATTTGCTGCAGATGAGCCGATACATTAACAATTACCAGGAAAGGCTTTAAACAACCCATTATAAACAAACGGGCTGGGTAGAGGGTTGGTCAGATGAGAGTGCTTGGTAAGCAGACATGAGGTCCTAAGGTCAAATCTCCGGAACCCACTTAAAAAGCTGTCATGGGTGTACCCATGGATGTACTCGGTGCTGAGGAGAGAGACATAGACACAGGAAAAGAGATGGGACAGGCCTCCTCAAACACGTCTCTGGCCTCCATCGGTACACATAGGTATGCACACCTAAACATATGCTTGTGTACATACATGGCACACTAATACAGCATGTACATTCTCATATACACATTCAAAGCGGAAAAATTCACGCTAAATATTTATATAATTCTCAAACTTAGAATAGTCATCACTCTTTCAAATTTACACTATCCCAAAAATATAGTTCAAAACTCAGTTACATTAAAAAAAAAACCTAACTTTTAAACTTATAAATGGAAACTTTAGTTTTTGTAAGTGTGTGTGTGTGGGGGGGAGGGGTGCTTTTTGTTGTTATTGCTGTTTTATTTATTTTTTCCTGTTTTTCTCCTGTCACTTTGAAGCATCTAGGGAAGCTCTCGTCACAGAGAAGAGAAATTGGCAGACCAAATCCACTCACCCCCAAACTTGGAAGCAAACTTCAGAGAAAGAAAGAAGCTCAGAGACCCACTGTCTCTTAGGAGGGTGTGCCCCCAAGGACCAGCACATCCCCTACTAAGACCCAGCTCTTAGAGTTCCCACGACATCACGGCAGTGCCACAATGATAGCTAAGTCTTTTCCAAACTATACTGAGAGACACTTAATAACCCAGTGATAGACACTTGTTTCCTCCTACAGTGTAGCACGAATCCTAAAAGGTCTTATTAATAAAAAACAAACCCGGAGCTAGGTATTGGGTTAAAGCTGGAAGATCAGAGAAGAAGAACAAGCCACAGCTTCCTCACCTCACAATTCCCCAGCTGATCCTGTTTCCTCAGACTGGAAGCCTCTGTGTCCTTATCCAAATGGATCTCAGCTGAACTGCTTCTCGAAAGCCTGAAGCTTAACCAGGCTATAGTTCCTTGTCCTCACGCCTTAAATACCTTTCTGCCTCCTGCCATTACTTCCTGGGATTAAAGGCTCCTGGGATTAAAGGTGTGAGTCACCATGCTTGGTTGTTTCCAGTTTGGCCTTGAACTCACAGAGATCCAGGCAGATCTCTGCCTCTGGAATGCTAGGATTAAAGGCATGTGCTACCACTGTGTAACCTCTATATTTAATATTGTGGCTATTTTGTTCTCTGACTCCAGATAAGTGTATTAGAGTGCACAATATTTCGGGGAACACAATACCACCACACTACAGAAACAGGCCGAAGGGGATACAGATCAGTAATGATTAAAAACTGAATTCAGATTAACATGGACATGAGCATCCTCCCCTAACTCTCTACATCAAGTCCACATCTCTCCTCTGCTCATGTACTCCACCCTCCTTACTAACTTGACGTCTGCATCCTTTTTATCATAGATCAACCCCATGGTTTTGTTGTTCCTTGCTTTTTATCTCTAAGGATAACTGGGGTCTTGTTGGCACCATGAGTCACTTTTCCATTTCCTTCTTCTAAGGGTCATAAAGAAAACAATACAGATAAAATTGATGGATGTCATGGTCCACACTTGTAATTGCAGCACTAGAATGGTAGAGTCAGGAGAGTAGTTGCAAGTTCAGAGTCAGTCTGGTATATACATAGAATTCCAAGACAACAATGGCTATATAATGAGACACTGTCTATATTTTTTAAAAAAAATAGAGTTGAAGGGGTTTGCAAAGCTCAACACTTGCTTTCCAAATACATGTTAAAGAAGTAAAAACCAGTATTTCCAAGAAAAAAATTTATAAAGTGGGATTTAGGTCTACTTTATATTTTCACATATATATGTATGTAAATATACTTATGTTCACTTACAAGTGAATCTGAGGACAGACAATGAATTGGCAAGATGCCAATCCTATCAAATCCCTCCCCAAAGTAAGGCAGATAAAATTCCTTTTCCCTAGGAATATTCCTGAGATTAAGTCACTCAAGAGAAACACTAAACTTGATGAGCTGGAACTGAACTTCTATCAACTCTAGTGGACAAAGCCTGTTGGCATGGTAACTGTTCCTTTCAAGCTTTATTTATGGCTGAATCTGAATGATTCAATTTAACAAGTGATTTTTTTTTTTAATTTTGGTTTTTCGAGACAGAGTTTCTCCAAGTAGCTTTGTGCCTTTCCTGGAACTCACTCTGTAGTCCAGACTAGCCTCAAACTCACAGAGATCCACCTGCCTCTGCCTCCCGAGTGCTGGGATTAAAGGTGTGCGCCTCCACCGCCCGGCTATAAGTGATTATTTAGTATTTATAATATCAATGTTCATAGAAGATTGCAATGGTAACATAGGTAACTATCATTCATTCTTCAACCATTTTCCTCTAATCATTGTTCCAACTCTAGTACAATATCAAAACCAGAAGTTTGCCAATTGGCTGGTGTGTACACTACTTCAAAACCAATAGAATTTCTTCTTAGTTTAGAAATAGCACGTAAATCTGAGTTGGCAACCCCCCTCCCCCCCCCCCACACACACATATAACACTTCCTTAGGGTTTCCATGGTTTCTGTGTAGGAATTGGCTTGATCCATAATTGCTATAATTGCTTTCTTCCTTGATGTATTGAGTTATTTGTCTCCAATTCTTTGCAACACTTGCTTGTGTTTTGATTTTTTTTTTCTGTCATCCCCTTGTCCCTGCAATAGTTTTTGTTTTCAGAATTTATTTTTTCTTAGTTGTTTTGACTGGGTAATTCCCATTGTTTTGTCTCGTTTTGCTATCTTTGTCTATCTTTTATGCATTGAGTTTGTTATTGTTGTTCTTGTAAATTTTATTTCTAAATTTTCCATTTGGTTTTCCCTTGTTGTTTGTATCTCCTTTATAGTTTCTATTTTTAAATTGGTTATGAGTATGTTCATAATTGCTCATTCGTAAGTATTTTGTTGTGGCCTATTTAAAAAGATTTGTCAGTTAATTACTATAGATTTTTAAAGCCAAGTTTGGATACATTTCTCAGTTACATTCCTCATGGTTCTTGGCACGATGCCTAACTGGTTCAATTGAAATCTTTACATTTAGATGTTGTATGTGAATAAATCTTATTTAAATATAGTGTTTACGCACACCTTTTCCAAACAGCTGGAACCAATGAACTGGATTTCTCCCCCATCCTGCATGGAGGCAGAAATTCAAATTCCTCACTACTCCACTGATATCCAGGGTGATGGTGGGATTCTTGTTACTTTTATGAATGACACAAGGGTTTGTTGACACCAAGTAAGCTGGGAGAAGAAGGGATTCCTAATCACCACTCTTGAAGTGGCCTCTTCTCACAGTAACGAGGGGCTATCTCTAATAATCAGCATGAGCTTCCTGACTCCCCACAAGACCTCTTCTAACATCACTGCCACAGGGATGGAGAGACATGTGCTGTTATTAGCCTAACCGCACTCACATCAGGGCTGTATCATGGGTCTGAAAGGACAGTCCTGGATAACACACTTCCCTCTTTTGTCTAATTCCACGTAGTGGAATGACTGAGAACTTTGACAAAGGTAGGAATCTAAGCCTTTTACTCAACTCTTTTGGTATGATGGACTAAAGAACACCTTTTGGCTTTGGGGTGGTTCTTGTTGTTGCTTTTTCTGCAGTGTTTGGTAGAAATGGAATGTTACGTGTATTTATTTTTATTTCTTGTTTTATTTTGCTTTGTTATGATGTCTTTTCATTGTTCTGTGACTAAAGACAGTGGAGGATTTTGTTCTTATTGTGTTTTTTTTTAATTGCTATTTTTTTCCATCACAAAATGAGGTTGTGAATGAAAAGGAAACCAGAGTATCCTTTGCATCATTTCTCAGGAAACAAGATCCTGGCTCAACTGCTTTCTCTCCAACTTTCAGAGTCTTATTTTGACTATGCCTGTACCATATAGAAACTTCAAGGGGTGGGGGGCACAGGAGAAAATGCTCTACTTCATTTTCCTCAAGGAACAAGTTACTAATAACTTTTCAACAGTGGTTTTCAATAATGAAAGTTTTGATATCATGTTAAAAAAGATCCCTTTGAAGATGAAATCAGAAAATAAGGAAAACCGTAAGAAATTGGTGGCTGGAGAGATTATCTTGACTATGACAAGGACTTGGGAGGGTACTCAGTGTTGATTAAAAAACTGTTTGTAAGTAATTACAGCTATTTAATGTGGTCATAAAGTCTCCTAGTATTGGAGTTCACCAATAAAGCTCCCTTTTTGGTAATTTTTATTTTAGAAAGCAGCGTACGCTAGTAAAGTAGATTTCCCCCAGCTTTTACTACAGCAGCCCTCTTGGATTTATATCTCCTCTCACTGGAATATTGCCTCACAGTGTTTACAGGGAGATTTTTAGCATCCATTTCTCTGATGCTTGGTGGATAAGAATGTTTTTATTTTACACTGCTTTGTGCTGTGTCAGCACAGTTATTACTACGGAGATTAGAATCAGGATTTCAAAACTCTTTATATGTGAGACTAGAACATGGAAAGTTTTTATTTCCAAATTTTAATGTCCATAAAATAGATCTGGAGGATATTGGAACAAATAAAAATTCAAATAACTCTGTGGTTGACCGTGAAAACTTCACATTTAAAGAGTACATCAAGTTACAAGTGAGCAGACTTCAGAAACAAAGTCAAATGACTGAACCCATCATTCTGTGCATATTTGTAGATGGAACCATTTCCTGTGGCATCCATGACAAAATGAATAGATGCTGTGGCTGGACACCCACCCCCTATCACTTCCACAGCCTTATACAACTGGCAGTCCTCTCTGGGTCTTCATTTAATTGAATTCAAAGTATAAATAATACTGTACTTATCCATTATCCAGGGGAAAATATCTCCAGATGACCTAACTTTGTTTATGTAGCACTAAAATACTTTAGTTCTAAAAACATGAACCAAATTATCATTAGCCTAATTTTGATTAATATTATCTCAAATTTGGTGAAGTATCTAATTGCTGTGTTTAAAGAATTACAGCAAAGTATCTTTTTAAACTCCTTTCTTCTAAGAAAAAGAAATTGAGCCTTTCAATCAACTCGATCTAAAATTTTCATTGCGGTGTCATGGATGCTTTGGCTCTTTGTGTAGGCTATTTGGATGACTTGTCAGCCTTGGAGCAGTAGAGACACTAAGGATGGGAAACAAACGAGCTTAGAGCTGAGGGTGAAAGCACCAAGCTGATCAGATTCAAGATGGAAAAGGCCCTGAGTAAAATTGAACAGGAGGCTTGCTCCTTCTGAGGAACTCTTCCACGAGGAACGTGCACAAGTTCCTATATTCCTCTCTTCCCTGGGGAATGTGAGCAAGTTCCTGTATTCCTACAGCTAATGCAGTTAATTGTAGTACACTAAAATGTGAATGATCGCAGCTTCTAAGGAGCCTCCACCCATGTCAGGAAAGAGCGACCCCACACCATCCTATGGACAGAAAGCTAGATATGTTGTAACTGACAACCGTGGCTACATTTTGGCAGCTGTGATACGAAATAGCCTGGTGATGGGACAATGGGCGGACCACATAAGTATGTGAACAGAGAAAGCATGCTATAATTATCAGCAGGCAGTATACCTGCAGTGTGACAACGGGTGAACAAATGACCAGCAGACATTGGCTGTCAAAGTGGGCCACTAACAATTCAAGCGCCAGAGATGAGCAGAGTGGGTGCCAACCACCTCTGATTGGATGGCAAACTTGTGATTGGCACATGATCATCTGTCTGCTGAGGTTAGAGGACCACATGCAGAGTACAGAGCTCTTCAGTTGGCTGAGCCCAAGGTATGTCCAGTAAATCAACCAATCTCAGCAGACAGTATCTCAGTTTTTATCCAGTTTCTGAATGAAGTCCTGTTATGAAATAAAACAAAACAAAACAACAACAAAACAGCTCTCAATGGGAAGCTTAGTTTGAAGCCTCATTTTGGTCCCTTCCGGATCTTTGCTTGCTGTAATCAATCTAAACTCTCCTTTGAGCTTTCTTCCTATAATAAAAGATCCTCTTTAAGGCCACATTGTTTGTCCTTGAAATCCATTCTTTGAACTAGCCAGGAATGGACGCTGAGACAACATGGCTGAAGTTTTGTCAACTCCCAAGTTTAGCCCACCTGAAATGAGGTCTCCTCTATGCTCAAGGATACACACACACCCCCACCCAAGAAAATGTAATCTTTCAAGAGCACACCACAATTTTTGTTTTGTTTTGTTATCATTTGAATGGAGCATGGATCTGTGCCCCTTGAGTAAATTTATTATCCTTTTGCCTTCTAGAACCTCTAAGACTTGGTCATCAAAAATTTATCACATATGTGGAGCAGAGGTTTCAAAAACCTGGGGTTGTTTCATATAAAGTCCACAAATATGCGTACAAGGAAAAATAAACTACATCTCATTCTCTATGTGTTATCAGTTTCTTCTCTTATGTCTTTTAACATTGTCACAATCACTCTGCTCCAACACTAGCCCCCTTCCTGTCCATGTGGTTATTCCCAGCTGTAGTTGTTGTCAAGAATGTCTGCATATTTACTATTGTTTATGAAATCACATCCTCTTCCTCACTATTTTCCTTTTGTCTCTGCTGTCCTTTTCATGCTTCCTTTATGTGTATACATTTTGGTGAGATATAAATATGTTTTTCATCTTCCCCCTGAAGAGTGAGGAGAGCTCAGCATCTTGAGCTCCAGCACAGGCACAAGCACCTTGCCTTTTTTTCCCCCCAAGTTCACCCCTGAAATAGGAAGAAACCATAACCTTAAGTCTCTTTTCGTTTCTCAGCTGTGCATATTGAGCAATATCTAGAACTCAAGATGTGTCCTTCTGACAATATTGCTGAGTCTTTTGTAGTCTTTCTCTCCCCCAAAGACCTTTCTGGGATTCGGTCCCTGTAATTTGTGTAACTAATGCCGTTGCTCTCTTCCCATAGCCCCTTAAACAACCCTGCTGTCCTGTGCCCACTACAACCCACTTCCACTTTGTTCGTCTTCTTAGAAGTAGTAGATAGAGATGGCTCTTGTTCTTAGGTTAGGTGCTGACGCTTGTTGTGGCGTGGTGGCATACTTGCTTATGGAATATTCTCATTAATAAAAATTCTCTATCCAGAAGAGAATCTACTTAAAAGTAGCGAATTCTATAGTTTATCATCTGCGATGGAGTATTGCTGTGGGGCTTTTCCTGAGAGGTTATGAACAAACACCTATTCATCTTAGATAAGGCACTAATGATGTACCACAGTGATTACTACATTGAAGGGCAGCTTCCGGAAACAATGGTCTTACTAATGAGCCACATGGGTAACTCCATGGCAACTGCATCACCATAGGTTTTGGTGTCTTACATAATCTGCACCCCTGAGGTTCCACACAACTATCAGGCAGAGCCACTGAAGAAGTTCTCTTGTTCACGGCTTGTACAGCCTGAGGGAGGGGCCTGGTGTGTTTTGCATGTGTCATGAATTTCCTCAGCATGATGAGCCCCTCTTCCCTCAAGAAAGAGCATTTCAACTCAGAGGACAGGTCTGGTGTGTTTTGCATGTGTCATGAATTTCCTCAGCATGATGAGTCCCTCTTCCCTCAAGAAAGAGTATTTCAACTCAGAGGACATAGCAATGTAACAAGTATTTGAAAATATGTATTTTGTTTAAAATGCAGATTTTCTGAAATTATTTACATGGTAACCAAATTTTAAAAAATGTTCTTTTCTGTTTCTTGGTTTCCATTGCTTTTTTTTTTTTTTTTTTCCAATAGTGGCAGCAATATGTAACTGCAAGGAAGGCATGATAACTGTAAGGGTGATCTTCTTAATTAAGCAAGTATCATGAATGGCTTAACTTCTCAACTCCAGAGCCATTCTTTTCCTTAGGCATCTTATCTATAAGTTTTCTTTACATAATTAACCATATATCTGTGTTCCAATGTCAACAAGTAACTATGTTTGATTTGGTACCAAGCAGTAATATAACCACATTGCTTATGAACCATACACTGTACTTAATGGTACCTAAAAACATCTCCATTCATACAAATAGACCCGGCAATTAAGTGTGCGGTCCATCATTTGCAACCAAAGTCTTTCATTCACTCAAGACCCTAAAGATCTCTTATATGTCATGAACTAACTCCTGTCTAAAAATGTTTACAAGTGGCAGTTTCCAGAAACCTTGAACTACTGACAGGGATAGGCACGTGAGCTTACACTACCTTTCTAGTCACCAGCCACACAATTCATTCCAGTAAGTTCCTTACAAAAACACCTAGCTCTGTATCTATTCTGTTTCATGCTATGTGGAAGTCACTTATGTCTCCTAAGAGTTTTGATTTTAATGAAATTATGTGTGCTGCCATAGCTAGTGCTAGTTAAACTAGGAATAAATTATGTTTCCCTTAAAACACTCAAGAATTAATAGAATTCAATAGCACGTAAGAACATCAATGAAAATATGAAACTAGAACAATTAAAATTAAATCATACAACGTGTCCACCACATGCATTAGACACAAATATTACTTTCTTCTTTTTGAAAAAAAAAATTGGTTTTACCATTGTTATGAAGTATACATCATTACGCAGCCAAAGAGGTATAGCTATAAAATGCATGTATGTTTGCATATTCAATATATGTTGAAAATATTCAGTGTTCAGAAGCCAATCAATAAATAACTAACCTTTTATCAGAGATCTTGACACTTCAGATCTTAGCACTTTCAATGCAGTACCGATTAAGGGGAAAAGACAGATATACATTAGCCTCAGATAGAAATGGTACATAGCTGAAATAAAGGACAATGGAAAAGGGGGGTGAATCTCCAAGATATCAGGAGGAAATGAACAGGGGAATGAACAATGTGAACATGG
Source organism: Peromyscus californicus insignis (assembly GCF_007827085.1). Taxonomy (NCBI): domain Eukaryota; kingdom Metazoa; phylum Chordata; class Mammalia; order Rodentia; family Cricetidae; genus Peromyscus; species Peromyscus californicus. The sequence goes on along the minus strand of NW_026294492.1, from coordinate 31,860,951 downwards.
CATAGGACTTACAATAAGGGAAACTTCTCAATTAGCATTCCATCCAATTGGGATGTTCTTTTCCCCTGAGAGCTAGAGCAGCCTAGAAAACTGGTTTTACCACAGAAAGGCAAGATGAAGTGCTAACATCAGTTACATCTGCAGGCTGCCGTACTCCAAATATCACAGCTCAAGAAGCCAGTATGTTGTCCTTACGTAATTCTCCAGCCCATTGTGGCTGGTGGGTCAGGAGAAGAATGCAAAAGCAGTGGGACAATAGAAATGCAGCTGCTGTTGTGTATTGGGAGCCGGACTTCAAACAGCAGAATTGTCTCTGTAATTAGCCATCAAAACCAATTCAAGGAAAGGACAAATGTCAAATAACAGGGAAAACACAACCGGAAGAGTATAAACAAGAAATAATAGAGAAAACAGGCAGAAACAAACCAGATGCTTTCTCTGGTCCATCTGGGGTCTTCATCAATTGAAAAGTGTCTGTTGAAATAAAGTCTCTCTCTCCTCTCTCTCTCTCTCTCTCTCTCTCTCTCTCTCTCTCTCTCTCTCTCTCTCTCTCTCTCTCTCTCTCCAGATAGGAGTGATGGGAATCCCAAGCCCCCCAAGACACTTTGTGACTTCTCCAATATTTTCGAAGAGGTGATTTGATAAGGAAGACCAGAAAGGATTGAAGCACCATTCTGAAACTTGTTTGCATTCTGAATCTAGGCAAGTTGTAAAAAACTAAAATTTATAATTAACTTTAAATAACACATTATATTAAATATTTATTATTATATAATTATAAGTACATACAGATAGTTTTCTTAACTCTTCTCATATAAACACTATAGATTTACCAATCATTCACCATCTCAGGCTGTTTAACAAGCTTGTAACAGGCTCAAGACATTGTCCTTGTCCCAATGCCTATGTCCCATGAATATTAAACTTACTCTATTTCACAAAAAGGCCATGTAAGACAACCACTGAAGTGGTGATTTCCATTCTGAAAGTAAAATGAAAGCCGTGATTCATCTGATAGAAAGTATAATATTGAGAAATAATTGTGTCCTTGTTACATTTTTTAAACCAAATTATATTGAAAACAGACTTGTAACTAAAGTTAATATCATGATATATAAACACACATATCTTTAATTACAGTTTTAATTGTGGCAGTTTAGTGGAAAGAGTGATCATCTCATTATTAAGAAACCTGAACATTTCTTTTTCTTGCATAGATATTTACATGTGCAATGCCATGTTCCATGTATAACAAAAGTATATTTTTGTTGTATATGAGTACAGCTTTGTTTAATGAACTTTATAAAAACTGCAATGTAAGTTTTTCCTAAAATCAAACCAAGCATGTTGTTAGATTAATATAATAGCCTTCCTGAATATGCTAGCATAAATCAAAAATTTGAAAAAATGTGTTGTTCCAGGTGGGTTAGAACTGATACTAATGACATTACAAATCGTGTCTGAGTTCAGTGCATCACTTATACCAGAACCTCTTTGAGCATCAAGCCAGAATCAAATATCTGTCATTTTATGGGTAAAATCTGACATTTCAATTAGGAAATAAATAAAGTTGTGACAATCTGCCTGCAGCACTAATCTAGGTTTGAATTAGACAGACAGAGGGAAAGGCATATAGAGGTACCAAGATGAAAATCAGTTCTTTCACTCTTCAAATCAAAGAACATGATCAAATTTAAATTAGTGTATATTTTACTCCATCTTCCCCCAGAATCTGAGATGCCTCAATTGAGTCCATGCATTTCCTCTTCTATGTGCCACTTGACCTTGTCATAATAAACATCCATGAAACAGCCTACTGACCATCTTCAGTTGACACCACAGCATCTTTCCATAATAGGATCAGAAAATCCTTCCATCATTTTGATTAGGTAGAAGCATAGGAGATGAGCCTGAGTTCATTTCAACATAGAGAACATTTTCTTGGGGAGTTCTTATGTAGCATTCTTAGTCCCACTTTTAGAGATACAAAAATGGTATAGTGGGTGTATTGTTGACTTAAAAGCTGAGGTCTATCCCAATTATGTCATGTCATGGGCTGTAATGCACTTTTCATGCTTATGTGTAGCCAATGCTAGAGCAATAATAAATCCATCTGATTCTGTCATCAATTAAGAGAGAAACTCAGGTAAAATGTGACATAAATTTCTACTTACAGAGAGAAAGTGTACGATGTGCTATCTGCTTCATAAAAAAGGTCATGTAAAGATAATAAAAATAACTACAATGAACTGATCTAGGGAAGAAGACATGTCTCAGAATAAATGCTATGCCATTCCTTAAAGCCGTACCATGGACTATATGGAAGGAAAAAAATCCAAATAGAGTATTTAGTGTATTGTATATTTTTTGTATTATGTTATTTTGCTAGAGTTTTATTCCTGTGTGGTGGTGTCAACTCTTGCACTTTTCCCTCAGTGTGCTACTCATAGTCAAGTGTGATTTTATGGATTGATTGATTATCATTCACATTTATGTAGAAACAACACATGCTAGTGAGGCAACAGTTTAGATTAACCTTCAAACTGGTAGCTGATTTAGTATTTGACATCAAACAGAGCTTTAAATATCTCTTATTTAAATATCTCTTATTTGTATATATATATATCTTCAAAGCAAAGAACCTAGGAACTATGAGGCTGGTTATATTCAGACACAGTATCATATAACACAAAGCCAGACATCTCTTTCTCAGGGTCTCTAATTAGGACTTTATGCAGACAAAGGTGTCCCTATAAGGATACAAGGTCTATGTGTTCAAGTGTTTGGGTTGAGTCTCCACAGAGAACCTGCCTCTTGGAATACATTCCTTGGAACAGCTCATGAGTGGTACCTGCATGCTGTAAAGCTTCATATGAACCATTTGGGAAACTTTAAATAGACACCACAGTGTCCCACCTCAGTAATTATAATGTAGTCCAATAATGGGTCTTGGAAGATACATCTTTTTGAATGACTCTTAGAAAGCTCTGGATTAATATGAAATTGCTCAATAGGGCAACTCATCCAAAAAAATTAAATAATGCTTCAACTCAATAACCAGTATTATCGTCTACACTCCAGATCTACACAATAGATCCACAATTTGCTCAAAGTTGAGGATGTTTAATTGTGACTCTGGCATCTTCTTAAAGCACAGTTTGAAGGTATCTCTGACATATATTAAATCCAGTTCTATCGAAGCTTCAAAAAGGAGTCAGAGTGCTTGAAGTACAATTGCTATTAAAGCATTGTGTTTGTTTCCTTAACACATTTGCCTGTCAGACTCAGAGGCTACTGTTTACCTATTACTGTTCCTTAAAAACATGCCCCCCCCCCACCAAGAACCAATAAGTTTTATCTTCTATATCTAGGAAGCAAGTACTATACTTAAATTTTCTACAGCTCTTTTCTTTAATTATCAACTCTCTTAGAATGTGTTAAAGCTTTTCAGTCCCTTATGTGTCTAAAATTTACTTAACAATGAGAAAGAAAAATATAGATTTTACTTTGATAAATACTTCCTGATTAGAATTTGTGGGTCTAGTACATTGGGGCAGTGTCTGTTCTATTGTTGAATTGCCTACTGCCACCCCTTTTCCAAACTCCTATAAATTTTTAGTGCCAGGAATTTTGAATTGCATTTAAAATTCTTATGTAAGAGGTTTGATGTTTAATTGTCATTGTTAGGTTTCTTGGGCTAGCTCAAGATATACAGGTATTCAGACATCAGCATCTTCTGTCTCAAGCTCAGTTGGCCTGGGGAGAAAGAGTTCACAGAGTAAGAGATGAACATGTAAGAGAAGAGGGATAGTGAGACATACACCAGAGTGCAGTTACAGGATTAGGGCTGGTTTTATTGTGGGATTGCTCAAGAATTTTAAGACTGGAAACCTACTGAGATGCAGAATACAGTGTATACCTGTACATGGAGGACAAACTTCTTCTTGAGCTAACTTGCTGAGAGTTTGTGACGTCTGTAGAATGTGCAGAAGTATTGACATAGAGATATGTATGTAATCACCCACCATGTCTTCCTTTTCCCCCACAAGATCTATCAGATCATCTCTTACTTACTGAATCAGGTCATGAGGAACTAAAGATAGTTACATAATAAAGTCATTTCTTGCAACACAGAATTGCCTTTGTCAACTTTTTCCCAGGTTATGCAAAATTGTATCTTCCAAACACAAATCAGAAATATTTACTTCATTTCTTAGTACTACAATTAATATTTTTTTATTTATTGTTTTTAAGACATTCCAACCACCCAGTTTCCCCGCCTTATACTCTTTCCCGTTCCCTCTCCCACACCTCCCCTCTTCCCCAGATTTACTCTTCCTGTTTCCCTTCAAAAAAAGCAGACCTCCTAGGGATATTAAATCTTTAACATAAAAATTTCTTAAATTAGACCCTTGGAATCTATTTCTCCAATAGAAGAAAATAATACTAATTGTAGTGATGCTTTGTATTCATTAACAAATAAAATTTGCCTGAAGATCAGAGGAAAGAGCCAGCCACTAGATTAGACATATTGGCCAGGCAGTGGTGGCACACACCTTTAATCCTAGCACTCGGGAGGCAGAGATCTGTCTGGATCTCTGTGAGTTCAAGACTACCCTGGAATACATGAGATCAATCCAGTCTAAAAGAGAAACAGAGCCAGGCAGTGGTGACACACACCTTTAATACCAGTACTTGGGAATCACACACGCAATTAATCCAAGCACTAGAAAGGTTGAGACAGGAGGTGATATGGTTGGGCAAAGAAAGGAATATAAGGCAGGAGGAGACAGGATTTCAGCGCCCTTTCGCCTGAAGACTCAAGGGCATTCAGTCTGAGGATTCGTGGAGACAGGTTCTCGCCTCCCTTTTGGCATGAGGATTCAGTAATAGTGAAAAGTTTCTCTAATGGCTTGTTCCTTTGTCTCTCTGATCTTTTAGCATTTCCCCCAATATCTGGCTCTGGGTTTTTATTATAAGACCAATTAGATTCGTGCAACTTATAATCTGTGTCTTTAGATGACTTTTTAAATGTCTAAACAGCACATGAACACACAGATGAAACAAGCCCCTTCCATGGAACTGAATTTTGGGATTTTAGATAAAGACAGACTTTTTAAGTGAAAAGGATTCAGAGGGAGACTGAAAAACAGTTTTTATCACTGATCTCTGTTCTCTTTATCCTTTGTTCAAGAATGAAGAGTGTTAGGCATTTAATTTCTCATCCCCAGCATTTTCCCTTGTATCATCACGGACTCCCTGTTTGTTTCTGCTCTTACAAGTCTCTTTAGTCTTCCTAGTTCTTTATTATTATTTTAGCATTCTTGTACTTTGAAGATGCATATCAAGGTCCAACTCCTCTTTAAGCTCTCACAGTTTTGGACAGCAGTGGTCTCCATGCAGCCAGCAGCCTTTGATCCCTCACTTATCATTGGAGCCTTTCTGTTCATCTACAGACCCTACAAGGACTGTTCATCTACAGTCTTTGTTTCCTTTGTGCTCACCTACACAAAATTATCTCTCTTGCTGTGTTTGAGATACCTCACTGCAGGCAATATGTTACATATATTCTTTATTCAATTTGATAATGTTAAACACAGAAATGAAGATGGATTAGTTAATCAAATACATGTATTCTTAAAACTGTAGATCTATACCAAAGCATACAATCTCTCTCTGTTTCTCTCTCTCTCTCTCTCTCTCTCTCTGTGTGTGTGTGTGTGTGTGTTGTATGCCTGTACTTACATATCCTACATTATCTATTAATGAGAATACTAATCCTTTCTTCTGAAATCCCAATAACTGGCACAGTACTGATTTTGAGTATCTGATGTGTAGAATAGAGATCTCTACGATGGTGTTTTGGTGATGGTTCAGAGTATCAACAAGGACATGAAGAGGAACTCTTATACTTTCCACTTGCTGTCCACCTGCCTCAAATCACTTCCATTGATGTCTGTCTTCCACTCTAGTCATAAAGGAGGTCTTAGGAGCAAAGAGTTTCATTGGGAAATCATGTCTTAAAATCAAAATGAGAGAAATTTAAAAATGAATAACATGAACATGGACTGATTTATTAATCTTATACCAAACTAAAGATTAATAAATAATGTTATAATTATTTTGTATCTGAGAATATGGTGGTTGATTTACTTGGTAACAATTTTTAAAGATCTGATAAGTAACAATGCACATGTACACATACACAGCTCTTTCCTTAGACATATGACTACTAATTCTGAAATGGCTACAGAATTGTTTTTAGGAAATTATTTTCTAGCTTCAAAGTGGATTAAATAGAAAAACATGGACAAATAAATAAATCTACACAGAAATTTATTTCCTAACGAAATATGTAACTCATATTTTTTAAAAGGTCAAATTATAATACATGATAATTTAAAACCTTAGCACTAGAAGACATTAAAAATAAAGTCAAAATTTAAGCAAGCAGTATTCAGTGTACTAAATACAGACATATTCCTAACACAGAAAGTTCTGTAAATCAGTATAGTTACTTTTATGGTACTCTAAATATCTGCATATGTCTTTCAAAACAGAGTAAATGTAAACAGTACCAAAATATATGTAGCTAAAGTTTTCCTGCCTGGCCCACAGTCAGGACAAATCTCTATCACCTGCCAGTCCCATAGTCGCTCAGACCCGACCAATTAAACACAGAGACTTATATTGCATACAAACTGTATGGCCGTGGCAGGCTTCTTGCTAACTGTTTTTATAGCTTAAATTAATCCATTTCCATTAATCTATACCTTGCCACATGGCTCGTGGCTTACCGGGATCTTCACATGCTATTTGTCATCGTGGCGGCTGGCAGTGTCTCTCTGACTCAGCCTTCCACTTCCCAGCTTTATTCTCCTCCTTGTCCCGCCTACACTTCCTGCCTAGCCAATGGCCAATCAGTGTTTTATTTATTGACTAATCAGCAACACATTTGCCATACAGAACATCCCACAGCGATACAAAATTAAACTAATGAAATTTAAAATAAAAGTCATAGTTGTTCCCATAACTAGACACAAACTGAAATACTAGTATGCTAGTTACTTTATGGGGCATTAGCACACTCATACAGCAATATTACTAGTATAGTTTAGAGGCTCCTAGAGACTTATTTTGGCAGTGTCAATCAAAATTAAAACTCATATGTCTTTTTGCAGTGAAATTCTGATAATTTGTGCTGCAAATACCTACACTTTCATACCAAACCATATTGTACAAGAACCTTTAACAGAGAAAGATTGAGGGAAATATGCATATAAAGAGGAATATGAAAATGGGGGAGATGGCTCAGCAGTTAAGAGCTCCTTCTGTACTGGGAGAGTTTGGTTCCCACCAACCACATCAAGAAGCTTACAACAACCTTTAAACTCAAACTCCAGGGATCTGATATCTCTAACTCTGGGAGCTCCAACACTCAAGTGCACACTTACAGACACATACATATACACATACACACAATTAAAACAAAAACGAATATATGTGTGTGTGTGTGTATGTACATATGCACACACGTTCATTCTCTGGAGTACTATGCTAACTTCAATAACAGAAGTATCATGTTTGCGTTCATGTGTACAATTTAAGGGAGAAGAATACAAAACAGGACTATCAGAGAAGAGATGAGGAACGTAGAGAAGAAGGTTGAAAAGGATGGTGGGGACAGCTATGAGCAAAGTACATGTATATATGTATTAAAATGTCACAATGAAAAAATTAATCTGTACAATTAATGTATAATAAAATAAGAAAAAAGAATCCAAAAGGAGATTTATTTATGTGTTTCAAAATGAAGACATTTACCTAGGGAACAGGGCACATAGATCTTGCTGATATCTTCCTCTACACCCAAACAACAAAGAAATCCAGCAGAAGCCTTCGTTTAGTTCTTTTAATTTTCATTTTGTTTATTGAGACAAGGTCTCACTGTATAGCCCTAGTTGGCCTGGGACACATTATGTAGATCAGGCAGGTCTTGAAGGCACAGAAGGCAGCCTCTTCTTCCTGACTGCAAGGCTGAAAGCATATGCCACCAACCCCGGCTTTATGATTATGAGTGCATGTGCTTGCTTGTGTATGGGACTTGGTGGGCAGGGGCACGTAAAATACTTGGAGGAGAAAATTGAAGACTTTTGGAAAATCTCTTGCTTTCCACACTGTTTAATTTTGGTTTGAACAGTTACATAGACCCTTCTTAATTTAATCTGATCCTCTCTCACACAAATGACATGAGTATTGATAGTCTATTTTGCTGCACTCTTACCAAACACACAATCTTAGACTTACAGGTTGAGGATACACATCATAAGACAATCAGAAGACTTCAGGAGCAATGTTTCCAACTGTAGTTAAGAATGAAATCTTTGAAACGTTCCTTTGTCTAATCTCTGCTCTTTCACCTCTGTGTGGTGCGCCAATTTTAAGTGCATGAAGAAAACAGGAAGCAAGCTATGAGTGAAATACACACTTAATGGTGAGCTATGCCTACATAATGTCTTCAATTCTCATTTCACCTCAGTGAGAAAGACTTTACTACCTTCATGCTCAGATAAACCAGTTGACATTAATGCTAAATAATGTTCTTCTGGTGATAGAGAGCTGGTACATCTTGAATCCAGAATTTCAGGTGAATCTTCATACAAAAACAGCCTTATCAATCAGAGCTATGACTTGGCTGGAGCACTCACTCAAATAAGATTTACAAAACTGTAGGTAGAGTTTTCCTGCCTGGCCCACAGTCAGGGCAAATCTCTCTCACCTGCCAGTCCCACAGCCGTCAGACCCGACCAAGTAAACACAGAGACTTGTATTGGTTTCAAACTGTATGGCCATGGCAGGCTTCTTGCTAACTGTTCTTTCAGCTTAAATTAATCCATTTTTATAAATCTATACCTTGCCACATGGCTCGTGGCTTACCGGCATCTTCACATGCTGTTTCTCATCGTGGCGGCTGGCAGTGTCTCTCTGACTCAGCCTTCCACTTCCAGCTTTATTCTTCTCCTTGTCCCGCCCACACTTCCTGCCTAGCCAATGGCCAATCAGTGTTTTAATTATTGACTAATCAGCAACACATTTGACATACAGAACATCCCACAGCACAAAACTGTGAGGTTTATGTAGACAATGGTAGTGACTGTGCCTTTCCCAGGATTGACAATTTCCAGGCCAAGAATGACAGGATAGCTGAGCTGATTGGGAGAATCTAGAGGCCTGAGAGTCTGTCAAACAGTAAGCTTCATCCTCATTCTAAAACATTGCCATCCCAGGCAACACTCCTCATCTAGGGAAATAAAACTTCAATATGTCAAAGAATCCTCTTGTAGTCTTGTCTGACTTGCCAGAGGCATATTTTAGCAAATCCCAGTGAACTAGATATGAAGTATCAATTCACCATTCCTTGGTAATTTGTGAGGGTTACCCTAGGAAGCAATCAGTTCTCTTGCACTTCACTGCACAAGACAATGCAGCGTTCTTTTGAAATGGTGACTGTCTATGAATCTCCATAGTGAGGTTTCGAACGCATTGGTGAGACCTGATCTTCAGAATCATTCAGTGATTGGGTTAACCAAGACACTTGCCCTGATGCTCTTGTTTCCGTGGCCTGGTTGAGACAGCTCAGTCTTCATTATGAGCTCTTCAGGTGGCAAAGCTCAGGGAGAAATAATTAGGCACTCACCTACTGAGCTGACTCCTGCTGTAAAGTCACTGCTTAGGTCATTAGGAACTAAGGAAAGAGAACCTTAAAGTAAGAGAAAATCTTTTTAAATCACTGGGGCACTGTTTGGATAAGGGTCAGTTGTACCGAGATCCATAAGTAGGGGAAAGCATTTTAAGTCACTTCATGCTTTTTACGTGATAAGACAATGTTTAATCGTGAATTAGATCATGTAGGTGAAAAGACAATGCTTATATTAGAAAAAATACATGGAACTTGAAATGAAGGAAAAATGGAGGGGGATACAGTAAGACAGGAACACAATCTATAAATCAGGCTGGCCTCAAACTCATCAACCCCGTTTCAATCTTTTGAATGCTGAGATCATAAGCCTGAACTAACTCGCAACCAGAAGAAAAACAGGAGAAATGAGTCTCACTGCCCCCTTCTTTCCATTCTTTCCTCCTCCCCTTCCTTTCTCTCTGTCTCTCTGTCTCTGTCTCTGTCTCTCTGTCTCTGTCTCTGTCTCTCTCTCTCTCTCTCTCTCTCTCTCTCTCTCTCTCTCTCTCCTAAATTAGAAAAGAAAAACAGTAAAGTATGAAATGCTAAATGTTAGCTAGAACATATTACAAGAGAAGCTTCAAATATTTAGCACTTCGAGAATTTAGACATGGAATCAATGTCAATGAACTCAAAGATATCAACATACAGTATCGTCCTAACAAGGAAGCTAGTGTAAAAACTGGCAAGACGAGATTCTCACATTCTAATTCTAAAGCTACAAGAGTTGTAAACATGGTTTTCCACCACAAATGAACACATGGTACAATAGCAATGGTGTTAAGTGTAACCTCAAAGCCTGTTCTTGTTTCACAGTAAGTACTAAGCTTGCCATCAATCACATTTACTTATGTCTTGAAGAACATCCTGAGATCTCTGTTAGACTTGTTTCTCTCTCACCAGAAACAAAATGAACACCCTTGTCCTTTGTATGCATAGAAGACAGGCAGACATTTACCATGAGTGTCATCCTCAGAATTTGTTTTAATGTCAAAGGTCCAAACCAGGCCATGTATTATCATGCCAGGTTTGTGCATTTCATCACCATCATAAAGGAAGGCAATGATGGATTACTCATAGGAATTGAAATCTGATCTCTCACTTGATAGTTGTATGACTATTAGAATTTTACTGGAGCTCTTGAATTCTTGTTTTCACATCTGTAATAATTGGAATAATAGCTAACAGTCACATAACAGTCTCCAAGGCAACAAATGGTTGTATTTAATCACACAGACTGTGCACGACACAAGAGCAGAAGGTGCCATAGTGCAGTCTTGACACACACGTACAAAACCCTGCTCTAGATATTTTATGTATTGACCCCATTGAATTTTCTAGTGCTAGCATTGAAGTCACTTGACAGATGGAGAAACTGAGACATGGATGTCAGTTAGTTTTTCTTGGTGTATATTCATTGTAAAAGGTACTAGATTTCATGACAAATTTTATACAACTCTACAATGTACTTTGATCACATTCTCCTCCATAGCCCTCCTCCTCTCTTTTTTATTTCCTCTATCAGTCCTTTTCATTCTCCTAGGCAGTTTCACTTTGTTTTCTTGTCATACATGCAAAGTGTTCCATATCTGTATCAAGTCTAGGCTTCACCAGTGAGAGAAAAGGTGTGATATGTATCTTTGGGGGGCTACCTTAATTTGTTTAATTAGGCAATTACCAGTCACATCCATCTTTCTGAAATTGACATACATTCTCACCAGCAGCATTTAGAAGTTTCCCTTTGTTTGCTTTTTCACCAGCATTTTCTGTTCATTTGTTTGTTTGCTTTTATGACTGATGTTCTGATGAGGTAGGATCTCAGTGAAATTTTAATGTGTATTTTTCTGATGACTAGTAATTTGGAACGCTTTTTATGTTTATTGGACATTTGCACTTAATCCTTTGAGAAATGTCTGTTCAGTAATCCATTTATTGGTTGGATAATTTGACTTTTTGTTATTTGGATTTTTATGTTAGTTCTTTTCATATTCTAAATATTAATCCTCTTTTGGTTGAGAAACTAGCAAGGATTCCCATTCTGTAGGCACTCTTCACTCAATTGTATATTTTGTGCAAATACATTTTAATTTTTTGAAATCAAATCTTATAGCTATTCTGATGTTTTGAATCATTTGAATCATTTTCAGAAAGGAAACCTGTTTATCTGCTTTCCCCTCTAACAATATCAGAGTTCTAAGTCTTACATTAAAGTCTTTGATTCATGTGGAGTTAATATTTGTACAGGCAAAAGATGCCTGGTTTCATTTTTCTACATGTGAATACTCAATTTTCCTCATTTTTCTACAATGTATGCTTCTGGCAGCCTGGTCAAAAGTCAGCTGCTGGTAGCTGAAAGAAAGGCTGCTGAAGAGACATCTGTATTTCCCATTCTAAAAATGAGGGGATATTGTTGTGGGGGGAGGAAGCAGGTCTGCGGGAGCCAAAGGATGAGTACTATAAAGGGCTGTTGTCTGGGTAGGACATGACAGTGACCTGTGACCTCCTACACAAGACAGGCACAAGAAGAAAAATATGAAAATAAAAGGATGGCTGGTTGAGAAACAAAGAAGCAATTAGCAGGAATGGGGAGGGGGATAAAAGAAGGTAAATGAGAGAGGAAAAAAATCACTATATATAATGAAAGTTAAGAAAATCAAACATATTAAACCAATTAACTAAAAAAACTAAAGACTTCTGCATGAGCTATAAATTAATCTCTCTCAGATAGACACATGAGCATATATGTGGACAACATCTATAAATGCAAATACATTGTTGAGAACTGCTTCAGGTTATCACTATTAAATATATAGAAAAACACATTATTTGTGGTGTTAAGGGAATCCCTTTCCTGATTTGTATCTTAAAGATGTGTAAAAGCCAAGAACCAGTTCCTCCTCTTGTGTTTTCCATTTCCAAATACAGACAATTTGGGTAACAGCTAAGAGTAGTCTACGTTTGATCTATTACAGTCTCCTCAAAAACTTTCCAGAGTGTTTTGCCAAAATAATGTTTTCAATGGAAACTTCTATTTTTTTAATGTGGAAAACCTATCAAGGAAAATACTTCTGCATGGGAGGTATTTATTTGCTATGTCTGCTTAAAATAAAGTCGTGTTTTAGTGCTACATCTTCTTCAAACAATTAATTATCTCACTGATAAATGTACCCCAGGAAAATATTTTTGCCTTAAATGTGATTTCAGTTTGAGAACTAGTATTCTTGTTGTACAGTCCTGACCATATTTATGTCTTTCATTGATATGTAATGAAAGAATTATCTTGTCTTCACAGGACAGAATAATAGAATTGTCAGTTATATGACATTTTAAGGCCAGAACACTGCCACAGTTATTTCTACCTCAAGGTTCTCACACTGTCCATATTGAAACTACACATCCACATTGTCTGGACTCTTATCTGTTCCAACATGGCCAGGTATTTTTTTATGTTTTTATCTTCAGAAAAAAATTTTTTTCAAATGTGAAGTAAATATAAAAAGTACCTATGATGTAGCCTTTTATTTTTGTCTGTCTCTTTCTGCAAAAAAGAATCATCTGGAATGCAGTATATGTCCAAGTCAGTGTATGAAAGACTGATAAATAGTGTAGATAGAGCAATAATCACTCAGCTATGTACCATTCATCTTGACTGCAAGAATAAAGCCCAATTTCCCATACACACAAATGTTACAAGTCCTAAAAATATCAAATGGCCACAAAACTCATATGTTGATTGAAAAATCAAGGTCAGAAGCAAAAAGAGAGGCTAGGTACTGAACATGTACTTACCACAAGAACATTCTCCTTGTGTCCCCATTCATGAAGACCTGCAATAACTCCTTAACTTGTAATTCCACCACTGTGACTGGATTGGAAATACAACAAGTACATACTTTCATAGACTTTAAATTTTTATACTAGTTTTAGTCATGTAAAGGGGGGTTTTGATTGGCACCATGTAGGGACTTTGTCTAGGGTCTGAATTGAGAGTGTGTGACTCCATGAGACCTTAATTCTCATGAAAATTTATATAGCTCCAGGTTCTTTCTATACAAGCAAGAAGTTAATATGATTAAATTGGTGAAATACTTTGTTTTCTGGACTCCATCTCTTGAAAACTTTGGTTCAATGGATTTAAGAATAGAGAACCATCAAAGCAACATGAAAACTCAAACCAAATCATCTCACACCAAAATTTGTCTCCTTCTTTTGCAATTTTTATGTTCTCAGATACGTGGCATAGTTCTTTTTGTGTCACAGTTTCCTGTAGCAGTAACTTTGCTATGGATCTGGAGCATCCTGATGAAAAGAGAAGTGACCTGATAGAGAGGGTTTCTTGTTACCAAAAGCGTTTTCTGCACGGCCGCATTAGCAGTTAGAGTTCAGAGGACTGAGTGCATCAGGTGCTATGGGCTGGTTGGTCCTTGTTAGTGAATAAAGCCTGTCCTTCATCCTGTGTTCCTTAGCATTTTAAAGGGCTCTAAATTGGCTTAAGGAATTATAATTACGCTACAAGTCAGGAAATGGGGCAGAAAGCTGTTCCACTTGAAATTATCAAGCATTGGAAAGCTAGAAGTAATAAAACTTTATCTATGAAGAAAGAAATAATTTATGCTAAATTGTAAAGGAGGAAAGGAAGAGTTAAAAGAGTGAAGGAGGAATCCCCAGGTGGTATAAGAACTCAAAATGAGGAGGAACAGGAGAACAGAATTTTGTCTTCATCATATGGAATGTTATTTAAATTTATGAAGCAGAAATCTATGGCAGTGTAGAGAAAGAAATAAATGAAAGAATAGAAAATTATGTATTAATAAACCACAGGACTGGTAAAATTAAAAATACAAAGGTGATTGTCAGAATACAGTCTAAGAATGGAGTCATGAGGGGAAAATTCTGAATGCTTGTGAGAAAACTCCAAAGAAACAAGACAAGAGTCTCGCTACCTCAGTTTCTTCAAAATTGTTCTTGGAATGTGTTTACATGCTCCTCCCAGGCAGAGAGGATAGGTGTGAGTTTACTTCAGATTATTCATTACAACAGATGACTGTTATTTGTTTATATACCTCGATGGAATAATATGTTTTTACTCCATGCAGCTTGGCCTTGTGATTGTACAATTTACTGACGTGATTCTTTTTAACCCACGGAAGATAAATTGTCCAATGCTCTGAATAAAGTTAGTTATTGCACAAGATGTTAGTCTGCCTCATTTGTTGGCTCCATTCTCTCAGGTGCGCCATCTCTTAGAGTGGTGGTAGGCGATGCTCATAGGTAACTAGTCTAGGTTTCTGTGTTTAAGAGGGTTTTCTCAACAGGCTGGCAAAATATAAATATAAAGATAACTAGAAAGTAGGTCCAGTCTTAAACTGAGTGAATGCACTGCATGAGTTTAGGGTAACATACACAAATCGCAGAGAATTTAAAAACTAATACTTCTGCTTTCTTTGAGAATAAGCTGTAGATTTTCAAGAAATCAGAGATTGCAATGTGTCTATTGGATGATAAATTATATATTTATCAAAAAGATATTAACAATTCTTGCTTAATGAAGTCTTTGAGCAAACTAGTCAAAGACAAATCTTAGAGGTCTTAACAAAGAAGGGTAGTGGTTGTCTATATATGAATTTAAGTATTCATAGAAGAAGGGTGAGGGCTCCCCAGATTGCTAATGAAAGCCACTAAAGGAGTAGTTCACTGTGCATTGTCAAATTAATCTACACCATGCTCTGGAATGTTAACTTTGGAAACCATACTCATTTCAGACAAAGAAACTGGAGTACCAAAGGCTTAGAGACCATATTAAGAGTTGCAAATCTTCTTTCACCACTTACAACATGTTTTCATCATTAAATGGCACAGGCAATGTACACAATCAAACCTAAAGGCAGAAAGAGGAAATAAGCAGTATTTGTATATATTTTGCTTCATTAAAATAATATATACTATTTTTTAATATCATCATTGCAACATAGCAGATGATAGAATCTTGCAAAATTTGTTTCCCCTTCTTCTTCTTCTTCTTCTTCTTCTTCTTCTTCTTCTTCTTCTTCTTCTTCTTCTTCTTCTTCTTCTTCTTCTCCTTCTCCTTCTCCTTCTCCTTCTCCTTCTCCTTCTCCTTCTCCTTCTCCTTCTCCTTCTCCTTCTCCTTCTCCTCCTCCTCCTCATTATTATTATTATTATTATTCCTCCAGTTAATTAGAAGTACTGGGCAGCTCCAGGGCAAACCTCATAATTATAGAGAAATTATAAATTTGGGGCGGTGGTGGCGCATGCCTTTAATCCCAGCACTCGGGAGGCAGAGCCAGGCGGATCTCTGTGAGTTCAAGGCCAGCCTGGGCTACCAAGTGAGTTCCAGGAAAAAGCGCAAAGCTACACAGAGAAACCCTGTCTCAGAAAAAAAATAAAAAAATAAATAAATAAATAAATAAATTTGGGAATTCTCTAGGAAAGATGTGTAAAAATATGTTTAGGCCTGCCCTGCCCACTATGGTAATCAACAGACACCTGTGGTTATTTTGATTTAGATTTAAATCAGCAATGATTTAGAAGGGAAAAATCATTGCTTTGTTAGAATATCTAGAAGCCAATTCTGAAAATAGTCTATAATATAAATTTCAGAACCTTAATCATTACACAAATTCCAATCATATATCTCAGCTGACTAATGTCAGCAGTGACAAGGAGGAAGTGGAATAGAAAGCCCAGCTCCAGAGCATGTGTTAATAATTCACCTTTTAAAAATGTGAAATGGTGTGTCAAAATTCATGGAGACATAGATGGGTTCAGCCTAGAGCAAAGAATACCTACTGTTTACCTCACCACTGGACTATCTATGTCATCACATTGTCCAGTGTGGATGCCCCTTGTAGAATGTAGGGTATGTGCAGGGTGATGATCATCAGCAGGTGAGATTTCTAAGGTTAGGATAAAGAAATACCTCAAGCTTTTTGTTGTCATGTAAAAGCAAATAGAGTAAGGGACCACATATCTTCAAGGAGTTGTTTATTAAGGTCCAACTGAATTTGCAGAACCTCAGATCACAGCAACAAAAACCATGCAGAAGCAGTAGTCAACACTCAGATTCCCATGAGTTCCTGTGTGATCAAACCCTTTCTGTCAATTTTAACTAAAAGATACAGCTTGTCCAAGTCGTTCCGAGTCTTTATCCAATGGCAAATAGACATTCCCTTCTTGTTCTATTTTCTTTGTGAATCAGTTTCTGAGAAGGCGGTGAGTTTCCATTAACTGAATATAATAAAGTATCAAATGGATTAGCAATTCACATATCTTAAGCCAGGCTGACCTTTCAATCAGTGATTTGTTCTGAGAACCAGAATCAGAAGGATAATGTGTCTTTGGTTCAATGAAAGGGAGCGTGATGGCAAGTCACTTACCAGATTGGTAGATTAAAGATGGGGATAAAACATGACAGAATGCCATAGGAGAAAACTATACGTTTATTCATGGACATTTCAGATAAGCAGCTCTAAAGAACCCAGGATAATGCCCCGACCTGTGTCTTGATCCACACTCAATTTTGTCTTTTATAAACTACATCTTTTGAATTCTTCATCTCTGATGGATCTCACTGGTGAGAACTCACATGAATGGAGCATCTTGCAGACATAAAGAACTAGGTAGAAACAAAGCCCACTTAGGAAGATTACTCTAAGGATTCCTGTGGAAAAGAACTTTGAATGGAAACTATCAGGCTATATTTAGCAATGAAAGTGTGACCCTGGGAAATCTTATAGTTTACCTTTTGCACCAGAGCAAACTGACAATAACCCAATTAAAATAAATTATTGTCTTTGAAATTAAACTTGTAAATATCTATGAAAAACTATTCTTTAAATTGCAACATGTTGCAATAAAACCTTGCCTTAAGTAGATTTCATAAGTGTGTCAGAAAGATGGTGAACTCACTATCTGTAACAACAAATTATTCTAATTGATATTTGTCATGGAATGGAGCAAAACTTCCTTTAATTCTTTTAAAATATTTAAGCAAGAATTCCCAAGATGGCTCAGTAAGTAAAGGTGCTTGTTCTTAAGACTGATGACGGAATATCAATCTCTGAAACCTACATGGTAGAATAAGACAACCACTCCTACATGTTGTCCTCTGTCCTCAGACCTTCGTAAGTGTGCTGTTCACACATGTACACCCCCCAACACACACACACTAAATAACTTTTTTGACAGACGGAAACAGATAGTGCAGTGGTATTGAAAGTGTCACCACCAGCAGGGTCAGAACTGAATCTAGATTTGTCTCCTGAGTATGGATTTCATTCTCTCCCTCTCCTTCTGTACCCTTCCACCCTCCACTCATCTTTCATCTCTCCTCCCCCTTTTGTTTAACTCCTTCACTCACTGTCTCTCTAGGTCTCTGTCTCTCTTTCTGTCTCTGTTTCTCCATCTCTCTCAGCTTCTGTCTGTCTCTTTCTCTTTTCCTGTCTCTCCCCCCATCCTGCCTTTCTCTCTCTCTCTCTCTCTCTCTCTCTCTCTCTCTCTCTCTCTCTCTCTCTCTTTCTCTCTCTCTCTCTCTCTGTCTCTCTCTCTCTCTGTCTCTCTCTCTCTCTGTCTCTCTGTCTCTCTCTGTCTCTCTCTCTCTCCCCTCCCCTCCCCCTGACACTCCCATCAGCTCTCTTACAGCACTCCCAGCTTGCAGATTGCTTTTAAGACAACAGTTCTCAACCTGGGGGTCAGAGGATCCTTTCAGAGGAGTAGCATATCAGATATCCTGCATACCAAATGTTTACATTACAATTCATAACAGTAGAAAAATTACAGTTTATGAAGTAACAACATAAATAATTTTATGGTTGGGTATCACTACAACATGAGGAACTATATATATTAAAGGATCACAGTATTAAGAAGGTCAAGAACCACAGTTTTAAGGGGAGAGAGAGAGAGAGAGAGAGAGAGAGAGAGAGAGAGAGAGAGAGAAAGAGACAGAGAGACAGAGAGACAGAAAGAACACTTGATTCCAATTTGAGCAAATTCTGTTGTTAGAAAATATTAACCACGTAACTGAGAAGTAGCATGTAGTCACCCATAAACAGGCCTCTAGAAAGGCTTCCCTTCCAGAGAATATGTATCAACCTCTGAACTTCTCCAGTAACCAAAATAGAAGAGGATACACAGCTGTGAGGAACGAAGGACCCAGATTTACTGGAATACAAACCTTCTGAGAAAGTGCTATAAAACTTTGAGCTAGCACAAGATGGCTAGTTCCTTTCTGTGCCAAGTAACACAAGTCACAAGTTACAGGTTGGGGAGTTGTTTTCCATTAAGGAGACAAGAATCTTCTATGCTTATGGGATAGGGGATGTGCTTCAGGAGTGTTTCAGAATGTTGTTGAATTCCTGAAAAATATTTAATTTAAAACTTCATTTTCTAACTTTTCTCACAAACTGTTTTGGAAAGACAGAATACTGAAGGTTTGAAATTATTCTCTCTTCATAGAAAGGAACTCAAACACTTGGATGTGTATTATGTCAACATGACTAGGCCACCAGGTGCTCAGATACAATCAACTATCATTTTTGTCTCTGTGATGGTATGTTTGAATGATGTTCAAGCCTCATTCATTTCATTGTGAATGAAATCTGCCCAATAGATAATGGCAATTATCTTGTATAATGTGAGTTGGCCTCAACCAATCAGTTAATGACCTAGATAGATGGAAAGGCTTGCCTTGGGAGTGCACAGACTCCTTCTGCCTGACTGCTTAATAATGGGAGCCTTATCCTTCAGCCATCTCCACATGCAAACTGAAGTTCTTGCTCTCAAGTCCAAGCATCTTTGGACTGGCCTGATGTCAGCTTCTTTCCTGCAGCCCCACCTCACTCCCTGACCCTCCACATGTCAAGGCTTTCCAGACCCCATCATTTCCTGAGTCAATGTGTGAGCCAACTCCTGAAAGCCCTGCTTTGCTTTTCCTTTTATACAACCTCCATATTGTTTTATAATGAAGGTACACACTAATTCTTAGAGGAAGACAGGGAATTAAAATGAGGCTCTAGTCAACTTAAACCAGAGGAGTATAAAATTATCAAATCCTCTAGGACACTAGCTGAACCTCTTCACAAGGATTATTATTCCAATGAGAGCATGATTTCAAAATGCCTGCTCTCATGGTCATTTACCACTTAAATCCAGATTTTCTAAATGTTTAACATTCCTGAAAGAAATATCTGTCATCAATAAGAATTTCAACAACCTGTAAACAGAAGTATGTGGGGGCTCCTATATGCGTCTATGTGTGTGCATATGTGTTGTTATTTTTCATTTGTTTCTCAAATTATGTAGAAAAAACATGGGGAAGAGTAAGCAGAAATTGTTTTCAATTGTTTTACAAGGTAATCACAGTTGGTTCCCTACCAACCAAGGAATAGTGTGTAAGAAAGAACATAACACTAATATCTAAGATAGTACTAGAGATCTTGAACAAGCCAGGGCTTGCTACCCAGTAAAGTACAATTTCAACAGGAGGTGTTTGTTGTATCTGTTGTTATGGCTGACTAAGTTGACCTCCTATGATCTGTGTGGATAGTCTGGGAAGTCAGCCATAGTAATTTCCCCCTAGCCATAATAATTATCTTGTACTGGACACAAGATTCCTTTATGCCTGCTGCAATGTTTTATATATGGAATCTGGATGAGAGAGAATGTTCCTTCTGTCAGAGTTTTATCAGCCTGAGGGTGATCAGCAGGCAAGATTCTGCTTCATGGCTCTTTGTCTTGACAGAAGTTGGTAACATGGGTAACAAACTCATGCATGTGACTCAACAAATGAAAGTCCTCCTGAAAAATATTCAAGGTCCTGATGTCCCAGCTGCCAAGTCCATCTCTAGGCTTCAGGGTAATCTTGAATTTTTTTTGAAACAGTTTTTTATTCCTCTGTGGCAAACAAAACCTAACACATTTAACTCCTAGATTGAAAGGGCTATTGTCTACAGATGGATATTGCATTCATTTTTTAAAAAACACATAATTGTTGGTAAAATGACTGATGATAAATAATTCTAGATCATTATTATCAAATTGCCATGGAAGACTAAAGGCTGAGTTTATTTGTCAATAATTATGTATATGTATATAGATATGTATGTATAAGGATTCATATGACTCATGTGTAAGGCAGCATAGGAATGCATTGTAACATTTATCAATAATTTTATACATATATATTTGTCGATCTTATATATATATATATGTTTAATTATATATATGTATAAATATTCATATGACTCGTGTAAAACTTAGCACAGGAACACATTGCAACAATATTGGATTTTGGGTATTATCTCAATAATTCTATACCATTATAGGACAGAAATTTTATTAAAGCAAAAGAATGGGAGCAAAATTCTCTAGCCTCAGCAGCTTTGAGGTTATTTAGCTATTAAAGTAACTTTCAGTGGCAATTTGCAGATTGAGGTCGTGTCTATCTTACTGGGACCTGTCTGTAACTATTGTTGTTTTGTAGCAATTAACATAGCCTTTTGATGCAGGAAGGGTACTTATATAGAAATACATAAATTTTGTCATCTCTATCTTCCTTTAGATCAGATCATCATCAAGACAGGCAGTCTTTGTCTTCATCTTTTGCACCCGTATATATATAATTTTGAATGGGATTGACCATCAACACTGCCATCAGCCAGAAGCATGTCAGGAAAGTGATGTATGAACACTGGAGGAAGTCATGACTGAATAACTTTATGTCTCATCTGAATAATGAGGTAAGAGTAGTCGGTGGGAAAAATGTGCAAGACAGTGTTAAAATGAGGCTAAAATTTTAGCTATCATCTTTTTTTCCTGTTCTTTCTTAAGCATTTTTTAATATAAAATAGGCAAATGCAGTACAAATTGTCCCAAAGGTTAAACTGAATCATAAATAGTTGAACATTTGTCTGAAACTTCACCTACAGATTTAATAAAGGTGTTGTTGTTGTTGTTGTTTTAATAACAAGGGTTTATGCCTGGGAAGATTTTCTTTCAACATTGTGTCCTTAATTGTACGATTTTCTTTGTTGTCTCTTCTATTTCTCGTTGCGATGCTGGTCAGAGCCTAAGTATGTTTTCCTTAGTAGCCTAGGCTTCTTTAGTCTTTCTCTATGGCCTTCTCCTGGCCATGTGGCTGCTTGTTCACCACGTGTCTGACCTCCATGCCGTTTAATTCACACAGCATGATATTCTTCCTTCTCCTGTCCATCGTCTTCCTCGAGGTGGCTGCTGAGGTTACAGCTTGGGTGCCATGTTTCTTTCTCCATAAACTCATTTATATTGTTCTCAAGCTGCAAAACGAACAATAATTTCATTCATGATTCATCCTACCCAGAGCAAAGAACTGCCACATATTGATTCTTTGGGAGTAACACTTCAGAATTTCATAATGGGAGGGGAAGTAAAATCTATC
Organism: Peromyscus californicus insignis; assembly: GCF_007827085.1. NCBI lineage: Eukaryota > Metazoa > Chordata > Mammalia > Rodentia > Cricetidae > Peromyscus > Peromyscus californicus. The sequence continues at coordinate 31,838,782 of NW_026294492.1, read as the reverse complement.
TGGAATTGAAATAGAAATTTATCTTAAATATCCCCGTATCTTTAGCTGTCAATACAAAGTGTGCTGCTCAGAAAATTAAGATTATTTTTCTTAATTTTAGATATAACCATCAATAATAAATGTATGTATAAATGATTTAATAAAAACATTTTTTGTGTGTTTGTGTCTATGTAAGTGAGCATATATGTATGTGGAAGCCAGAGGACAACCTTGGCTATCACTCCTCCTCAGGTGGCATCCACCTTGTTTTTTTCTGAATCTCTCATTGGCCTGCATCTTTATAGGTTATGTTAGTCTACCTGGCCAGGAAGTCTTTGTAATATTGCTATTTCTATCCTATAAGCATTGGAATTACCAGGACATGCCACTGTGCCTGGTTTTTATTCAGGTCCTCATGTATGTACAGCATGTATTTTTATTATATTATTATATTCAGGTCCTCATGTATGTATTATTCAGGTCCTCATTGTATTCAGGTTATTATATTCAGGTCCTCATGTATGTACAGCATGTATTTTACTGACAGAATTATCTCCCCAAGCCAATGAGAGTATTTATTTATTTATTTTTGGATCCATGAGAATATTTTAGTCTTGTTAGTAGACTAATGTCATTGATAGGAAGTTGAAGTGTAAATTTCAGATATCAGGATCATTGACTACCTACTGAACAAAGCTGTTGGCAGCTAGAGATGTGGTAGACAGGAAAGCCAAAGCTGAAGAGCAGCAGAAGGCCGTAGGAACCCAGATAATAGTTGAGGAGTTTCAGGTGTGGTGTTTCTCTGATGGGTTTCAGTCTTGCTTTGGCCTTTACTCTATGCTGCTTCCTTCCTTTTAGAAAGGGAATGTTCTGTGCCATAGTATACTGGAAGTATTTAATTTTGAATAATTATCATTAAGACTTTGCCATGAATTTCAAAAGAGAAATGAAGGGTAGTTACAAACTGATAGATAGATTCTGATAGGTTGAAGAGGTAGGTAGAAAGATTTTGAACAATATTAAGACTATTAATGAGGATGGGCCAGCATGATTGCCAAGTGACTAAAGACACTTGCCACCAAGTCTGGCAACTTGAATTTGATTTGGATCCATGTTGTACCATGAAAGAATCAACACTTACAAGTTGTCCTCCAACCTCCACATGTGTGCCATGGCATATACATACACACATAATACACACACACACAAAACACACATACACACACATAAATAAATATAAATTTTCTTTTTTTTTCTTCATCTCTCCCAGAAGTATAGAATGAAGTCTCTGAACCAGTACCAGAAGCAACCTTATGACCTAAGATGTTCCTTATTATAAAAAGACACAGATTCCCCAGATGTAATACACAGTCACATTCTTATCACATACTTTCACTGTCAAAAATACAATCACTATACCAAACGTTATTCACATAGACATAGAATGGCTCTGATGTTTATTTGAATGATTTTATACACACCTAGATTAAATACCACTGTTTTACGTTTTAGTTTCAATATGCATAATCCACACAAAGAACAGCGCTCTGGTTGCTCCCATGTAAAGGAGACTTGAAATTTAGTAGAACAGGAAGTGCTGTTCTAGCAACTGCTGAGTGCTTCTCATTCCTCAACTGTCTAGGAGGAACATTTGCACGTGTTATGTCAATATAATCATATCTACAAGTTCATTTCTCTTTGGCCAAGTAAGAGCCCATTGTTTAAATTTATTGACTCTGTGGATGGCCAGTTCTTTAATAGGGAAGAAGGAACACATCCACTTACCAGCCAGTTGCTTTTGGTAAGACAGGGATGTTTTTTAGTCATGTAGCTGAGTTTTCAGCAGGGGAGCCTCCGTTCAGTGTGCTCTTTTTCTTCTGTTCGAAGTTTTTTACTTCTTATCACTCTGACAGTCCCAAGAGTAAATTCTATCATCATGAAATCAGGCAAGGAAAATAGACAGTCAGTCATTAATTAAGAATTTTCTTATTAGCTTTAACAGGACTCGTATAATAATCACAGCTATGGGGAAAGATGCAATGGAGAATACCAAACACAATTGCCCCAATCCCATAGGCACCCAGTTGCTGTCCAGTTAATCATGAACAAAGAGTTACTTTATGTGTCACTGAGCTTATTAGATGAATATAAAAACAAATAGACCCAAGTTACATGTTCCTCATCTCTGTTAGGAAGAAGCTTAATTGGATCTAAAGCCTCCCAAATTTGTAAGTTCCATCTGCTTTTGCTCATGTATGATCATCTATAGTGTTACTGTTGAATGTGATTACTTGATTGCAAACAGCTCAGATCCTGGTGAGAGTACAAGAATCACATTGTTGGTGACCCACATAGTTGCATGCCAATCATACAGAAAGACAACATCTCACACAAATAATTGGTGCTTTGTCTTAAATTCACCATCCCTTGAGACAAAATGAACAGAAGGCTGTGAAAGGACAGTAAACTGGAAGCCAGAATCCACTGTTTGTCTGTGACTTCTGTCCCTTCTGCCTCAATATTTCTGGTGGAAAATCACTCTAAGCTTTCAGATTATAATTCCATAACATTTTTAAAATGACATTAAATCTTACATATTTAATTTAAAGTAGAAGGTCAACCATCTTATGTAAGTACCTACTTTGTTTATTGCATCAATTTGTTGAAAGAGATCAATTTCAGTCAGAAAAAGTTAATAAACGTATATGAACAGAAAGGGAGACAAGGATAAGATAGAGATATATTTGAATGACCTAGATTATAATGAGTTCTTCATATTTGAATAATGTCTCAGGAATTTAATACCCTCATTCAAAACAATTAACTATCAAACATAGTATCTTAAATGATCTATCTTGTATGGTCTTGCCCTTAAGTTTTCCACGAGAAAAGTTAATGATAAAAAGAGTTCTATCATACCAAAACATCAACTCATGTATTTTACAGCCAGTAGTTTCTGGAGGTAGCATTTTTAGTGCATACCCATTGCATTTATGAAGCTGTACCATGGGCAACTTCGGTTGGAACTGATTCTGCATTAAGAAAAGGAATGCAATCAGCACATTGGATTGGAAAGTTCATAGGCACTTGAGTTTGCTTCCAGCATTTTACTAGACCTTGACTTTATGGTTCCTTAGTTTAAGAATGTATTTGGCATCAAAAATAGTTCTGGTCGTTAAGATACACAGATAAGGAAATCTTAACAAGGTACAAGAGACTGCATTTATTTGAAGTGTTTATTTTTTCGTACTTATCTAAAACAGTAGTATTAAAGTAGGCATCATTTTGTTGGCTATTTTCCTTCTGTCTGTATGGTTTGTTCTATTACTCTTGTTTCTTTATTTTGTTCTATTACAATTTGTTTTGTTTTGTTTTCTTTATTTAATTTTATTATTATTCCTTAGATACCTGTTTATTGTCTAAGGGGAGACAGAAAGGGTGTGGATCTGGATGGGAGGGAAGGTGGGAAGGAATGAGAGTTGTAGGGGAGGGGAAATGGTAATCAGAATATAGTGTATGGAAATAACATCTATTTTCAATTAAAGAAAAATAGAAATGAAAACTAGGCATGATTTCAGTTTCTGATGATACCTTGAGATTATGAGCTAATTTTATTTCTCCAGCCTTACCAGTCCATGACCATTCTTAGCCACAGTGGGCACCCCAGACACTGAGAAATACTATGTGCTTTAGGGCACACACCTCCACCACCCACCACCCCTTGCTTCTCGGCCTGTTTGTGTTATACAGTAAGGAACAGGATACTTTGCACGATTGTTTTTGAAAGTGTGTGTCTATCTTGAATCCAACCATAGATCTATTTCTCTTTAATTGTTTGACTCTACATACTCAGGGAAATATCATTACGAAGTGGAACAGAGAAAATAAGGCATTTGAGTGAAACCAAGGAATTAACTAAATGCCAGTATATATTACTCCCATCAGTAATGTTATTGGAGATAGCCTACTCTAATGAGGTTCTTCATCTGTCCTTAATGCATATGCACATGCACACAAAAACAGAGTCTGAATGCAAACAAATAAAAGAGAGAGGAAGGAGGAAAAAGGGAAGGGGGCAAGCAGGAAGAGAAGAGAGAAGTGCATAGCTCATCTCCCATTAGTTGGGAAACAGTGTTCATTCATATCGGAGCTTCAAAGTCATGAAGGAGAGGGTTTAAGATCTGTTGTAGACAAATTTCTAAACAGTCTTATTAAATAAGAAACACAGAGGCAAATACAGGGGTGAAAGCTTTAGAGGTCAAAGTGAGAGCCACCAACTAACCTTAGCTCACCACCTCGCCATAGCTTCCCAAGAGAACCTCTTCCTGTCTAACCTGCACCTTTATTGCCTTCCTGTCTGCCTTCTCATTGGCTCTTAAACCAGCCACCTTACTTCCTCGTCACTGCCTGTCTATACAGACCTCCAGGTCTCTGTGGTTGGTACTGGGATTAAAGGCATGTATTTGAACACACAGAGACTCTGCTTGCCATGTGATCAGATTAAAGGCATGTGCTATCACCGCCTAACTTCTGTTTATGGCTGACTATGACCTCTGATCTCCAGGCAAACTTTACTTATTAACATGCAAATAAACTATCACATTTCAGCACAAATAAAATATCACCACAATCTGTGCTTCATGTGCCTTATATATTAATATAATATATATTATTATATTAATTATAATACAAAGGTTATAAAATATGTTGAGATAGTTAAGAAAGTAAGTATAAGATAATGCCTTATGGTGGAGTCTTGCAATACGTAAATTGTGTTGTTACTAGTTATTATTTATTAATTATATAATTTTTGTGAAAGTCCACCCTCAAGTCAACTTGACATGCTAGGTTAGCTATTGAACATGTCATAAAGAATACAGAATTGGTGTTTATCCTCAGGATTATGGTGGCTCCCTAGACTTACCCCTTTTATAGAACTGCAACTTTATCTTTTTATCAAATTCTCATTTCTCTCATGTCATTACCGTTGGTAGACACCATTCCACGGTCTGCTTTTGTGGAATTTATTTTGTATTTTCAGATTCCACATGTAAGATCATGTAGTATGTTTTTACCTTTGTGTGACTTATTTGAGTTGCCATATCTCCATGTTTTATAAACGTTGTTTCAAATTGCAAGATAGTCTTCATATTCTTTTTAAAAATTAGCTTTTCTTAATTATTTTATTTCTAGCCCATAGGGGCCAAAAGAGACAGAGAAGATTTCTTGTATTTAGAGCTCACAACTGCCTGATATGATTATTGGGAACCAAACTCAAATTCTGTAGAAGAGAAGATGGGGGGTTCCCACTGAATTCCCCTCTCCAGCCCTCCTGCACACCCTTTAAATAAGCTTAAGTTCCTTTCTGTGTTCTTCAAGCAATTCCTTAATGTGTATATTACTTCTTGATGATGTTTTAAGTCTGTTTCCCTAACTTCCCTGATTTTCTTAGATATTGATTTTATTTGTATGAAAGGTTTATTTCTGTGATATGTGTTGAAATACTGTTTTTTTTTTGTTCAAATTCTTGTCTGCTCTGAATCCCATCTCTTATAGTTTTAGGTTTACTTTTATTCTTTACAAATAGATCTCTAGTCTTAGGCGCTGCCCTTTACCTTTTACAAAAACTGGGAACTCTTAGCTTTATATTAGGAGGATCATATCTCTTTGGAATTATAATGTTCATACATGTGTACATTATATTGTGGGTATATATTACTTTTATATAGCATATTTAGTTTATTACTAGGGTTGTGTGCATAACCCCATACAGTAGTGCATTCATTAAATAAATAATGAATAAATATATAATGACATTTTACTTACAATGCGTACTTAATTATCTAAATTGTTTATAATCCCTCATAAACTGTAGAATAAAGAAAGCTGAACTCCAGCCTACAGTCTGGACCTAAGTCCTAGGTTCATTTTATTTGCTTAACCTGTGACCTTGAATTATGAAAGTGTTCTCTTTATAGTACAGATGTAAATTTAAAGTAAAAGATGTTAAGTATGTATTGAGTACATTTTTTTAATTTAATACATGCTATACAGAGGTAATAGTTTATATTGTTTTATTTCCTCTTTCAAAAACACATAAATTATTTCAATTACTCACAGTGCTCAATACTTTCAGTTTAACTTGATTTTCCCATGTTCTACCAGTCTCTTATATATTATATATCACAGTGAGTAGTAAATAACTAGATTGCTTACACCTAGACATCCTCAGTGGCTTTTTGAACTATGAATTAATATCTCTATTATTCCATATTATTCCAAAGGTCTATCAGTGACAGTTTCTTTACTTTAGCAAAGCAAAACAAAAATACAGCGACAACATAAAATCCTACCTATTGGGAGAGATGGATGACTTAACTAGATCGCCGAAGGGAAGTTGCGATATCTAAGTTTGATTAAGTTCATTCTATGGAAAGCCCTGTCATCTGTCACATCTCGTCCTGACAAAACAGTGATAAAGTAGGTAATATTTTAATCAGCATTTTGTTAGTGAAGGAAAAATGAGTTGAGGTAAGGACAAAATCCCAGCATGGAAGAGGGGAAGTAGGCACCAAGTCCCACCACCAACCGAGATGTTATTAGCCAGCAATAGCTACTGGAAGAGGGAGAAACAGTTTTCTCAATGGAGTGACATGAGTATATCAACCACACTCAGGCAGGCCACAAGCTCAGGAGCAGTTAGCCAAAACACATTAGACCTTCTGTCTTTTGTTTCTGTTTTGTTCTGTTCTTAAGAGAAAGAACATAAAGCTGGGTGTCTAGGGAGGCATGGAGGATCTGGAAGGAATCAGGAGACAAAAAGTAATATAATGAAAAGTACTGTACAAAATTCTCAATGAATAAATAAGTCAAAATAAATAATAAAGGTTAGAAAGAGATTTTTTTTTTTCTAAATGAGAGTCTGAACTTTCAGCAATTCTGCTATTGACTTTTACAAGGCCTCTGTAGGAGATAGTGGTCTTAAGAGTTTGCTAGCATTTTATAACATCTCACTATAAGATGCACTTGGGTTTCTGTTGTTGTTTTTCTTAAGACAATTTTTATTCACTTTATATACCAATCACAGATCCCCCTCTTCCCTCTTCCCACACCTCCAGCCTTCCCCCCAACCCATGCCCCATATCCTTCTACAAGAAAGCAAGGCCTCCGATGGGGAGTCAGCGGAGCCTGGTACATTCAGTAGAGGCAGGTCCAAGCCCCTCCCCCTGCCTCAAGGCTGTGTGAGGTGTCCCCGCCATAGGTAGTGGGCTCTAAAAAGCCTGCTCATGCACCTGGGATGGATCCTGATCACACTTGTTTTTTATATTAAAGTATATGGTATTGTCCCTCAAGTCTCAGGGTAACATTGCTGATTGACAGTGGGCCTTGGTAGTGTTTCTGCATTCTCCCTATTAAACATGCAATGCCTAATTGAAATGTATCTGGTGAAACCATTCCCTGCAAGTATTAGTTGGCTCAGTAGAGATTCAAACTAAAGATGGACACAGAGTAGAGAAGACAGGGAATTTGACTATACTGGCAGCCCTACCTGCTATATACCAATCACTGAAAAATTCATCTCTTTGCTTAGAAGAGAGCAAAGGAGGAAGAAAAAAGGAAAAAAGAAAACAGTGTGAACAGGGGCAGTAGGGTGTGCCCATCACCTGTTTTTGAGTCAAAACGGTACAAAGCATATCTTTCCTTGTCCCTCATGTCATCCTTACCACATCATTTTCTCGGTGTTCTAGTGGCAGAGTGGCCTGGCTGCATATATTTTATTAATGATTCACGATCTTGGACAATGAGCCAAACAGCTATTCTTTTACCTGAAGTTGCTCTTCATCCTTGAACATTCCCCGAGGAAAAGTATGACTTCTGTCGGTCTTTCACGCAGGTCGACGCAGTGACATGTACACTGTAGTAAAAAGAGGAGGAAACAGAAGAGGAGAAACAGCTTGGTGTCTGGAGACTGAGTCCATCAGTCTCACAGTAAGAACGACATCATAGAGAGATCGCTTGGTCTTACTTTGTTTAAAGAATTTGGCTTTGAGGATAGCAGCATTTTGCAGTCACCATGGGATAAATTTCTTTTTTGTGGGGGGAAAAAAATCTCTGCTGGTGAGGACTGTTCAAGGTGACCCGAAAGGCTTAGAATTTAAACAAACAAAAATGTGAGCAGCAGCAAAGAATGTTGGGGGAAATAATGTTGGTGCTTTCTGAGGAGAAACGACAGAGATTTAAAAATGAATGCAGTTGGATCTTTTGATGTTTGGCACAATTTCCCAAGAGAAATTATGGGCAATTACAGCTGAGGACTAAGCACTACTCCGTGGTGTGTAGCTGGATTTTTTAACTCTCAAATTATCGTCAATAAACAAGTCAAATTGAATCTTCCAGCTCTGAGGCTCAGCAGGTGTTGGGAGCTGTTAAAGTCTCTGGAAGAGGAGAGAATTTTTTCCTTTTGGCATCTGCAGGAGAGAGGGTTCAAACTGGAACAAATAATCTGCTGGAATGAAAACAGAGAAATTAGCTGTGTGGACGATTTTATAGGAGCCTGCCAGGCAGGTAAGCAGTAAGCAATCACGGTGTGTTTTAACCACAGTTGTGGTGCAAGGGGCTGTTGGATTTCTGTTGGACACGTGAGAAAACTTAGGTTTCACAAGGGCATTTGGAAATGGGGAGATAGCTAAGTGGCAAAGGTACCAATGTGAGGACCTGCGTTCCAATTTCCAGGACCCATGCAAAACCCAGCTGCATAATGCAAGCATCTGTAATGGGAAGACTGGAGGAGGGGACAGGAGAAGCTCACCTGGGGTTATCTTCTGACCATACACATGGACCCACTTTCACACAGGAATGTGCATATATACACATAGGCGCATATCATGTACACACACACACACACACACACACACACACTCCCACAAGGCATGCTTGTTCATTTCACAGGTCCAGGACCTCAACCCACATTGTCTGAGCCCCCATAAGTTTTGTACCTGATGAAATGCTATCCGGACATCCAACTGTTGTGCCATGCCTTTCGTACGTCCCCGGCATCTCTTATTTCCTGTGGTGGAGATTTGGAATAACTGTAGGGCATCTATGATCATGAAGTAGCTCAAGACACACAGAGAGAAGTTCATCTGTGAGAGGGAAGACTGTCCTGTTCTATGTGGTAGCTCTTTTTCCTGACTGCCCCAGGGGACACTGGGTTAGGTTTAGAATGAACACCAGGACACCTTGTAGTCAGTTAATTGTAACTAATGGGAAGTCCTTTCCAAAGGCTGCCAAGTCTCCAAGAAACTGCAATGCAAATATTTTACAAATCATATGTAAAAGACTTTATTTTTACTTTCAAAGCTAAGTCCATACATAGAGATTTGAAGAATTCCTGAAAAGGCTTTGCAAGAGTCCACCATGCGCGCCATTCAGCTGATCTAATGTAGATGTTGGGATCCAATGCAATGAAACCACATACGCAAACTCTGATTACGTGCAAACACTGAACAGCAAACTGGTCAGAAGACATGAGCGACATGTGGACTCTACTTAACAGCATCTCTTTTCCTGATCATTCACAAACGTTAAATAAATCAACTCCTCACAAAGTAACTACATTTATCATAAAATTAAAAAAAAAAAAAAACTATCATAACATGCTATGGTGGTGTGACAAAGGCCACCTTTAAAAATACTTTCCTAAGCTGTGTATTTCAGTAAGTCACTACAATGAAACTATTAATTAGCAATTTCACTTTGAAACTGTCCACGTTTGCTACAATTGGTTTCTTTCTTTCTGAACCACAGGATCTTGACAGACAACCGTTGTATCATTTGTAAGAGACCTGGTGATGTCAAGACTCTAAAGGTAAGCTCCACATAGCCATTTTCCAACCTCCAGTTTCAGCCTAACTCCAACTACTCCTTTTAAAAGAGAGTGCCTCTCAATTTGTAATGACAGGCAAAAAAAGAAATAAAGATGAAGTTAAACCAAAAGATAAGTCAAACCTTGTGTTTAAAAAAATTCCCAAATATGTTAGAGTCCAAAATTTTGATTAAATAGCAGTCAAAAGTACAACCAGTTTTCAAGATTTTATTTCAAATTAATATTTTAACTGTATATTAATATGCACCTATTTCACACACATAATACATACATATATTAATATAACACAGTGATTATTTTCCCCAGTTGTATTTAACTTATGTTACCAATATTGACATAATGACTAAACACATTAGTTGTATATACTTACTGATATAATGATGAGCTCCCATCTCTAAATGGATAGCCAAACCTTAATCATGGGGCATCTGACTCTTCAGAATTGCTTACATGATATAGAGCGGTTCCAGAGAAGTGCTCAAACTTCATTATTGTTTTGATATCCCAATTATGTAAGTAGTCCTATCTGCCATAGGACTCCCTGTGTACATAGATCCAGCTGCCCTCAAGCTCCTGGAGATCCACCTGCTTTTACCTCCCACGTGCTAGGGTTCAAGGTGTGTATCACCACACCTAGCTCCTTTCATTTACTTTTAAAGTGGGTTTTATGACAGATTGTTTTATTTTGGAGATTTGAGAGTAATGGAGTGCAGTATACCACCACATTTCAATCCCCACTGAAGAGGATTATCAAATATTTACCAGGCAGACATTTACTGAGAAGTTTCCAAACTGCATGGAGCAGCATGTTGTTCCATTGACATCTTAGTCCTCATTGTTAGCATTAATGTGTAATTAATGAATAATGTTAACATTTAAAATCCATTGTCCTGAATATTTTATGTTTGTTTTGTTTTACTTTATTTCTGTAAAACCAGAAATGCTATACAATTCTGTTTTCCTTGGATTTCACTCTCCATGTTCAAAGTCACAATTGTGGTCGAATATGAAATTTCCCCATTAGTTCATATCTTTAAATACTTGTTCCCCATCTTGCATGGGCCTTGAGGTAGGATCTCACTAGAGTAAGCCTCCAAGGGAGGACCTCAGGTTTGGTTGTTTGGTCACATTGTGGCTGCAGATGCAACGTGACCACTGTCTCAAACTCCTCCTGATATAACGTCTCGCTGAAATGGTTCACACTGTTTGGCAAACTGAATCCTTCTCTGCTTATGTAGCTTTGTCCTTGGTATTAGACACAAATATGAGAATAATTAAAACTTTATCTCAGCTTATGGAATCTTAAATATTCTGTCTTTCTTATTTTTTTAAGTGTTTTAAATGTTCTGTGATGTGTGTGTGTGTGTGTGTGTGTGTGTGTGTGTGTGTGTGTGTGTGTGTTCAGGTGCCTGCAGAGGCCAAAAGTGTAATCAGATATGGGAGCTGAATTCTAGTTCCTAGGAAGAGTAGTGAGTGCTCTTTAGTGCTAAGCTATTTCTCCAATTCGATGGGTAGTTCAGTGATATTTGTTACACACAGGCCCCTTTGGCCACTTTTGGTAACTCATTTTCTTGCACACATATCACACACATGCATAAACACACATACATAAACACACACATACACACACAACACACACATGTGCACGCAAGTCTGTATTCTCTTACATAAAATGCTGCCAATTTGCGTTCTATGTTTTTGACATTTTCTTTTTTCAGAGGTCTACTCCAAGGAAGTACAGGCTGATGATAATGATTAATAGTCACAGTGAAATAAGCAAAGGGCAGCTATTAAGGAGACATAAAAAGGGGAGGGGGCCGGGCAGTGGTGGCGCACGCCTTTAATCCCAGCACTTGGGAGGCAGAGCCAGGTGGATCTCTGTGAGTTCAAGGCCAGCCTGGGCTACCAAGTGAGTTCCAGGAAAGGCGCAAAGCTACACAGAGAAACCCTGTCTCAAAAAAAAGGGGGGGGGAGGGGGAATGCCAAGGGAAACTTGTAGATAGCACACCAGGTGACTAGGCCTCCTAAAAACGACTTAACCCTTACTGCACCAAAACCCATTCTACCCCTGTCCCGGGACCCTGGTCTGCATAAGTACTTACTGTTTATTCTGTTAGAGACACATTCATTAGAGAATGACTCTTTTCCACACTTAACTGTTGTTATTTCACTTCTCTGACTTTAAGCTCTGTGGAATCATGAGAGCATCAAGCCTTGCTCAACAATTGCCAAACATAAAGTAACAATCTGTCCTTTTAACTTGTCATTTGGAAATTGTGATACTCCAGGAGCTTTTGAAACCAATGTCAACTCCATTTGAGTTTTGTACTTGAAATAATGAAAAAATTAAAGGGTTTGTATATTCTTGATAATTACAAGTAAGAATAACATAAATATTATAAATTAAAGATTGCATATGGCAGACATTCCTAACTCTTGGGGAAGAATATTACATATAATCAGATTCTATTACACTGACTCCAGATAAACTGTTTAGTCATGATAGCCGGAAAAAAGCAAATTTCAGATTTATTCGTGATTTAATCACTTTTATAATTCAAGGAACCAGAAGAATTATGTATCACATAGATGAATGACTCACAGTCTTCCCACTCCTTCAAAGGTCAGTTAACAAAAGGAATATCATTGCTATAGAACACTCACTTGTACAATAATATCACTTATTATTTGAATGAGGACATCAGAGAATTTAATCACTTAAATATCACTCCCACACACCCAGGCTTCTGCAAGCCTGGAAAATCCACCAGCAACCCGACTATCTCACATATTTCTCTTCTCATTGATTACTGGTTTGTATTTTAAGAAAACCACATCACTTTAAAAAAATAAAACACTTTATTTTACATTCTAAATACCAACAGGATGGTAAGTGTAAGAGAAAACATTGGTGGAGGCTGAGGTGAGAGAGACAAAAATGACATTTTACATTTTCTTATTTGAAAACAGAAAGACAAAAAATAATGTTAAATTGGTAAGAAGAAATGTAGAATGGAGTATGTTTAGTAAACATGTTTGCATGCAGAATAGCAAGATTAATACATTGATATTTGAACAGCCTTGACTTGGTTGGTTCTTTTGCATGACAGTAATAAGTAGCTTCATGCACCCTTCTCCATTTGGAGGGACTGATTCATCACTTGATTCCACTAGGTTATAGTTAGTGTGTTATATGTGATGGAGACTTTTATTTCACGGACAGGAGTAAGCCAGGCAAAAATAAAACCCAAAGGGGTGCATGTCTATCTTAAAGCCTTGTTCATTTGCATCTGTTTCTTTGATTTGGTGAAAAAAAATGTTTTGCTGCAGATTGTACTTTCATGCTCACATCCATCATTTAGTTTGTCAAGAGTCAAGCAAGCAACCTTCCCTCAGTGTTTTCACATGGTTACTGTGCTCATATATTCAGAACCAGGACATAGCCCAGGTCCACTCTAACATTGCCAGCACCTTTCCAAGTTCTGGGAGACTATCCTTAAAACTCAGCAATCACAAACCATGGACCATGAACCTTCCTACCAAGCAGAAAGAAGCTAGCACTGTCCAAAAATAGAGTTATTAAAATATCCCATCATAGTGCTTTCTTCCAGTGAGTTAAAACATATCCATGGCATTCTTGACTGCATATTTCATGTGAAATAGAGTTGAAGTTTCTTTCTGTGGTGAGTGAAAGAAATCCTTACTTTCTAAAAACATCTCCCCATGGGAGTTTGTTGTCCAATATAGACTATTTTGAACCACACACACTTACACACAAACACCCACATTCTTCCTTCCTTACCTTCAAAATATCGCATAAAGTCCCTGTTGTTTTGTAAAACATTTTAATTCGTTTTTTTTTAATATTTGAGAATTTCATATGTGAGTACTGTTTTTACACTATTTCCACCCTCCCCTTCTCCCTTCCAACTCTTCCTTTGCCCCATGGCTTTTTCTAGAATTTGTGACCTTTTCTTCTTTAAAATTTACATTTAGTCCATTTTGTTAGTGGTACTCATAAGTTCATGTGTTTAGGGATGTTTGTGACTAGATCACTTCTGAAGTTATTATTTATTAGTTATTAATAAGAAGATATTATTTATCTTCTCTCCCCAGCATCAATTAAAGTAGACATGTGTTAAAACATTTGATAAATCACAAAATTAATGTAGATTCCTACCATGTAATATGTTTTTTCATGGCTACATTTCCTCCAGAAAAGTACCAATAAGATCATCTGAGGTCCAGAGAAGAAAAGAGAACAGTATTTAACACATCAGAGAAACTCCTGGAGAAATCAAGTTTTGAGTATTGACAATCTATAGCATTCTTCCCAATGATTCAAATTCCCCTTTCTGGTGTGACAGGGTCAGGCTGCTGAAACCAAAACAAATATCCACTCTTACAAAACTTGAACAGTTTGGTAGGCCCCCAGGCAATGGACCGGGACCTGTCCTTAGGGCATGAGCTGGCTGTTTGGAACCTGGGGCCTATGCAGGGACACTTTGCTGAGCCTGGGCAAAGGGAGGAGGGGACTAGACCTGCCTGGATTGAATCTACCAGGCTGAGCTGAATCCCCAGGGGAGTCCTTGCCCTGGAGGAGATGGGAATGGGGGGTGGGCTGAGGGGGGCAGCAGTGCTGGAGGAGGGAGGACAGGGGAATCCATGGCTGATATGTAAAATTAAATTAAAATATAAAATAAATTTATAAAAAAAATCAAGATTGGAGCAGAAGGAAATTTCACCACAGTGACAAGACCCTCTAAAAAATATGAATCTCTTTTCCGACCAAATGTGGAAATGCCCCAACATGAGAAACAAGTCAGGAATTCAGCTCTCATGTCTGCCACACATTTTCTGAGGTTGCAGTTTGTAAGATTAGACTTCGTTAGTAAAGTAAAATAATGCATCTAGATCATAAAGAGAAGTAAAACTGTCCTTACGCTCCAATAACACAATATTTCTTAAAGAACCACTAAAAGTATATATTTAAGACAACAAAAACTAAAGAATGATTTAAAGATTGATGATTTTAATATATTTCAGCAAAATACAAAATACACAAATTAATATGTAGGCTTGAAATAAACTGTCAGAAATTGAAATAGTTTTGAAATTAATTTTAACATGAAACTTGTGAAAGTGAACACTACTATAAACTATGAGACAGTACTAAGTGCAATTAAAAATAGAAATGTATGAGGGTATATACCATGTTCATGGATCAAAATACTCAATAAGATACCCAATTTCTCCAAATTTATCCTTGGAGTTGGTACAGCCTAAATTAAATTCACAGCTGTAATTTTGCTAGAATCCAATAGATTTCTTCTATGATTCAAATCATCTTGAAGAACCAAAGTAAAGAAAAAGAAACTTTGGAGGATTATTAGTGAACCTTATAATCAGTTTACCATAGAGTTTGAGCTATCAAGCTAAAATAATCTTAACAAAGGACAGAGATTGAGTCAACAGAAATCTCACTCGAATAAACTAAGTAGTAAGGTTACTCCACTAGGATCTTTTGAACAGACAAGGTCCATACAACAAACCCAAAGCATATCATACAGTTGAGGGCTTTCTCTTAATGGCTAAGAATTTCAAAATACAATAGCAATTTAACAGACTACAGGCCATTCTCCTCAGTCCTATAAACATACTGGCTTCATCAATTTTCATCCCAATTCAGTCTTTTTTGACCCCTGAAGACTACTACTCCACCCCTCTTTTTATGAAGGACATGAATGTGCAAAGATATTGAAAGGTCTCTTGTTTGCAGGTATGATTTAGATACCACTGATCAGTGTTATCAAACGCAGAGAAACCTTCCTGTTATGAGATCAAAGGGTGACAGAGAGGCTGTGGCCTCTGCGAACCTTGCCTTTAATGATGCGAAAAGAAGACTAAAGGGCTCAAAGCCCACAATCTAAAGTTGTCTTTCAGTGTCAGCACACATCTGCTCCTTCAGCCATCTTGGCCAGGCAGTCCAGTCCGTGGGGCGTCTAGACTCTATCTTCTCAATATGCTCCAAACTAGGGAGGACAACCCCTGACCACTGGAGGACAGCAGAGAGTTGAGAGTGGCAACAAAGGTGTCCACCAGTGACTCAAAGACAGCAACTGATTCAGAAAACACTGTGGCCATGATTCCCCCCCCCCCCCCGAGCCAGGACCCCACTTAGTTACACAAAAAGGCACTTAAGTGCTATCTACAGAAGAGGTTAAAATGCAGCCCTCTGGTATACTGTGATACTGGCAGAAAGTCTGAAGTGTTGGAAGAAGCAGCCCGCAGGACTGGAAATAATAAAGACTTGGGAGCTAGACAAATGTTCATCTGCTTAGGAAATGGATGTTTGTATCCATAATCAATTAATTGCAAACCTACCAGTAGTGCACTCAGGTCTGTCAATGATTACTGGATGCTTTCTTCCCACCTGTACTCACTAGATCCTTTTTTTAAAGTAAGAGGAAATAATGAAGTTCAAGGAATGTTTGAATGTGACAAGAACGTTTTATATTTAAGATAATTCATCATGGCAGTAAAGACAGCTGGCTGAAGATGTCTTGAATAAGATAGAAATATGAACCTTCTCTGAAGCCATTACTCAAAAGGCGAATGTTAAACAAACACTAGGAAGAGTAGAGAGAGATGGGGAGAGCAAATTGAAAAGGATTGAAGCATAATGGGAGATAGATAACATGAGTCAAGAAGCAAGCCAAAATCAATACTGTAAATGCAACCAAGGCAGAAGAAGGATAGGGAGAGTAAAACAAGTAAAAAGCAAAAAAGTTCTGGATTGATCCCAAATGTATGGTTGACCTTCCAGAAACCAGAATCAATAACGGAAAGGACAAAGCCAAGGCTATTTCTCTTTCAGCCTTAGAGCATGAGGAAAGGGAGGAGAGCAGTAGATGAAGACAACTCTATCTCAAGATTTAAGTTGAAAAGCAAGATGGTAGACAGTATGCAATCTAGAGAAAAGGAATTGCAAATGTACAGAATGGACACATTCTTGCTTGGGCAAGAGATGTAATGAAAACCTGAAAACATTAGACTCCATTTTGTATCAAAAGTAACTGTAGCTGATACTAATGCCAAAACACAAAGTACTTTGTATTTGGAGCCTCAAATAATACATTAAAACCTGGGCTAAAGTCATTCTCATGTTATAATGAAGGCTTAATACTCTCAGCATTTAACTGGATACATTCAAAATAAGTCTTGAGCTGACGTGGTTACTGTAACAGGAAGATCTCAAGCCTTAATCCTGTTTGGTGAGTTGGCTATGAATCAGGTAAGAAATACATTAGTAGAAAGTACTGTGTTCATTTCATTAAGATACTAGATATTATAAAAGTGTAGTTGTATTTATGTGAGTGTTTTATTCTCCCAAAGAACAAGAAGTAGTATATCTTCCTCTGTAAGTTCTATTTATTAACTTTCATCATCCTCTTGAGACAACAAAATAGTAGATATCATTTACTTTCTCTTTTCTTTTCTGGCAAAGGTTCAAAGGAGCAATAGAATGTGTCTGTATAGACTCAGCAAATCTATCTGAGTAGATTAGTCAGTATTTATAGGAGAGGAATGTGATGTCTGGTGTAGTCCACAAACACAGACTGAATAGCTCCTGTATCCACTGAATACATGACAGTATAGAGAAGACAAAGTCCCATGTTCATAACATCTACAGCACAACGTATAAAGGAAAGCTCCTGTAAGGTATAAAAAACTGAATTTAAAAACTGGAGTATTTAATCAAGCAATATAATACAGCAATTTCTGTGCACATTTTTCTTGATTTCTTAAATCGTTAAAAAAACCAAATAGTATAGAATATTAATATGTAGAACCTATTAGTCCACCTAAATTATTTTGGGAACATGTGGCAAATTCTGGATTGTGGTTCCAGGAGCAGTGAGGATTGACTATCATTAATCACCAAGGACAGCAGCAATCAATATTAGCAAGCTTATTTTTTTTTCATTCTGCATTAGATAATTTGACCTGTATGAATGTATATTCTTAAGACAGATGAATAACTCCTTAGACAAAAAACAGCTTAATCATTTTATAAAGGCAAGCACATATGATCAAACAAATGGCAGAACTCTACATTCAGTAGAATCTTTGCATTACTGAAGAGATTCTGCATTTTATAAAAGCAATTTATAAAAATGTGCATTAGGTATTTAGAAGAAAAATCTGTGCTGCTTACTAATAAGAAACATTTAAAGCATTTTCCAGAAAGTTCATCAGAATTAATCCATATCAAAATCTCCATAAATATGAAGATTACAAATGTAGAATTTCTAATGTTAAATTTTGGATATCTGCCTAAAATGTTCAGGAATTTTATTACATAGAAGTTTAGGAAGAAAGTTATTTAGTCACCAGAAGGGGAACATTGATATTAATTATACCTTAGTACTAATACCATTGGTTATTAAGTACACATTTCTAGTAGTGTTGTTTTCTCAGAAGCTTAGAAGGCATGGTAGAAAAAACAATAAAGCGCTGAGGAGATTTGGCAACTCGTGTATTCCCCATCACTCTAGAAGCTTAATTACCTAATACATCGTTAATTTCCTTCTTTTATAACCCTATATTAGCTTTACAAAATAGCAGCTTCTAGAATCTCCAAGGGAAAAATACAGCAAGAATCTTGCAGATACTGTCTCCAGGCCAGATTTCTTGTATATTATGCTCAGCAAAAAAATTCTGAGTAACAACCATAGTTCTTTGCTGTTATGTTTTCTATCTCCCCTTCGCAGACGACTTCACATAGGAACAAGTGCATTCAAATGAAGTGATTAGCGTTACAGGGAGATTTCGGGAGGTATTAAAGCCTAATTTTGGTATTTTGTACTTTGAACTACTAATTACAAGGACACAATAATATCTAACAACTGGGGAACTAAGAATACGCTAGCAACTATGAGGCTCTCATTCCGAGTCCCGACATTCACATAAACATGGAGCACATCTGTTATCCAGGTGCTGAGGGGTCAGATACAAGTGTATCTCAAAGACTCCCTAACCAGCCTGTGCAGACCATCAGTGAGTTATAGTTGCAGTGAAATATCATCTCAAAACATTAGGTGAGAGCAATAAAACAAGAAACCCACATCAACTTTGGCCTCCATGCACTCACCTGAGCACACACACGCACACACACACACACACACACACACACACACACACACACACTCATTTTAATTTTGTTTTAAAAAGTCAGATATGGTGTATTTGGAGATGAAGAAAGAGCAGTCCATGGAGCTCAGTTGTCAGCCTGTATATCCTAATGGGTTAGCCCAGACCTGAATGAGATACTTTGGTATCTCATTGGTCCCAAGGTTAACCTTTGGTCTCCACACACACATGTGTATGCATACATTATCAGCCCTTTTGTATTTACAAGTACACACACACACACACACACACACACACACACACACACACACACACACCTGCTCACATAAGATCAGATAAATACACGCCTCCCCCCCCACATGCACACACTTCTAAGTTCTTATATTTGAGTACAATGCACACACGGTATAAGCAGCAGTACTGGAATTGCAAAGAAAATTCTGTGTATCGATCTTATTCTCTACTCTGAGAGGCCATTTCATCTTGATTCCTGCCAATTCAAATTACATATTTCTTTTCTCCCAGAAACCTTGTTCCTTTTATGTCTAGCCTGTTTGCTCTGCACTTCTGCTATAACCTAAGTCAATAGACACTCATTTTTAAAGTAATAGAAAGAAATAGGATCCAGTCCACAAGTACATTTGGAAGCTCACACCCCTGCTAAAAGTAGCATAATATAAAGCACCTGCTTCCTTCTGAGAATATGATGAAGGCTATTACTGGGGAAAGATGCCTTATTTTTTTAAGTGTAAATGTATTTTCTTCTATTGTCCTAAAATATGTAAGAATTCTAAGACCCTCCATTGGCTTTTTTTTTTTTTAACTTAAATGTGTACTGGATGCCCACAATTCACCAGGAACTGGTGATACATGAAAGTAAATAAACAAATAAAAAAGATAAATGTCCATGATTCTGATAGAAATATAGTCCTAGTAAAAATAAGTGGAACGAAGTCATAATCAATAATTAAACTAGTTTGTCCCTTGTTGCAATTTCATTTTGTTAGTACTTGCAATGTAGTTCTTCTTCTTCTTTTTTTTTTTTTTTTGGTTTTTCAAGACAGAGTTTCTCGGTGTAGCTTTGCGCCTTTCCTGGATCTCGCTCTGTAGATCAGGCTGGCCTTGAACTCACAGAGATCCGCCTGCCTCTGCCTCCCAAGTGCTGGGATTAAAGGCATGTGCCACCACCGCCCGGGCAATGTACTTCTTTTGTATTTATTGTGCACTACGCTGGATGATTACTTAATGGCAAATATATATGAAGCTAGGAAAATACTATATTAAGGTACCTATGCAAATATTAACAGTGAAAGGGCAGGAGGAAGTTGCTTTGTTGATCAAGGAATCAGCTTTTGGTTTAATTGCTTTTCTTCACTATTATTATTATTCTGTTTTCATTTCTGAAATTTTTTATTTTCTCCCTTTTGTTGTGTTTGAATTGAACATGAATCCATTTTTTGATGCTTTAAAGAAATTCTATAGTCTCATGCCAACGGATATCCAAAGTTTACCTATTTACTTCAACTTCTTACCTACATACTTTCTACCAGGGTTTGATGACTAATTTTTGTGGTCTACTTTCCACAGTCTAGAACCACCTGAGCATAGAGTTTCAGGAAGAGAATGCCTAGAATAGGATAGCCTGTGAGCATATCTGTGAGGACGTTCCTTAATTAGGTCAACTGAGGTGAGAAGTCTTAGCTCACTATGCGTGGTATCATCCCCTGGCTTTGGGTCCTTGACTGTCTAATAAAGACTAGTGAAAACTGAGTCCAACACATGCCATCCATGTGTTCTCTCTTAGCTCCTGCGTGAAATGTGATTTGCAGTTGAAATTCTTGCCTTGACTTCCTTACAGTGATGAGCTGCAGCCTGGAAAGCCATAACTAAGTTGGCAATTTTTCTGGACTTTTTTTTCCCCTTAGATCCTAGAGTAGTGGTTCTCAACCTGTGGGTTATGATCTTCAGAAAATATGTATTTCTGATGGTTTCAGGAACTCGGTAGCAAAATTACAGTTGTGAAGTATCAACAAAAATAAATTTATGGTTGAGGGTTTCTAACATCATTGGAAATATGTGTTTTCCAGTCATAGTGACCCACAGCTTGAGAACCACTGTTCTAGAAAGACAGTTTTCTTTCAGATTTCAGCATATGAGACAAAAGCAATCCTTCCATGCCCTGTTTCTTTTTTTATTTCATATTATATTTTAATCTATTACTTTTCACATAATTATGTAATCTCCTTTACATGCATCCATTCCAAAGAGTATACATTAATATATTGTGTTGAGTCTATGATTTCTATCTACTTCTAGGATTTAATCATTGACATTTATTATAAATTCTATGGTTGGGAAATTTTCTGCTTCATTTATACAGTCACCTAGGATAATTTATTATTCTCTTGAAATTTTTTTTCCATTTTGAATGCATTAACTTTTTAAAAATGTATTTCCCAGTTTTCAGAAATAAATTTAAATATTTAAAACATGTTATTTAAGACTTTCTATTAAGTGTTTATTATAAAAGTAAAGATGTGTGAACTGTATCAGTTAGAAATTCCCAGATTTGAGGAGAAACATAATTTGTTTTATCCACTTAAATGATATATTTTGCTCTTAGGTTCATTGATTGAAGTTAGGCATTGCAGAGAACAGAGAGTAAACTGACTGCTTTAAGTTTAACAGGATTTTTAGGCATGTTTGCTAGGTGCTTTTCCTCGTTGAATTCTGAGCTGAAGCCTTGAAGGAAGGAATTTTATTGACAAGCCTGATTATATCTAGGTTATATGGATTCTGAGAAGTTCGGTTTGTGGAAGTATTTCCCTAGTTTCTGGTTAAAAAAAAAAAAAAAAAAAAAAGGAAAAAAAAAGTATCAGAAAAAGTGGGCAAACTGTTTAGGTGGATCTGTCCAGAGAGAAGAGGGGACAGAGCAGAAGAGAAGCAGAGGATGAAAAGAAGGAGACAGGAGATGGGGGGAAACCAGGATAACAGCAACAAATGATAGACATTAACTTCTGAACTCCTTAAAAGCTAAGAACTAGCTGTGGCCAAGCAATAGAATTCTAGCCGCAGAACTCTATGGAAGATGTTCTAGGTACTTTCAGGGTAAAGGAGAAGAACAAATACAGATGGGCAGACTGCAGCTCCCAAAGCCATCCTAGTATGCAACAGAGCTGCATCTTTCTTGGTACTGTGGATTTCTCTGCATGACCCAGGACTTCACCCTTCCAGATTCCTTTGTTTTAAATGGGAATTGTTTCCTTTTGTTTGAACCGTGTTAAAATGCCCATTTTCATTGACATGAGATCCTATTCACTCCTTACTTACAGAGTCAATTTGTTCCACTCTTGGGAAGTAGAATGTAGCGGTATGGAGAGTTAAAGGGGAAACTGAACTAGGAGGATTGTACAGGGAGAAGAATGGGAGAGAAAGGTAAAGATTGAATATGCTGAAGGGCAACTAACACTAAGGGTCTGTTAGAAAACTGCATGGAAACTCACTACTGCAGATGCGTCCTAAAATATGCACAGTCCTTGGAAACACTTCTGACATAACAAAGGTCATATACAAAGGCTTGACCCCCTAAGGCCCTCCACAGTAGGAGCATCAGGGTTGTGAGCAATGGTCTTTCTGAAAGCCAAGCATGTGAGGTGAATGCATAGCTGTGCTTTAGATATCTTTTTAAATTGGTTGAATCCACACTTAACAGAAATCTCTCTATATTAGCCTAATCTCTATACTAATGGAAAGACTTTCCTTTCAAAGAAAATGGCGAGGATTTCAACACACTGATTGGAGTGCTACTGTATTCTGAATTCTCTCAAGTGCTTACTCGTACAGGCGTGTATTGTACGTACATGTATGCATACTGCACATATGTATAAGAAGGTTTATAACTTCATAACCATTTGTTGAACGTCTGTGGTATACTAAATATAGAATAGTAACATCTAACTTTTCTTGGTAATCCTTAATATGTTTTTGTCTCACTCAACTGGATTAAAATGTGAGATGACTAAAAAGATTTGAAAATGAGATGAGAAGGGAAATTATGCTATGGCATAGAAATATATTTCAGATCTGGTGGGATTTGATTCTAGAACCATGATTACCCAGTGATTACCCTTCCAAAATAAAATTGGCTTACCTGAAAAGTTCTCTTTAAAGGAAGAGAAAAGAAAAAATCCTGTCCATATTAGAATGCTTTGTCCCTCCAAGTCACAGAAGCCCAAACAAATTAAATACTGGAGTGGAATTAACCCAATTAAATTAAACCTTAGACTTTTTTTTGGAGTTACAGTTGTGATAGATTTTATTTCAAAGTTTGATTGTTAGATAATATCTTAACAATTGTAGAATACTTATTATATTTTCTAAAAATATATAATCTAGGTCTTTGCTTTGTCTTTTAAATTTTGCATAAAACAATGTGGATTGCTTTGGTTTCTATTTTTAGGTTCCTTCAGTGATCATGTTTATAATAATTCTATTATCTTCTTTTATTCTGTTTTCCATATAATCTTTCTTTCCCTTTGTGACATCCTTTCTAGTTTGATGACCTACACCCTTATTAGCACATACACACACACACACACACACACACACACACACACACACACACACACACACACACACTATTTTAATCTATGTTCCACATATGAGAGAAAACATTCAATATTTTCTCCCTGAGTCTGGTTTATTTCTCTTAGCACAATGATTTACAGTTCCATCCATTTTTCTGCATATGTCATGATTTCATTTTGCATCATGACTGAATAAAATACCATTCACATACGTACCACATATGGGAATATATACCTATACATCTAGGCTGGTTCCATTTCCGTGCTATTGTGAATAGTAGTGAATTAAACACGGATATGCAAATATTTTTGTAGTATGTTGACTAGATGTTAATTCTGTAAAATTTAGACTTTTAATTAGGTAGTTCCACTTCTTTCTTTCTTTTTTTTTTTGTTTTTGTTTGTTTGTTTGTTTTTTCGAGACAGGGTTTCTCTGTGTAGTTTTGGTGCCTGTCCTGGATCTCACTCTGTAGACCAGGCTGGCCTCAAACTCACAGAGATCCACCTGGCTCTGCCTCCCGAGTGCTGGGATTAAAGGAGTGAGCCACTGCCCAGGGTAGTTCCACTTCTAATTTGTGTTACATTCCTTCAACATCGGTAGGCAGTGAATTTATATACAGAATATCATTAGCACCTACTTGGGATGAACACAATCCATAATATCTGATCCTAATTCTACTGTTGTTAATCCTCAAGGAAGTTTACCATGATAGACTGTGTTCTGTGAGTGTGTGTGTGTGTGTGTGTGTGTGTGTGTGTTCTGGAGATATAAACCATAAATCACAAATTCAGAAAAAATATAACGCAATACTCCATCTTTATTTTAATGACACACATCTATGTTGTATTTGTATATACCCACCCATTAAGTGCTGGGAAGAAAAATGAATTTGGAATAAAAAAAAAAAACTTCAGGAACATCAATGATTTACAACTGATTGAATGACCTAAGAACAATTTAACCCACCTGATCTGTTAGTCAGCAAAACAGTGCCTGCTCTAAGTCCTTCTCATGGTCCATAAAGCAGAAATTCTTGATTTGCTGCTAATTATGTTACCGAAGGGTACCACGTGTTTGACCTATTCTTCAGATCATCTGTAAAGGTCAAGGATAAAACAGACATCTCATTGCTCTTTAGATCTTTTGTTGCTGCTAACTTTATTGTAAAATTATACCAAACTAACAGAAAAGATGAATAATAGTAACAACCTTGTCCATATACCTTCCCTAAACCTCTATAGCTTTCACCATTGCTTCATTATTCTCTCTTACAAAGAGAGAAATGTTGCCGGGCGGTGGTGGCGCACGCCTTTAATCCCAGCACTTGGGAGGCAGAGCCAGGTGGATTTCTGTGAGTTCAAGGCCAGCCTGGTCTACAGAGCGAGATCCAGGAAAAGGCACAAAGCTACACAGAGAAACCCTGTCTCGAAAAAACAAAAAACAAAACAACAACAAAAAAAAAAACAAAGAGAGAAATGTTTATCTTTTCACTTGGATAAATTATGTATCTTTTTTAAATTATATATATTATATATATAATATATATATATATATAGGTTCAGTCCACCTATTCATATAGTGTGTATTTCCTAATATAGACTACTTATTTGACTTTAACTATGATATTCGTATTTCAAACTTTATTCCAAACTGTAAAAAATACACACCATGTTCTGTGAAATCTAATGAACTAATAAAATTGTAAGTTGTTTTCCTTAAAGAGCTAGCCCAAAACATATTATGAAAGCCATTGTGACCATATTTTCATAGAATTTTAAATCGATAAAAATTTCATAATTCCCAATTTTTGTTTTTCATGGTGTTATACACCTATTTATAATTGCCAACAGTCTTTAAAAAAGGCATTTTAGCCATTTTAGCATACTCAATAGGCAACATATTTCCCCCATTAAATCGATGCAATAAGGCCCAAATTAATTTGTTAAGGTGTATTTTAATCACCAAAATAAAGTCTCCATTAAAATAAATACAGTAAGGCCCAAGTATGCACTTGCAGGTTTTGATACCCCCATCCAATACCATTTTGCCTTTATACATGCTTCATTACATTAATACATCAAATGTCAAATTCCCATTTTAAACAGAATATTGCTATTTATGAAGCATATTAATTTCTAATATTATAAAATGACTAATAAAGAGGTTTGTACAGGTCATTCCTTGCCATGGGACAGTTAGACACATGTAGCCAGGTTGATGGTAATGAAAGGATGTCCCTTTGGATAGAAAACATGTTCAAGGCAGAGCTAGGTGAACCAAGACCACCTTCTCCAATTTTAATATATGTGTAACAAACATGTGTTGAATGGGAACAATACCTGGATTAGCTACTAAGAATTCCACTCTATAGGGAAAGAAAATTAACCCCCACATCTTTATCACATGATGCCAGTTCTGCTGATGGCCATTGTTTCCATTCAGTTGCCATGGAGAATGAAAGCATGTGTGTTTGAAATCCTAGGAAGAAAGGTTTCTTTCTCTTAATTTATATTTTTGAGATTTTTTTTATAACTACAACACTTCTCCCTTCCCTTACTTCCATGCAAAATAGATTTCAGTATCCAAAGAACAACAGTACATACTCAGTGTGACATTAGAAGTTTTCATGATTTTGATCATTACGATTTCCTGGAGCATATGCACAGAGTTCTTTCACGAAAAAGTATCTGGTGTTTATTTCTATACTCAGTGATTTAGTATTTTATACACAGAGAAATCAAGCTGGTATGGCCCTGGAAGCTTCCTCTTCCTGGGTAGATTTTATAGTCCCAGAAGGTGCTATGCAGGCTGCAGGGATAGAAAGTCATCAACAGTATTACTCAATTGTAGACTTTGCCAGCTACAAAAACAACTTGCCTGGCTAGATAAGCCCAATGTTGTAATAGAATTTCAGGCTCTCTGCAGAAGGAGGAATGGTAAATCTGACTTGGAATTCCATATGCCCTAAGCGAGAATAGGAGTTATTACTTTGCTACATGGGCATAACTTCACTGCCTTCTAAAGACTTATCCTTAGAATCATATCCTTATACTTCTCTTACACCTTCTCAAAGAAGTTTCTTATTGTTGTGGGTAGCACTTAACACGGACACTTACAGCTAGTCAAAGCACAGAGAATACATGACTGGGGAGTGCTCAGCTCCAAGTGAGACATGTTTAGTACCCCTTTTCCCTCAAGGCTCTGGAAACATCCTTGAGGAAGGAGTTGACAGATTGCAAGAGTCAGAGGTCAGAACAGAAAGACTGTTATAAAACAGTGTCTTCTGACTACAATAGAGTCATTGTATCCACGAACTCACAGCGGCTGTGGTTGCCTGTATAAGACATATGCAAGATCAAACAATTTAAATTTCCAACATAGATGGGGGAGAGGCTCATGAGTCCCCATTCTTAGATGAAAGCTATTGGCAGTTCACACTGCTAGAGGAGGAAATGTGGTAGTATTGTGTTCCCCAAAAATATTGTGCACCCTAATAAACTTATCTGGGGTCAGAGAACAGAACAGCCACTAGATATAGAGGCCAGAAAGTAGTGGCACGCACACCTTTAATCCTAGCATTTCAGAGGCAGAGTTCCACCTGGATCTCTGTGAGTTCAAGGCCACACTGGAAACAGCCAGGCATGGTAGCACACGCCTATAATCCCAGGAAGTATTGGCAGAAAGCAGAAAGGTATGTAAGGCATGAGGACCAGGAATTAGCTGGTTAAGCTTTTAGGCTTTTGAGCAGCATTTCAGCTGAGACCCATTAGGATGAGGAAACAGAGGCTTCCAGTATGAGGAAACAGGATCAGCTGAGGAACTGGTGAGGTGAGAAAGCTGTGGCTTGTTCTGCTTCTCCAATCTTCTAGCATTCACCCCAATACCTGGCTCCAGGTTTGTTCTTATTAATAAGAATTTTTTAAGATTCATGCTACAAGTTTTCTTCAGGGGTGTGGCCACATATAGGTTGCTTGACTCCTGTAGATGGCCTTATAGCATGCACCTACATGGACTCAATGGGTCATGTAGAAAAAGAAAAAAAAAGGATACGAAGATGGGAGGAGAAATTGAGAGTTTCTGGGAAGCAGGGGGGATGAGGAGTAGGCAGAGGTGATGAATTGTGTTGTATACATGTACAGAATTCTCAGTAGAAAAATTAAAATTTTTAAGTTTCATAAATTTCAATTTTTTGCTGTCATTGTTTTTTGAGACAAGATTTCTCCATGTAGCTCTAGCTGTCCTGGAACTTGTTTGTAAACCAGGCTGGCCTCGAACTCACACAGACACTCATGTCTCTGCCTCCTGAGTGCTAAGATTAAAGGCATGTGCCACCACTGCCTGCCTCATAACTTTCATTTTTAACTATATAATTTCATCAGCTTTTCCTCATATTGAAAGCTGCAGGTTAGTGTGATTTCTTCTATCTTGAAACACCTCTAACTTGAAAACTAATGCTCAGAGAATTTTAGTTACTGCAACATTTCACTTTCCTTTATTTTAAATAAAAACTGCTTCTTATACAAAAAATACTGCTAGCTTTAAATTAAAAAAAAAAAAACCTGCTAGCTTGTTCGTTTGGGTGCATTTTCTATCTCCGAATTCACAAAAGGATGTTTAATGTCTCATTTGCACTAGAATTATGTATGTTTTTTAAAGCATGTGTAAATATTGACTAAAGAAACAGTGTTTCCTCTGAAATCTCAAACGTAAAGTATCTTCTCATACATTTTAACTCATAAATAAACTGCACTTTTTTACATTTTTTTTTGATTCTCTAAACAATGTTTCAGAATTTGAAACAACACAGGAAAACACCTCTTGTACCAGTTCCCATTTCTAGGACTTTTGCCCACTAACAATTGGTAAAACAGTAAGAGGTGATATACAAACCAGAAATTCAATAAATCAAAAAATTTATCTTCAATCTTCCTAACTCAGAAAGTAATAAATTGAATTGATTGCTTATCAATATTTGCTATACATCATTAACTGATAATTGTTCACTTAGATAAAGAAGGTCAAATATGACTTGCTGGTAAACCATATGGAAAGAAGGAGGATGTGTCTGGTGTTATAGAGGTACAACAGTATGACATGTACTTACAAAATATTGAACTCACAAAATATTGAACTCACAAAACAAGTCAAGGTCTCGTTCTAAGAGAGCTCACAGTGGACCGGTGTTGCAGATGTTTGATGAATGAACCAGAAAGGTACAGGAGATATTAGGCACACTATGCAACTCTGGAACTCTAGTGGCTGAATGTTCTAGGGGTCACCAAGAATTCCCCTTCTCCAATGTAAGTGGGTCCCCAGGTATAAGACTGGAATCTGCTTGTTCAAATGAAAGCAGCAGTTTTCAGGAAACATTAAAGAGACAGAGTCACCTAAGTAATCCTCGATATGTAAAGTGGGCTGGAGGATTTGTGAAAATTTTGACTGCCTGTTTAGAAGGAAAAATGGGTGAGCCTGTCTCGCTCACTCCAATTAGCTCTGTGAAAATGAATTCAGTACTTGAAGTAAAATCTGGTACTGATGCTGAAGACTATCAATAGGGATCATGGAGCAGAAAACCAAAATCAACCTAAGCTGTTTGCAGGCTTAAAGCTCTAAGCTACCACCATCTAGCCTGTCTTTTTCTTATATAAAAAAAAAAGAAAGGAGGAAATAGAATCACATGGTATTTAACCAAGTTTATCTCTTATGTTTAACTCTATTTTATGATACAATAATAATGTATGTACATATACATGCACAAAATTGACATAGAGACATCTCACATGCCCTTCAGCCACTTTCTTTCAATGGTGATGTCATCCATGTTGTAGCACAAAATTACAACCAGGAAGTTGCAGTTTAGTTTGGGTCTCTACTACAAACTTTTAAACTAGCTAGTATTTTATTTGAGTATATGCAACATTTGGGTGCCTTTTAGAAACTTAAACTAAGCATTCGTCCCAAGCAAAACACTTAATGGCACAAATTACTTAGAGATATTTTAAGTTCTTAAACTTACATGAATCAAATATTTTAAGTTCTTAAAAATTGAAGTTGTTCTTCTACAGAAGAAAATAATCAGAAAATAATCTGTGGTGTAGATGGGGAGGTATGAGTCTCTTTAAATAATAAAAGTAGGATTTATGGTAAGTTAGAAGCTAAAGATATATCCTTGAATCCCCAGAAGATGGGTAGCAGCTCCATCTTAATAAGAGGATGGGTTGAAACAGGTCAGGGAAGCAGGTGGGCTAGCTGCAGATCTTCACCTCTCCCTCCTTTCCTCCAAATCCTGTCCCCAAGTCCCACACCCAGATCTGTAGCAGACTACCTGCAGCCGCCTCCCCTCCCTCTCTATCTTCATCTCGAGTGGGTCATGAGTATCTTCTTCCCCAACCTTCCTCCCCATTCATCATTTTATCTCAGTCCTCAACTCCAGCAGATATTCCTGGGGATCTGCCAAGCTTGCCAGAGAAGCAGAGAGATAAGATTCAGATATTCACTCTCCTTCCTTTCCTCCATATCCAATCCCAGTCTCATCTCTAGCTCTCCAGCAAACTACCTGCTGTAGCTTTGACTCACTCTCTACCCCATTCCCAGAGGACTAAGGAGATTCTGGTGGAATACCCCACTTTCCTTCCTACTGTAGACCTCCTCACCATCAACCCCAACCCATTTGCGTTACTAAATGTTAGCTCTCCAGACCTAGGTGTCAGCTCCCAGTACCTAGAAACACATTCTACATAGAACCCCTAGTGGCCACACTTGGCAGGATCCTAGAAGAATTCCCTCCCAGGTAACCCACAGCCACCACAGCCTCTTAAGAAACAGAGATGACACAGAAATCAAGGAGCAAAACAAACACAAAAGCATATCTCAACTCCTAGAACCACAATTATCCCAAACTCAGATGCCAACATAAAGCACAATTAATTACATCCAAGACAATATGGCTCCACTAGAATCCAGCAACTGTACTACAGCAGGCCGTGAAAAGTACATCATAGCTGAAGCACAAGACAAGGACCTTGACAGCTTTTATAAATATGATAATGGTCCAAAAGAGAAAATGAATAAATCCCTTAAAGAAATCTAAGAAAATGCAGACAATGAGGGGAAGGAAATGAATGAAACAGTTCAAGATTTGAAAGTGAAAATAAAATTAATAAAGAAAACCCAAACATGAAAAATTTTGGAAATTGAGCTAACAGAATACCAGAGATGGAAGAGAAATCTCAGGCACTGAAGACAAAAATAGAAGAAATGGATACCTCAGTCAAAGACAATGGAAATCTAAAGATCCCCAGACAGAAAACACCCAGGGAATCTGAGAGACTAGAAAAAAATCTTTGAATAATGTGAACAGAGAATAGAGAAGAAACCCAGGTCAAAGGCACAGAATAGATTTTTCAACAAATAGAAGAAAGTGTCCCTAACCTAAAGAAGGAGATGCTTATTGAGATACAAAAAACATACAGAACACCAAATAGATTAGGCCAGAAGAGAAATTCCTTTCAACACATAAAAATCAAAACAGTAAATGTACAGAACAACAAACAAACAAAACTACGATGGTCTTAATTCTCCAATAAAAAGACACAGACTAACAATATATATGAAAACCAGATCTCTCCTTCTGCAGCATCCAAGAAACACACCTCAACATCAAGGATAGATATTACCTCAGGGTAAAGGGTCTGAAAAAGTATTCCAAACAAATGGACCTTAGAAGGAAGTTAATGTTGCCATTTTAATATCTGACAAAATGGATTTCAAATCAAAACTAATCAAAAGAGATAGGGAAGGACACTACATATTCATCAAAGGAAAAGTCCACAAAAAAGGATATTGCAATTCCTAAAATCCATGCACAAAACACAAGGGCACCCAAGTTTATAAATGAAACATTACAATAAGCGGAACACCCATCCCTTGCTGGTGGGAGTAAAAACTCATACCACTACTATGGAAATCAGTGTTCCAGTTCTTCAGGAAGGTAGTAACTGATCTACCTCAAGATCCAGCTACAGTACACTTGAGCACATACCCAAAGGATGCTTCATCCTACCACAAAGTTACTTCCTCAACCATGTTCATTGTTGTTATAATCGTAATAGACAGAAATTGAAATCAGTGGATGAATGGAATAACATGTGGTACATTTACCCAATGTAATATTATTCAGACACTAAAATAAATGAAATTTGCAGGTACATAGATGGAAGTAGAAAAAAATCATCCTGAGTGAGATAACTCAGACTCAAAAAGTGAAATATTGTATGCATTTGCTTATATGTGGAAGTTATCTTTTAAATTAGAAGTAAACACACTACAATCCATAGAACCCCAGAGGTTAGATATAGATAAGGGACTCGGACGGAAGGACAGATTTCCCTATGAAGGGGAAATAAAATATATAATTATGGATGAATGAGAGGTGTAGGAGAATGGGAGTACCAAAAAGGGAGGGAAGGGAAGAGGGGGACAAGGGAGGAGGTAAGGGGAGGAACAGCTGAAATCAAAGGCCATTAAAGGGGTTGTGTGGAAACCTATTACAGCAGAAGCTTCTTAAATGATATACATAAGTGAAGGTGATTTAAATGACCTGATGCCTACCTAGGTGTTTCACAGCTACTAGCTAGTGTTCTTGGTACAGGAAGGTACTCTGCTTGCTACCAAAGGAGAAATGTGAAAACCAAGCCAGATACAAACCCTTTGATCTACAATGGTGTCCTGCCTGCAAGATATGCTAGTGTAATGGTGGCACAAACATTGTGGGAGTCACCAACCAATATTTAACTTGATTTAAGGCCCTCTGTACGAGATGGAAGCCATATCCAATGTTGCTTGGGTGACCAAGCACCTGAGACTAGATAGCCCAGGGACCTGCGGGGGTGGGG
The DNA here is from genome assembly GCF_007827085.1 of Peromyscus californicus insignis. NCBI lineage: Eukaryota > Metazoa > Chordata > Mammalia > Rodentia > Cricetidae > Peromyscus > Peromyscus californicus. The sequence continues at coordinate 31,806,283 of NW_026294492.1, read as the reverse complement.
ATGGGGGGCAGGGGGGGGCAAATACTAATGTTCTACAAAAGGAACATAATAATAAATGGCTCTTAATGGCATTCTGCTGTATTAATAGTTCCCCGCCTTGTTCTTCATCATCAGAGAAGCTTCCTTCTGCAGTACATAGGAACAAATACAGAGACCCACAGCCAGACAATATGTAGAGTCAAAGACCTGGGAACATTTAGCTCTAACAGGATGTCTCCATCAAATCCCTGTTCAGGCCGCTCTGTGGAAGAGGAGGCAGAAAGAGTGTAAGAGCTGGAGGGGATGGAAGCCACCATGGAAACAAATCCCTCTAAACCAACAAGACTGATTCACAGAGACTCAGAGAACATGCATGGGGCCTGCCTAGGTCTGCACAAGACGACACCCTGGAGCTGAAATTACAACTGGACATACACTCTCATATCTACCCCAGGAGCTATCTCCAATTGATAACCACTTACAAATGAAAAGTTATTTTCTCCAAGTGAGGCAAACAGACGACTCTAAAGAAGGTTACATGCCCAGCAGTAGACAGTCAACCAAAAATGAACTCAACTGCTGGGCGGTGGTGGCGCACGCCTTTAATTCCAGCACTCAGGAGGCAGAACCAGGCGGATTATTGTGAGTTGGAGGCCTGTCTGGTCTACAGAGCAAGATCCAGGACAGGCACCAAAACTACACAGAGAAACCCTGTCTAGAAAAACAAAATAAAAAAAAAATGAACTCAACCGTGTTTTGGAGGTTTCTTGTCTCATAATGTATCAAGGATTTTTTATTTTAACTTTTACTTTTATTTACTTATTACCCTACAGCTTTTGTGTATATATTATGACTTCTTCTGTTTTATGTATTTTTTTGAATTCCTGAGTATGCAAAGGAGTCGATTTTTGCATCTTTATCAGCTTTCTGAGTCATTTCCTGGGCTCTTTTCCTTCTGATTGTTTGTTTTGTCCTATTATGATTTGTTTTTTTTTCTTTTTCTTTTCTTTTATTATTATCCCTTAGAAGACTATTTGTTTTCGAATGAGAGAAAGAAAGGGGGTGGATCTGGTTGGGAGTGGAGGTGGAGAGGAACTTGGAGGAGTAGAGGGAGAGGAAACAGTAATCAGAATATATTGTATGACAAAAAACTATTCTCAATAAAAGAAAAAATGTAAATGATGATGATGATGGTGGTGGTGGTGGTGGTGGTGGTGGAAATGATGACAAATGTGAATTGAAGTGAAATAATCTAGTGTAGGTATTATAGCCAAGGTAAGAAAGAAATATGACTCCTTAGCAAATTCATAACCCATTCTGTCACTTACACATAACCCTTTCCTACTTGAGTTGTTTAAACTACATATGTATACACACACACACACACACACACACATATATATATATATATATATATATATATATATATATATATATATAACTCATATAAACAGGTAATCCTCTTGTGATTCTCTGATAGTTAAATGCACATCCTTTCTTTTTAAATGAAATAGCTTTATTCTAATTAACTCACAAAGACACCACACTGTTTAAAGAAGCCACTCAAACACTTGCCCAGTCCCAAACTCCAGGCATCTCAGTGAAGGTCCATACAGTCAGAAAAGCCATTCCTAAGCCATGGAGCTCCACTTAGGGCTTTACACTTTGATTGTCACTTACATTTTCATTCACTTATTCACCACAGGAAAAGAGGAAAAAAACATGACGGACTTAAAACTGGAGAAATAAGCAGCTTTATATCCACTTTTATGACTCGTGTGCCTTGATCAGTCCCCACTCATCTGTTAGGATAATACAATTATTTCAAAAGGATTGTGTCTTTAAGACATTTGCCCAAAATTCTTAACAAATCTCAACTCATAATTAAAAAGCACAAAGCGCATGAGAAACTCATCAACCATCACCCAGAGGCAACCGAAACAAACAAGCAAACTACTCCAACCAGTTACTGCAAAGATGGTGATATAACACAGAAAGATTTCTTTAACTCCCAGAGAGGTCAGAAACCTAGAAGAAGAAGAAAGCTCCCTCTAGACAGTCTTAGGCAATGTCGTCTCTATAATGGTTTGGTTCTCAGGGTGTGAGTATCCATTAATTGGTTGTTCCTGTTGGTGACTCTCTTTTAGGAAGCTGTGAGACCTTTAGAGGTGGTGTTTGATTGACAGTGATATGTCACTACAGATTGGATTAGCAAGTAAATATTAAGGTCATGTCCCTTGGTCTAGTCTGTAGCATTTGTTTCCTGCTCCACTATAATGTTAGGAGCGGCGAGTATAGGTCCTGTCTGCCACGTACCATGCTGTGACTTTCCCACAGTGGCTGACTGACAGCTTCTGAAAGGGTCAGTCGATAGAAAGCTTTCGTCCTTGCGTTGTCTCTCTTGGGTATTTTGTCATGGGATATGACCTTTCTTTCATAAGCCTTAGATGCCATCGGCATCCTTTGACTTGTAGTGCTTCCCTCAGTCTCCATTAATTCTCCCTTCTGTGTGAGTTCTGCAATGTTACATGCCCCATAAATTAGCCTAATCTCCTTTCCTGAGATTCTTATTTCATCATCAGATGTAAAGACTCTGTTTCTGTTCTTCATGATTTTTCATATTTGTAATATGTTCAGTTTGCCTCCTTGTGTAGTATGTCAACAGAGTGGGGGAAAGCACCCTTTCATCCATGTCCCCTCCTCCATCCTTCCCCGTCTTTTATCCTATCATATCTATCATTACCTACTCCCTAACTGTCACCATCCCAGAGTCATAATTTTTGGTTTGGTTTTGTGACCCATTTAGTCTGTCCAGGGTCATCTATGTTACCAAAGACTGAAACTGTCCATTGGAGTCTGGTGGATTCGTGTGTGGGCACACAACTGAAGGCAATGATTCCTCTTCCTAACTCTATCAGTAGAAAATAGTCCACTACTGAAGGATGGGACCCTCTGAGCCCCTTTTCTATCCACGCCTGCTGGTATGGATCTGTTCTTAGACAAACCTAATACCAGCATCCACAGCTGTTGAATTTCTCTTTGTGAAGGCCTTATCTTACTCAGAGAATGACATTTTGCAACCCTTCCCCTGACCATCCAGCTCTTACACTCTTTCTATCTACCCTGTCCTAAAGTTCCCCAGGAGCTTTAGAAGGGTTGATTGATATCTTTTTGACATCCATACACCAACCCAGTATGCTCTCTACAAAGTAAAATGTAGTCGAATCACAGAGTAAATTATTTTAAAATAATTACACTATTTTAATATATATTAAAAATATTTAAATAATTAAATAATTACTATTCAATCAATTAAAAGAATTTATCTTTTTAAATAGCGATAATATAATAGTACAGAAAAATGCCCAGAACTTTTCCAAACAAAACAGAATTTCAAGTTACCAATAACGTAACATTGAAATGAATAAGTGGATGAGCTACATGGTAGCAATCAAACTGAGTGCAGTAAGAGAATGTGGGTGGCATGCACAAGTGTGCAAAAATGGTAAGGTTAGGCAATGCAAAGGATGTGTGACAGTTGTATACTTGCATATACTTAGTAGGTGTTTCAGGAGACTAATTAATAATGAGAGACTTGTAACACATGAGAACACTGAAATGAAATATAAATATAATTCTCTGAGAAATCCTAAGCATTATGAAGAAAACAAATCTTTATACTCAGAAATCCATTGACTTATGTAGAGTCAATAAAAATTAATATACATTTAGAAGTAAACACTGAAGCTGCAGTACATCCCTGGGCAGAAGAGGATATAGGTGCAACAGGAAACGGATATAAATTATTTATGAAGGAGGAATAAGGAATTGAAAACATGCTTCTCAAGGAAAGAAAATAAAGAGTAAAGCTAGTCTCACTGTACACTGGCTTCTCTCCAACATTTATTCTTAAGCTTGTGAAGTCAGACTATAAGATTCTCAGGCTAAACATGACTGGCCTTTCAGACTTCGCCATCCAGAGGCTGGGGAGGAAGCGGGCTTTCCCATGGTCCTCTAGGAACACTTGAGCCCACGGACATGGTGTGTCCCTCCCTTGCATACAACAGCCAAGTTATTTTGGCCCTGGAAGCCAACATTAGGAGGGCAGTTTCCTGAATCTGGAAAAGGCAAATTTCACATAGTCCAGCTTCTATGTGATGATTCAGAAATCATCATGAGGGCCCAGCTTTGAGTTTGCTTCTCTGTGACAGTCAATAATATTATAGTACTAAACTGTCTATACCAGATAGTCTTTAGCTTAAGATCATCACAGAGGAGAGGAGGGAGGTGTTACCTGAACAAAGGCTCTGCTGATGAATTCTTTGGTACCAAAATTGATTGTAGACAACATACTTGAAGACAAATTGGTTGGGTCTCTCACAGAGTGGGCTTAAATACAAGAAATACCTTTTTCCACTGTAGTGGAATACCTGAGAGGTTCTTGTTATCTGATATTGTGATTAGACCTGAAAATCTTCACTTTGAGTATACCTAGGCAAACTGAATAGCACCACAATCCACCAAGAGCTACAGCACACTGAAAGACTATGCATCCCCACTTATGACAATCCTGAGCAGCACAAAAATTAAAATAACTGGGCCACGGCTTTAAATTCTTTGATCAAGGTCTGATCAGAGTAGTAGAAAATGCCTATGATCATTCTAAATTAAATTCTCTTCTAAATTAGCTGGAGGCAAAGATCAAACAAAATTTCATCCCATAAGATGCTAAATTGAAAAATAGATTAACTTTCCAGAGCCACTAAATCTCATATACGAACAGTGAAAACTAAAATGTTTCCCAGCTGATCAAGAATATTTTATTTGAATCATTTTATAAGTCCACGTATTCTAAGTTCCTGAATCCCTTTTACCTGTTACTCAAGTCAGAGTATCCCTCATATTCTACCTAGGGTCCTGCTTTATGGAAACCCAGAAATGACCTCACAGATCACTTTTGATAAAATATTAATTATGTTATTTCTCAACAACTATTGTTTAATTTCCTTTGGAGTTATAATTAGTATCAGCGTCCCTGCATATCACAAATGCCAATTACAATGTCCTGCCAAGAAAAAAGAAAATTCACATAATAAAATCACTGCAAAATAATAGTAGACTGAATGTTTGCTTAATGGCCCTCCATTGAAGCTTAGTCTGTCCCCAACACACTGACATGAGGGGTGAAGATATAGCTTATTTTGGCAAATGGTAAAAGAACAGAACTGGTATACAGTTTCCTAAAAGACCTTTAACTCATCCTTCCTTCTGTTCATTCTTCCCGGAATACAGATGCATTTGTTGGAGCTATAGCTGTCTTCTTATACCACGAGGCAACTTTGGTAGAAAACTTGAGCTTAGGAAGAACAAATACAATAATATTTTGTAAGCCTAATATGTCCGAAGGAAGTGAAGCTGCCAACACTGAGATTATCACCTGCATGGTTTCTAGAAGTCAAAATTCAGGTTCCATCAGTTTCCAGGCTCTTTGATTTGAGGTTTGACTTATACACCAAGGAGGACAAAAAATCCTAGATGATAAGGTGCCAAAAGTGAATCCTGCTGGCCCACAACAAGAATATTCATTTATATCTTAGATCATTTTTTTTTTAAAAAAAAAAACAGTGCTAGTGTGAGTACTCAATTTAGAGTCACTTATGAGACACACGTCTAGGCATATCCAGGAGGGAATTTCAAGAGAGGCTTAAAGGAAGATGTAAGACCTATCCTGAAAGTGGATAACACCATTGTGTTGGCTATGTCCAAGACTTAATGAAAAGGGGGGAGGGGATAGCAGTGTGAGCACCAGCACCCATTGCTCCTCCTCTTTGCAATGTGCAAAATTGCACAATGCAGCTCCCACTGTAGTAGACTGTGACTGCCGTGTCATGTTCTCACCAGTGTGACTGACTGTACTGCCAACCAACGCAAGGGAATGAACTCTTACTCTCTAGCTCCTTTCATGGGGCATTTGTCACAGCAACGAGAAAATTCGCTAATAAAGCCAGCTTCTAGTAATCTGGAAGACTGTATCATTCCTAAACCACACAAAAGTATATGGCACATCCATCAGATATGTCATAAAGTATTTTTACAAAGACACATGTAGGTCAGAAGTATAGCCATACATAGCCCACTACTGATTTAAACACCGACTTGGTATAAAAGGGGAGACAAATTGGTGAGGCATGTCTGGACCACCATGACAAAGGAGGGCAGAATAAAGTATTAGCTTCTGGAAATGAGTTCTCCTGCCTTCTGACTCTGATGTTCTCTTTATGAGCCCAGAGGACTGTGGATATTTAAAAGCCAGCCTCGGCGTTGAGGAATCCAGGCTTCACTGATCTTCCCTGGTTTCCTTTTGTCATGCCCATGGGAATAAAGTCACAGAGCTCTGGCACATCAATCAAAATAAAAGACCAGTGATGATGGCTACAACATCCCTTTCATCTGGACTGGAAAAAAATCTTCTAATTTGGTAGATATCTGTCTACCATTTCTACAGAAACCCTGTCTTTTTACCATGGAACAATAGAGGGGAGAGGAAACACATCACAATGGCCTCAAATGAGAACCATCAGAAACAATTTTTATTTTTCTTCTCAGTGTTGTTCACATTACCAGAATGAAGAGAGGGGTGTTGGGTGATCACCAAGCCTTCATTCTCTGGATTAGAAAACACAATGCCAGCTACGTGAGCAGCAGTGGCAGCATGGCCATTCCCAAAGAGTCAGATGTCCTGGTTGAGCCTTAGTACTGACCACACATTTAGTGTTAGCTTGTCATGTCCTGGAGAGAAAATTTCATGATACCTGCTTGGCCAGACTGCCTCTTTATAAATGTGTCATTAAATGATAGCTGAATTATTCTCTTAGTTCATTTGGGTCATTATCTCAAAGGGACACACATAGATATCCTTTAAACAACAAAATATATTCCTTCCTGTCCCTGGACTATAGAGCATCAAGGCACTGATAGATTTAGTGCTGGAGAGTTCTAGGTCCCTTGTAGATTTGTGTCATCTAGCCCTAATGTCACAGGGTATAGTGAGTAAAAAGGCTTTGGGCCTATTTCCTATTTTTTCTTCCTTATCATATTCTAAATGCCTTCCTTTTCTTTTTATTGAAAATATATTTTTTTCTCACACAATATATCCTAATTATAGGTTCTCATGCCTCTACTCTGTTCATCTCCTCTCCACCTCCCTTCTCATTTAGATCCATCCCCATAAATTGAAAATTGTAATCTCCATATAAACAAACTGGAAGACAAAAATGACATGATTATCTCAGGTGCAGAAAAGGCCTTTGACAAAATTCAACACTCCTTCATGATAAAAGTCCTAGAGAGGTGAGGATTACAACGGATATACCTAAACATAACAAAGGCACTTTACAGCAAGCCATAGCCAACATTAAACTAAATGGAGAGAAACTCAAAGCAATTCCAGTAAAATCAGGAACAAGACAAGGTTATCCAGTCTCTCCATATCTATTCAATATAGTAATTGAAGTCTTAGCTAGAGTAATGCTGAAGAAGATCAAGGGGATAAAAATTGGAAAGGAAAAAGTCAAAGTATCTTTATTCATAGATTATATGACAGTGTACATGAAGTTACCAAAAACATTCCACAGGGAAACTCCTATAGCTGATAAACACTTTCAGCAAAGTGGCTGGATAGAAACTAACTCACAAAAGGATCAGTAGCCCTCTAATATTTAAATGACAAACTGAGAAAGAAATCAGGGAAATAACACCTTTCACTGCACCCTCAAATTACATAAAATATCTTGAGCTAACTCTAACCAAGAGGGTAAAAATCTATTTTTCAAGTCTTCAAATTCTGTTCATGGGGGCTCTGTCCTAAATATCTCACTTCACATTACTCAACCTTCAGGGGAAGAGTCCCAACACATGAATGGGAAAGGAGCAAGACAATCTGACTGTAACAACTGTATGTGTACCATGACAGTCATCCAATATTTCTATGTACTGAATCAGACAGAAGACAATTGAAAAATATGTTAGCAGTGTTCTAGTCCCAGAAGTTCTTCACTAGCCAACGTCACCACCCCCAACAAGTATAAAAGATGGTTCTTTGGTGAACTATAATTATTTGGGGGCTGCTCTTAAATTGCTATATTAAGCAAATTTAACTAAAAATAAAATTTAAATTAAATTTCAATTTTAGAATCTATTTTTGTTAGTACAAATATGTTCCATGAAGTAGTTGAGAAGCCTTATAAAAGTATTTGCTGCTAAGTGAAATAAATTTCATCTCAGTAGATATTGTGTGTTTTACCTGGCAAGCCCAGTTTTATCTCATAAAGGTAAAATTAAAACATCTAACTGAATGGAAAAAGCAATTTCTCTCAGTCACTGAGGATGGCTTTGCATCTCGTTCATCCGAAACAGTTTAGACAGCATCAAACAAGATGTTAAGAAGCTCAGCCCATGTGCCATCTAGTGATACAATGTCACCTCTTTAGACACCCATATTATGCTTTCAGAATGAGAGCTTCTGGAACTCAGAGATCTCCAATGAGCGGGGTTCTTTTTGTCTTATCACAAAACCACCCCTTTCCCTCAGAGACTGACTTCCCACCCACTGAAGACTGTTCTCCATCTGCATTGTGCGGCTTCCTGAAAGCATTCATGAAATTCCACCATCCTTCTATCTGCATTCAGTGTGAGACATCCACCGGAATAGGCCAAACTCAACACAACACCATTTTGTTTATGCCATCATCTTTTTTCACTCACTAGAATGAAAATCTGTGACATCTGCATTCATGCATAACACAGAAGTAAGATTGTTGGCCCTGGGACTGGTGCTGTTGTTATTTTTATAGCACATATATGGTGACATAGTCTTTTGTTATCATGGTCCACAACATCCTAAATCATTGTGTTAAGAATTTTGAGTATTTGTAAAGCATTCTTACATCGAGCTTCCTGCAAGTCTCTTCAAATAGATGAAAACTGACTCCGTACAAGCATTAAGCAGATTATGCTTCCATAAAATGATCAACTGTTTGCTAGAACACAACCCAAGAACATATATAGGAAGTACCAAATATGTAACAAATTTTAATGTCTATGACCCAATCCAAAATTGTGAGCTATGAAGGACTGGACACGTAGTATGAACTATAAGCAACCTAAATATGCAGCCAACGATGTATGAATAAGTAAGTCAGAATATGTTATTGCGTTTTAGGTGAACTTGCCATAACTAAGTAGCACGGAATGGGAGATTTAAATAAAGAGAAAGGCTTTATTTCTGACAGCCTAGAGCTCTGAGAGTCCAAGATCAAAGCTGCACAAAGAAACGAGGATTCAAGGAGAAAACTGCATTCGCAATATATCAAACACTATACAACATATGCATGAATTGAAGCATCATGTGATATTACATAAATATGTACAATATTATATTTGCCCAGTGGCTTTCTTTTGATCGTATTTATCATGTCCTCAAATGATCTTTTCCATGATATGTGTTCACTAATGGAATTGGAAAAGAAATCTCAGAGGGATGGGGAAAGAATATACAGAGAGGTATGTTTAAAATACACTAACATATCAGACCATCAGTTTTATTCTCTGACATAAAAGAAAGCAAATTGTCATCCAAAGATGAAAGCTAGGAACATTCAGTCACAATGTGTGTGTGTGCGGGGGGTGGGGTGGGGGGATTATTCAACAACAGAAAATCAGAACAGGCTATTTTACCTGTTCTTTATAAGGAATTGTTAAGAAAAAAAAAGACAGTTTAGACTCCATCCACATGCCTTTGTCCTTGACTTGGTGACAGTATGTAATGAAAATTAATTCATAATAAAAATAAGGAGCAAATAAAGGAAAAAAATCTTTCTAATCTACATATACCATCAATCACTTCTCTGAAGAATTACAGACAGCATTCAGGTCTGTGACTGTCCTTAACCAACAGAGCTCTGGAAGCAGTCTTTTCATCCACAAAGTCTAGAGAGGGAGAGCAGCAGAGCATCTGCCTTTCAGCTTCCACTAGAGCAGCTTAGTGGGCAGGAACATCAGCAGGAAGCTTCATGAGCAGAACCGGACCTACAAGGCAAAGCTGAGACCCTGAGACAAGCATCTTGATCAGCAGCAAGGAAGATTTCCTTCTTCTTTATCTTTTGTTATTTCCTGCTGTTGAGAAGAGATACCATGACCAAGGCAACTTTAAAAAGAAACATTTAGTTGGGGTTTTGTTTACAGCTTCAGAGGTTTAGTCCATGATCATCATGTCAGGTAGCATGGTGGCAGATGGGCAGGAGAAGTATCTGAGAACTCAAGCCTGATCCACAGACAGCAGGCAGAGAGAGAGAGAAAGAGAGAAAGAGAGAGAGAGAGAGAGAGAGAGAGAGAGAGAGAGAGAGAGAGAGAGAGAGAGAGAGAGAGAGAGAGAGAGAGAGAGAGCACCTAGCAGTGACTTTTGAGATCTTAAAGCCCACTCCCAGTGACACCTCTTCTTAAACAAGGCCACACCTCCTAATCCTTTGAAACACTTCCACTACCTGGGAACCAAGCATTCAAATATATGAGCCTGTGGGGCCATCCTCCCTAAAACCACCACATGCTTCAAAGCATGCCTACTAGTTGGCTGCCCTGAGATTCAGCTGAGTAACTCACTGATTCTCATTCTGGGATAGTAGCACTAGAAAAATCTTGGAACACACACACGTGGAATTGACATGCTCAGATACTTCCATTATCTATGTAGAAAAGACTTGTGTTTAGAAAGCTAGGCTCTCACTGTCATGTATAGATAGATAGATAGATAGCTAGGTAGGTAGGTTAGTAGGTAGATAGATAGATCACTTGAAATATATATATATATATATATATATATTCCATATATATAAATAAGTAAATAGTGTGTCATTATTATTGTTGAGATACGGTGTCATACCATCCAGGATGGCCCTGAACTTGCTGTGCAACAAGGGATGACCTTGAGTTTCTGACACTCCTGTCTCCACCGCTCCAGTAGTCGGATCACAGGTACACACCAGCAAGTTTAGTTTTATGTTGTGCTGTGCTCAGATCTCAGGCATGTCATAGGCTAGGCAAGCACTGTGTCCACCAAATTAAATCTCCATATGCACACAGGCACACACACGCACGCACACACACACACACAAATGTATGTATGTATGTACGTATGCATTATAGTATGTATTTCACAGTATGATCTCAGCTCTCTAAATGCAAGTCTTTTTTTAGAGCCAGACATTGTAAATTATCTTAGAAAGATGAAAGTGTGGAAGCGGTCCTATATCCCAGCTAAGATCAAAGGGCAAGCTAATACTACCCAATGTGTGTGTGTGTGTGTGTGTGTGTGTGTGTGTGTGTGTGTGTGTGTGTGTGTGTGTGTGTTGTGGAGCTTTCTGTGTTCATTGCAGGATGTTCAGATACCAACCTCACATTATATAGTCTTAAAGGACATTATTGCCATCCTTTTAGCACTGTTATCAATAATAGACAAAGAATGATAGTGAAGCCTCTCCCCAGCCCTGGGAGTCTTAGAATATGGTTGTTGGTTGGGATATTATAAGAAATTCTATGCACAATTAGAATAACTAACTAGTACCTAAAAGTTCAGGAAATAAATGTGCCGTAACCTAAACCACTGATGGAAAAGGACTCGCTGTGTATGCAGTCTTTCCCCTCAATGGCTGTGGTCAGCTGTGAGATAAGGGGAGGTAGGGAATGAGAATTATTCCCTCTTCTCAAGATTCAGTCTCCCCTCCCCTTCTGTAGCTGGCAGTCAAGAACCTTCAGTCTGGCAAAATGAGAAAGAGATAGAAGAAGGAGGAGGAGGAAAAATAACACAGAAAAATCAAATGATGCTGGAACAATTGAACTATTTTTTATTTTTAATTTGGAAGGATCAGCAGAGTTTGAACACAATGTTTTTGTTGTTGTTGTTGTTTGTTTGTTTGCTTTTTTGTTTTTAGGAAACTCCCCTGCAGGCCCCTCTAACTGCACTTCTATTTATAGACAAGCTACTTTTGCTTTTTCCTTCTGCTTTTCAATAGCCCAGGTTTGCCAAAGTCCACACCAGACATACTCTCTGTTGGTGGCTCTTTGCTCTTCTAGATAATTGTTTGGGGGAAGGTTTTAAGTCATCCTCAATCATCACTGATATTAGGAGTCTGATCCCTGGATTTGGTGCAGCTTTGACTCACAGAGAGGGAAGGAACGTGACTGTCTCACACACTACTCTGTGCTCTACAGCCATGGCAATGCCGTGGATGTGATGGCTGTCCCCCCCCCCCAATCTCTTCCTCTCAGTTAAAACATTTCTATCACCCTGTACCTGTGTACATGTGCACACATACATGCACATTGCACTATGGAAATAATTAAGGGCCAGTACTTGGGTATGAATCAATTATTTCCCCGCTTTATATAACTGATACTAATTAGACAATTTTGTGATGAGGATATCCCCTATAATAGCTGATAAGCACATTATCAGTTCTTTCTGCATTTTACTCCTAGCTTGAGATTTATATGAAAAGTTTGTAATAAACTGCAATGCTTTCTTAATGAGAAACGTAACTTGGGTTTGCATTCCTGCTTTTGGTCACCATCTTTCAAACATCATTCATTTTGAAGGGTGTGTGGTGTAGGTCAGAGACAGAATGTAAGTATAAGTCACAGGTTTAATCCTCAGTCCTGCCAAAAACAATCCCCTTCATGTAGAACTTAATTCTTTATGAAGTTATAAAACACTGAAGAACAATAAACACTTCATACAATTAAAATCCCTTTCTATTTTATTTTATTTAATATGTGGGCTTATTTTGTTTCTCTCCATCCCGTTAAAACTTTAAATAAATAAAACTTGGATGTTAGGTCTACTGAAGTTCCTATGTGACTTTCTTGAGAAACAAATACAAAACTGAAATATTATGCAAGACTACACTGAAGAAAATTACTCTATGTAAATGCAGGGAAGTTTGTTAGAAAATGTGATTGACAAGATATCTACCTGATGACAAGATAATTGTGTTAAAAACATAATGAAGGTGATTAGAATAATGACAGTGGCTAGACTGAAACATCAGTACCATCTAATTAATATTTTCATAAATAATGAGTAGGAAGTACCAGGCAAAAAAACAATCATGTGCATCCTAAAAAATAGAAAGTAGTTACAGACCGCTTCAAACTGACCTTTCTTGTAACAATAAATTAATTATTGTTCTGCTTTTCCAAAATGCCATCAAACGGAAGTGTAAAAGTAACAGTCTGAGGCAGGAGGATAGAGAATTTGAAGCTAGTCTGAACTACCTAGTGAGTTCTAGGCTAGCCTAGGAAATATAGCAGTATTGTGTCTCAAATGGAAAGAGAAGAGAGAGAAGGAAGGAAGGGAGGGAGGGAGGGAGGAAGAAAGGAAGGAAGGAAAGGAGGAAGGAAGGAAGGAAAGGAGGAAGGAAAGAAAACAATGAATAGCCTTCACTCTTGGTTAAATCTAAATTTTGAGTCTCCACATATCTACTCCCGACCAACCTACCTTAACCAATTGCTTAGTTTAGATCAGGCTCTGTCTCTGTGACAGTACTGAATCACGTCATTAGGTAGTTTCTATGGAAGTCCATGTAGTTGCCTCTATGATTTCAGTGTGTCTCCTTCAAGCTATATCCACATACAACTCATTGGGTGAAAATATGACTAATATTCAAAAACTGAGTGGAGTTGAATTTGCAGAATTCTTGTCATGATGATACATGGTGATGTATGCCACAAGCAGATTTCTGTAGCTTGGTAATACAACTTAGAGATGTCCCAATAAAAGTGACAAAGTGCCATGCTCCTGAAGGAGGGGCAAACTGCAATTCATATATTGGCAGCTTTGAATGGCAAGAGTATGCTTTTATTTTTGATTATTGGTGTGTTTTGTCTTTATTGTCAGAGGTTGAACTATGTTGGACAATGTCATGAATGCAGGAAGATGGGTGGATGTATGTGAGTGAACACTACAAGTGCAATTCTTTGTCTATCATTAATTCATGTTGGGGATTATCCACCACAGCAAAGGTTCTCAGAAGGCAAGCATCTTTTTTCTTGTCTGTCAGTCTTACTTAGCATGTCTCATTGCCAACCAATCATTTCTGAATAGAGCAATATGGGATAAGCACGGTGGTTAGGTGGGGGCTACATATATATCCTGGTTTGGGAACATACATACACACACATGGGTGTGTTGTGTACCCTTCATATGGCACAATTTACTATGGGAAGATGTCTGCTGGGGTAAGTGAGTTATGGAAGAAATGGTGGTTCATTCTGTCCCAACTGGATATATATTCTCTATGTCAATGTCTATGTCTTCTCTGTTCAGTATGAGCATGGTCGACCTAATCTCCTTGGTTGGTTGAGAGTCCTTGCTATCACATCTCTTATATAGCCTCATCTCCTGCTTCAGTGGTTGGATCAAACTTCTGAAGTCTGGCTCAGAGTAGTGTACACTACACACCCTGAGCATGAAACATATCTGTGCCATTGTCCTACTTTCAACCATTGAAATCATGAGTGCTCTAGATTCCCAGAAGAAGCTAATAAGGCATGGAAGTGCAGGGAACTACATGTTCTTCAAGACAAACTTTGGCAATGAGGGGCAAGTGTGTGAAGAATACAGCTGATTGGGTAATCGTACATTTTTCCCATCCTTACACATCTCTGAGGTACAGTTATTCCAGAGACTCACAAAGAAATTTCAAGCATTCCATCAACTGCATTTTTCCAAAGGTCTACAACCAGCACGGTAGGTATATTTTCCACTTAGCCGTCTCATTTTTTTTCATTCTTGGTGCCCCGAGATTGCACTTTTGATATAAACTATTAACCTGCAAACTTTACCTCAGTCTGTATTCCAGATTACCTGGGATAAAATAAATAATCATTTTGCTTGAGTTATTTGTATTTGAGAAAGGAAACTAAGTTGTATTGTGATTCATGAACCACTGATAACATAGCTATCTCTGGCTAGGAGCCCTAGCCAAAAAATAAAATGTTAATAAACAAATGTATGTATGGAGGTATGCATTGGTACATATATAGGAATGAAATGCTTAGCAATTCAGCTATGTTTTCTTTGTGTCACAATATCTCAGTTTCAGATATTGTTGATTTATCTGTATCTAATCAATGAAAAGAGATTTCTTTTCTCTTTTAAAATATTTTTAGATTTATTTATTTAATGGGTATGAAGACTTTACTGCATATATGTCTGACACCACATGTGTGCCTGACACCCCGGGAAGCCATAGAGGCAATGACTCTTCTGGAACTGGAGTTACAGAAAGTTGTCAGTTACCCTGTGGATGATGGGAAATGAAACTGGTCCTCTGGAAAAACAGCCAGTGCTTGTAAATGATGAGCCATTCTCCAGACCATTTACTTATTGTTTGCTCCACTGACGTTATTATCATCTACTTTATACTACCCATACATCATAGATAATTACGTAAATGCTTTTTAATATCCTCCCACTGTTTTGTACTATTCCCTTCACCTGAACCATAATTAAGTGGCTTTGACCTAATTAACTTCCTTCTCTGGTCTCAAGTTGCATCAGCAACTTTATGATGCCTGCAAGTTCTTTCTTTCTGGTGCTTTTCCTCATTGTGCAGAAATGTGTCCTGAAACAGTTTTATAGGAAGTGCTGTGAGGTTGGAGGCTGCAAACCACACTGTTTTATCCCTAAACACAAACCTTGCTAGCAGCCTTGACAAGTCAGTCAGATTTGTAGGCATTTCTATGCCACCTGACACATTTTTCCATTTAATCTTTGTGTTCTGAAGCCCCATTTTGTTAGATATAAATATGCAGTTTTCCTCTGTCATTTGTGGATGAAGCTCTATTATTTAAATGTTACTGTACATTTAGACAATTTTCTGTTTCCCATTTTCAACTCTCTGAAATTTTTACTAGGTACACATTTGATCATATCTTCCTCTCAAATTTTCTGTCTCATTTCTTCATGCTAAGGCAATCAAAGGCCAAGCATTATTGTTGCACCTCCAGTTACTAATGTATATTTAGGTAAAGAAGGGTGTTTTTAAATGTTACATCTGGTATAATTTGGGGAATGATAATAGCTATAACTAAGTACCATCAACTTCAATATGGAAATACTGTATTGAATCTGTTTCTTACCATGTCCAACACTTAGACAAATAAAACAATATGGTAACAAAAGCAGACAAGAGCAATGTTGTGCAAGGTAATTCAGAATGCATTTTCTCTTAAACTCCGTATGCCTAACAAATTAATCCAACTAGAGAATAATTTTAAGCAAGGCAACTAAACTAACTTCACATTAATGACTGAAATATTTGTTTTCCAGTTTAATACAGCTTACTTAGGTCCAAGAACCCAGTCATCCCCTTTCAGTAGTGACATACCTCAAGCAAAACCCAAAACTAATGATGTTTCCATTTCAAATTTAAAGAAGAGTGGGGTTTGATTTGGTTAGCGGACTGGAACATGCCTTTAATCCTAGGACTCCAGGGGCAGAGGCAAGTAAATCTTTGTGAATTAAAGGCCAGGCTTGTCTGTATGGTGAGTTCCAGTCTAGCCAGACCTAAATAGCAAGATCCTGTCTCAGTAAACAAGCAAACATGCATGCATGCTTGCTCATTTTGCTTGACCTCCAGTTAGCACCTGGCACTGAACTTTATATTCTGCCTTTAAGCTGATCAACATTTATCACCTAGAAACTGTCCTTTCCAGAAGCAAAGTAACAATTCACTTTAGTGTGCCACTGGTTAGGAATTTTTCACACCTCATTGTCTTACACCCCCCCCCCCCTCTTTCTAGAGCTCTCCTTGGATGAGGAGGTAAGGGCATCATCATACAAGATCTCTGGGTCCTTTAGGATCCTGAAGACATGTTACGTTAAATGAATGCCTTGAGCATTGCTATTGCTCAGCAAGAAGATCTTACAATCAGGAGCCCTGGCTGCCAGCAGATTCCTTAACTAATATCTTGAGAGGATCAGTATGCCCACTGGGTAAATCCTCTTCACTGTTATTGAAGAACTACCTGGGGCAAATGATCTTTTTTTCCTTTTTCTTTTTTAATTAATTAAATTTATTCATTTATTTTACATCCCAACCAGTCTCCCCTCTCTCTTCTCCTCCCATTCCTTCCCCCGAACTCCCCTCTACTCCCCCACATCCACTCCTCCTTTGTTTCTGTTAAGAAGGGGGCAGGCCTCTCGTGGGTGTCAAGAAAGCATGGCATATCAAGTCGAGGTAAGACTAAGCTCTCTGCACCCCCTTGTATTAAGGCTGGGCAAGGCGGCCCAGTATGGGGAATATGTTCCCAAAAGCCAGTCAAAGTGTTAGGGACAGGCCCTGTTCCTGCTGCTAGGTGTCCCACAAGTTGACCAAGGTACACAACTGTCACACATATGTAGAGGGCCTAGGTTGGTCCCATAAAGGCTCCCTGGCTGTCGGTCCAGTGTCTGTGAGCGCCTGCCTATGAGCCCAGGTTAATTGTTTCTGTGCATTCCCTTGTGATGACCTTGACCCCTTGGCTTGTACAATCCTTCCTCCCTTTCTTCAGCAGGATTCCCCGAGCTTGGCCCAGTGCTTGGCTCTGGGTCTCTGCATCTGTTTCCATCAGTTATTTGATGAAGGCTTTCAGGGATGCAAATTCCAAATCAAGTTGTGGCCAGCATTTATTTCCCACTTTTACTTTGATCAAGACTAATCTGTGTGGATAGTTGACTTCTCTACAGCAAGCCTTTCAATTAAGCTATTTCCAGTTTATGGTCTATTGTTCAAATGAGCTTGTGCAGAATAACAGCTGATCTATGGATATTTACACACTATTGAGTAGCAGAACCAGTTGATAAAACACTAGTCTGACTCCCATGTTCTCTATATAATATTCTCATTACTGTAAAAGCAATATTTTGACCAGTGATGCTAATAGTCAAACCACGAAGAAACTAGATTGTCTTAATTTAAAAAGTGGCAGAAATAGTGTTTTAAGGACTTATTATCATGCATAATTTATTCATTGATTATTCCTAGACCTTCAGTAATACCATCCCCCTTATAAGGTCATCTGCTACCATGTGGCTCATGGAATCCCCTGTCCTCAGTACGGGATACTGACTTTCCTCAATTACGCAGTTAAAGTTGAGATAGCCACAGTGTGTGTTGGCAATAAAATCCAGAGAAACTGTATTCTGCTTGACTTTTGTACATAGTTTAGGTATTTTGTGAGAGTTACTGGAGGATTCAGGTCTCAGGAGCTCAGGTCTCCCTCAACATCACCTAGTAGAGATATGATAGCCAGTACTTGAACACCAGCCAAATGCCAAGACTCAGTCCCAGCTCTTAGTAACATTAGAACATTTGATATTTTCCTGTTAAGTTTGTACCTTTGGGAAAAAGATGGCCCTGACCATCTGCCTCCAAGTTATTCTGGCTTCTGTTCTTCTCCCATTTCCCTAAATCAGAGACTGTTCTGATATGCAAAGTCTCTCTATGTTCTCTGAATGTCATACCACATGTTCCTTGACTCAAGCTCTGCCTTCTGTATAAAATTCTTGCCTCTATGTAAAAATATACTAATGGTCCATAGGACCAAGCTAGAAGGTTTGTTCCTGGGGGATACTTTGTGGAAAATCTTGCCTATAGACAGTATCTCTCTCCTCCTGACTTCTTCAATATTTGTAGCACTCATCTTAGTATAATTCTAACTTTTAGTGAATTATATTATTGATGATTATTTTCCCACACTTTGGAGAAATTCACAAACACACGCCGCATTATTTATCTTTGAGCCCCACAAACAGCCTAAAGTCTCTAACTAGGTTGACAATAAGGAGAAAGTATTGTAATAAGGACAGCTTGTTACTTGAAGCATTCAAGCTGCTATAAGCTTCTGGAATTCCATTTTTGTATTCATCTATTTTCCTTCTAAGCCTCAGTCCTTGCAACAAGTTCATTCTTCTTATCTATAATAAAAGTAATAAATTCTAGGATGTGTCAAATTGAACATGTTAAAAACCTGAATCCTCATGTCCCAATCTCCTCATTTGACTTTATCTCAAAACGTGACTCATTTTATCTTCTAACGTCACCAGCTGAAGTCCTGGATTCATCTTTACCTTCTTCCTACTTTTCAAAACCTTTATGGAATTCACTAGCAAATTCTCATCAGATGTTTTATGAATGAGGTCTAAATTCTGACAGTTGCTCACCACTTTCCCTACCATTGTTGTTGTAGTCAGGGTTTCTATTGCTGCCATGAAACACCATGACACAAAGGAGGCTGGGGAGGACAGGGTTTACTTGGCTTATGTTTCCACACTATAGTCCATCACTGAAGGAAGTCAGGACAGGAACTCAAACAGGGCAGGATCCTGGAGGCAGGAGCTGATGTCGAGGCCATGGAGGGGTGCTGCTTACTGACTTACTCTTCATCGCTTTCTCAGCTTGTTTTCTTATAGAACCCAGGACCACCAGCCCAGGGATGGCACCACTCACAACGCACTGGGCCCCGCCCCATCAATCACTCTTTGAGACAATGTCCGATAGCCAAACCTTACGGAGGCATTTTCTCAGTTGAGGTTCTCTCTCTTTAGATGACTGTAGCTTGTGTCAAGTTGACATAAGACTAGCCACCCAGTTATCTTTATTCAAGAAGTTATCATCCTTTGTGTCAATGACTGCAGTGATCTCTTATGCATTGCCTGGTATTTGCATGCCCCCTCCCTGTGCACAGTCCACTACTCTCCACATAGAAGCAGAGAAAGCTTTCTCAGTTATAGTTGATGATTTAAAAACCTCCAGTGATCTCATGCAGTGCTTAAGTCAAATCCAGTGTCCTCTCAGTGGCCTCCAAGGCCCTATACAACTAGTTATATACTGCCAGTTGCTTCCCTTCCTGAGCTATCTCCCACTCCTGAGTTCTACTTACCTGACAGCTATACTATTCTTTTTACCTCCCTCAAACACATCCAGATGTGTCCCCACTTCTGGAGAGTTGTCCAACATAATTCCTTTTTCAAGAGTTGCTTTCACACAAATATCTTTATAGCTCACTCCTTCATTTTTTTTGTGTAAATTTTGTTCAACACCAAGCTCTTAAGCAAGGGAGACCCTCACTTCTAAAATTACAACTCCTATAATCTTTTATCCCTCTTCAAAGTTTTCCTTTTTAACATTTCTTATCATAGCAGTTATCCTCATCAAATATCCTATATGTATTAGTAAACTATCTTTTGATTTTTTTTCTATCTAAATTAGAGCACAGCCCAATAATGATGTGTTTGTTTTCAAATTGTGCTTTAGTTTCTCAAATAGTACCTTACATAGCAAGCAGGCAGTGAGCATTAGTTAATTAAGAGAATAAAGTGGACAGTGTAGCAGACTTTCTTGGACTGTCAACCCTCAAATCATGACATAGAGACCCATTATTAATTATGAATGCTCAGCCTTAGCTTAGATTTGTTTCTAGCTAGCTTTTTTTTTAACTTAAATTAACCCATTTCTACTAATATATGTACTGCCATGGGACTCCTTTACCTCATCTACATACTGTCCATCCTGCTTCCTTCCTGTCTGTCTGGCTAGCCCATGGCTCACTGCCCCCCCCCCTTTCT
Organism: Peromyscus californicus insignis; assembly: GCF_007827085.1. Taxonomy (NCBI): domain Eukaryota; kingdom Metazoa; phylum Chordata; class Mammalia; order Rodentia; family Cricetidae; genus Peromyscus; species Peromyscus californicus. Next base: position 31,785,642 of record NW_026294492.1, on the reverse strand, counting down.
CTCTGTCTGCCAGCCTCACCCATGCCTAGCTATTGGCACTTCAGCTTTTTATTAGACCAATCAAGTGCCTTAGGCAGGCAAGGAGAAACAGCAACACATCTTTTCATAGTTAAACAAATGCAGCACATCTTTACATAGTTAAACAATTATTCTGCAACAACAAAAAAATGCAACACGTCTTTACATAATTAAAGAAATGTTTTATTCCACAATAGTACAGTGTGGAAAGGAAGGTTATATTCCCTTCACTTCAAGGGGCAAAGAATCCCATGGAAGACATCGAGTTTGATGGTTAAGGTGCAGTAGTCTCATTGACCTCAGAGATAGACACCCGTTTAGTATTAATAGTCTGATGGTATAGTAAAGGGAAATATCCCAGAAAAGCCTGTGTTAAAAAAAAATCCAGGTAAAAATGTAAAAGAATTTTATCCAAGGCAATTAGCAATGGGCAGCCAACTAAGAGTTAATATATTGCTGGAATCCAGGCGAACCTGTCTAAGAACCCATGGAACTGTTATGCATGATTGCATCAGCTTTAGATATTTTAAACGCTCAAAGTATGGCAGTCATTTGTCACAACACAAACCAAGCCAGAACTTTACCATCATTTTAAATTCTCATGTCTTCTTATTTATTGACCCCCGCAAGACTAGAAACATCACAGAAAGAAATTAAAATTAAAAAAAAAAAAAGAGCTAGGTCACTAGGTCATAAGAAGCAGAAAGATTAGCCGGGCGGTGGTGGCGCACGCCTTTAATCCCAGCACTCGGGAGGCAGAGCCAGGCGGATCTCTGTGAGTTCGAGGCCAGCCTGGGCTACAGAGTGAGTTCCAGGAAAGGCGCAAAGCTACACAGAGAAACCCTGTCTCGAAAAACAAAAAAAAAAAAAAAAAAAAAAAAAAAAAAAAAAAAAAAAAGAAGCAGAAAGATTTTACTACCTATTCTGCATTCACAATGGTGGTAAGAGCAGTTTAGGAGTTATAAGAAACTACACCAAGCCGGGCGGTGGTGGCTCACGCCTTTAATCCCAGCACTCGGGAGGCAGAGCCAGGCAGATCTCTGTGAGTTCGAGGCCAGCCTGTGCTACCAAGTGAGTTCCAGGAGAGGCGCAAAGCTACACAGAGAAACCCTGTCTCGAAAAACCAAACAAAACAAAACAAAACAAAAAAAAAACAAAAAAAAAAAAGAAACTACACCAAGAAACATAAGATTTAGCAGTAAATCATTTCAATACCAAGTCCATTTGGCAGAATAATAGTATTGGGTTCTTCCTTAGGGTCTATGACCCATGTAACTACCAATCTTGGCCTCTGTAACTGTGACAGGTTTAGGTTCCATCTCTTGGAATGGTATTTAAATCCAATCAGAAAGTGCTTGATTATTGTCATAACGCTAGTGGTATTATTGCACCATTGGTCACATTCTATTCACACACAGGCTATTCACTGTTGTAGCTTCAGAGTTCACACCTGGCCGAGACTGAAGATTACCTTTTTTCCTTATTCATAGTACATCCCACAACCATGAAAGCTAGTCAGCTGAGATGAAGTTTCCAGGTGAGTACTAGCTTAATTTCTCCAGGTTTTGTGACTCAAGAATGAAGTGTCTTTCACTGTAGGTTCGTAAGAGGGAGCAGAAAGATCATAAGATCCAGAAGTGGTGAATAGCATCAAGGAAACTGTTTCCCAGACATAATGGAGAAGTTGCACACGTGAATTCACAGTGATTATGAAAGCATACACAAGCCCTGCACAAGCTCCAGACAGACAATATCTCACCACCAGATGATGAGTTATTGGCATTTGATAGATGATAGGAGAGGGAGAGTCAGTTTTCTTTAATGATTTAACCACTGATATGTGGGCCATATGCCAGGGTAGGTCACACTTCCTGGGCTTGTTGTGTAATATTAGCTTAATTATGTAAGTATTGTTGTATTTGTTTAACTATATAAGCTGCATATGTTTAACTATGTAAAGATGTGTCTCTTTGCCTACCTAAGGCACTTGATAGGTCTAATAAAAAGCTGAACATCCAATAGTTAGGCAGAGGAGGGGTAGGCAGAGCTGGTGGGCAGAGAGAATAAGTAGGAGAAAGAATCTAAGTGAGAGAGAAAATGAGAGAGAGAGGCGGAGTGGGGGAGAGCAAGAGAAAAAAAGAGGGAGATGCCTGGAGCCAGCCAGACGGGGAGGAAGCAGGAAAATAGGAAATACAGAATGAAAGAAAGGTCAAAAGCCTCGAGGCAACAATGTAGATGAAAGAAACAGGTTAAATGAAGTTATAAGAGCTAGTGGGAAAAGTATAAGCTATGGCTGACCATTCATAACTAGTCATAAGTCTTCATGTCATGATCTGGGGCTGGTGGTCCGAGAAAGCTTGCTACAAAATCCAGTTGTGCCAACACAAACTGGACCCCAGGGAAAAACTAAAAATACATATAGAAGAAATTTCAAATTGATTAGGAAGGGATGGGAGGGTTGGAAGGGTGGTTATGGAAAGAGTTTGGAAAAGGCGCATGAGAATGCTTACAATACATTTATGAAATTCTCAAAGAATTAATAAAATATTGTTTAAGAGAAAAGATTAAAGTTCGATTACTGTATTAATTGATGTATTAATTCCACAAATCATTGTTAGCTCTAGAACATACCACAAAAATTTGAGCTCTAGAGAAATTACTGAATTTTCTTGGTTTAGGAGGAGGCAGAGATTAATCCCATAGAATAAATTTAAGTGAGAATGAGAACTGAAAACTCTGTTGCTTATAATTACATTGATGAAGCATGCTTGCTTAATGTTATTAATTCATATTCATAGAGAATAAAGATTGTGTTCTTTTCATCATGATCATTTCTATATAAAACTTAGCTTTTAACATATGAGACATCATCTTATGAAACACACCATATTGGAACTCAATTATCTTCCTATAAAATATCAAATTTCACATTCCAGGAAACATTTATTCCTACTGCCTCCTCTACTTGACCAACGAGGAAAAAGGTGCCCATACCTTAAATATAGCTCCCCAAGAAAAGAAAAGAACACTTTTATGAAATGTATAGTTATGTTATAAGAGCTATTAATTGATCCCAGTGAGTTGAATAAATGAACCCACCTGTTCAAAGCACTTTGTACGAATGTCACCGAACTCAATTGTATAGGGGCTTTCAGTTCTGTGGGATATATTAAAATGCTCTAGCAAAGCACTTAAAATGCTAATGTCAATCCAAACTTTATAAGAGAAGAGGGTCCTTCAGACTAAAGGAAGCAGAGCTATGATTTATTCTACTGTTCAAATCACACAAAGCCTCTTGAGTTTCATTCCTGCTGATATATTATACTAATGAAGGTACCAATTATGATTTGTACCTAAAATATCTATAGCTTAACAAACATTGGAGAATTCGCTGCGGAGAAAAGTGAAAGTTATCCTCATTTTTAAAAAGAATAATATAGAACCACAGGCTATAACAAAACACCAGATTAAACAGCCAAAATCATGCAAAATATGATAACTCTACGATTCCCTGGGGACAATTAAATAACACTCATGATTCAGATAAAAAATAGAATTCCTATTATAAAATTGAAGAGAATATGAAGTAAAGAAACTTATAAACTGCTGAAGGTTTCATACATAGGTAAGAATAATTACTTTGTTGTATGTTGATATATCTGATAAAATTTAAAGTTCATGTTCATATGATGTAGAAGATGCACTCTTGAGTTTCTATCCATCTACATGACTTGATTGATATGATGATAAACACACATGTCCAATATACTTGTACAATGATGTAACTGAATTTTATTAGAAACCAAAAACCTTGTGTTATATTCTCTTACAAAGCTATAATAAAAGTCATGCACAACAAATGCATTGCTATATCTATCATGGTCAACATGGCCAAATCTTACAATTATAAAATGAATTAAAAATAACAAGACACATAATAATACAAGTAGAGCTACCTCGAATCAATAAAGTTTTAAAAATTAGAACCAGTACATGTTATTTAAGGAAGCATGTGTAACTGGTTAAATTACAAATAAAAATACATTCTTACATATCTAGTCAGGATGCAAAGGAGTATTACATCTTTGTAGTTTTATGATTATTTCATTTCTGGATCTGTGTGGTTGCATTAGAATCGTTCAATGCACTCTTCCATGTGAATAGTACGAGTTCATATTGTAGACTTGCTGGGATCACAGAAGCAAGGCATTGGTTATGCCACATGTTAAGAACATATGAGACATTGGTTGATATCTATCACTGTGGAGACTGCATTGTCAAGTGAGCAATACCTGGTACTTGGACTTTCTTGTCTCCTTTTAGTTTATAAAGGCACCAAAAATATCATCATTCATTGCAACTATAGAAAAAATACATCCTTTAGATGAAAGATGACTTTTGTAGATTGTGAATTTGGCATTCATGATTATGTAACTCAATATTTCTTATCTACTATGCATTGCTTGCTTATATGAATAGAGACCACTGGCAAAGGACATATGTGAGTTGGCTTGATACTAACTTACTAGATAGTTCTCAATTATTATTTTTTATTTATTTTTTATTTTGCAATACAGTTCAGTTCTATATATCAACCACGGATTCCCTTGTTCTCCCCCTCCCGCCCCCTCACCTTCCCCCCAGCCCACCACCTATTCCCACCTCCTCCAGGGCAAAGCCTCCCCCGCAGACTGAGATCAACCTGGTAGACTCAGTCCAGGCAGGTCCAGTCCCCTCCTCCAAGGCCGAGCCAAGCGACCCTGCATAAGCCCCAGGTTTCAAACAGCCAACTCATGCAATGAATTTAAGGCTTCATACAATTAAGACATTTGAAAAATTCGGTTCTAATTTTAGTTTTAGTTTCTAGTGGGCTACCCTTCCAGAGGTCAGAACACACCATTTTTAGTCTAGTGAAACCAAGCTAAATTGCAAAGTATTGGAAGGAAAGGTCACTGTACACTTCTCCCTCTAAGAAATTAAATATTTATGACATAAAGCATGTTTTAAGACACACAGGATTTACTTATTTGGCTAAATGACCTTTAAGCATAAAGCTGATGTGACTTCCCTATCATTTGTGGTGTCTACAAAGTTCATGAAAATAACCTGAAATGTGAAGCATTAGAAATGGATCCTTGAGCTAAGCAAACCTCAGTAAATGAAATAACTGGAAGACATGAAGTAGATAACTGTCAACATTGATAGAAGTATGATTAACAGGAATATAGTAATTCAAGAAAACCTGTACAATTTAATCAAGATAAGTTCTGCATGAGATACTTTGTCTATGTAGGGACAAAATTTAATATTTAAATTACTTTCATTTCTAGTTTCAAGATAATATAAGAGGAAATAAGTATTTTAATTATTCTACAGTTGTTTTGCCATGTACGTTGTAATGAATTTCCTTGAGTAAATCTGTTTCCAGATGTAGTAACTATGATGAGAAATCCTTATCTGGAAATCAACTCAGCATACTCACAGCTGGAGTCATATTAAAGTAAGCAAATGCATGAGCTAATTATCAGTCAGGATGGAGTTGGTTATTAGGCACTTCCATACAATCGTTAAATATTAGTATCAAAGATATCATATATCATAAATATTGTCATATCTTACACCCAGGCTGGGGTCTCTGGAACATATCTTGTAGCTTAAGACTCTATTCAGTATGTCTAATATTAGATTCTGTAACTGAAGGACAGAGTTTTCAAAGAATCTTGAGCTAAGTACAAATACCCTCTTTGAGAAGGCCTGTGGGTCCTCTGTAGCTCAACTCTTTAAAGTGCACCAACATTTGTACAACTACTGTTAATAGCTCTTTGGCTGATTTCTCCAAATGATTTTTCTCTTTGGACTTTACCTCCTCCTCCAATGGCAAGAATGAATTTATTCCATAAAGATTTTAACTCAGTTACCTTCGTTGCATTAAGTAGTTCAACCTAACCAGTCAAAGGTTCCTGAGCACCTGAATTCTGCCACAAAGGTAGATATCAGCTGCCATACAAATCAAATGGCAAACATTCCATGGAAAACAGTGAAAAATCCTTTGACTGAACACATTGTCAAAAGATACAACCATCGCAGTAAGGGCTTGCTGAGAAGTATGTATGCGCACACACAGAAGAATGAAGCTTGGTTCCTATTCCCAGTGACAAAAACTAGCAAACAGTAGATTGAAAATGTAAGTGCTACACTTGATTTTGAAAATAGAAAAAGAAAATGTGAGAGACATACACAGAGATGGCAGACAGTTTCTGGGCTAAGACCCTCAGAAGCACAAAACTCAAAATCCAGAATGGACAAAGAGAATTATACCAAACTGCAAAGCTCCTGCAAAGCAAAGGAAACAACCAACAGAGTGAAGGGATGACTTAGAGATTGGGAAGGCAAATATTGCCAGCTATACATTTGATAAGGGATTAGCATGCAGAGCGTATAAGGGAACTCCACAGCTGAGTAAACAAACAAACAAACAAACAAACAAAGACACTTTGGGCTATTGTCAACTCACCTACCTCGATGGGTTTCTGAAAGAATACAATTGTACAACAGGTAGATGAAAAGATACTCAAATGCACTGTTCATCAAGGAAGTAGAATTCAAAACCCCAACAAGACATGCTTGCCTACAGGAAGAAGGACCAGTATAGAAAAGGTAAAAAATAATTGCAAGTTGTGGCAAGAAGGCAAAGCAAAGGAAACCTTTACACACTGTCAGTGGGAGCATAAATTATGAGCTATTATGGAAACAATCTGGAGTTCCTCTAATGTTTAATAATCTAATTACCATAGAACTCACCAATCTCCTTGAATACACATCCAAGGGAAAAACAAACAGCATACTGAAGAGATATCTACACTTCATATTACTGCCGCACCATGCACAATAGCCAAATTGCAAACCACACAAAAAAGTCTTGTGTCCATCAGTAGGTCAATAAGGAGATATGGAGTGTGTCCATAGCAGAACATTGGTCATAGAAAGGATCACACACTCTTATTCGCACTAATACAAGTAGAGCTGGATGACACTGTGTTGTACAGAGCAGGTCAGACAGGGAGGAAAGATCCACATGTGTCATCCAAATGTGATTTAAATAAGTTGATTTCATAGAACAGTGATTACCCAGGCTACGTAGAAACATATGAGGAGTGAGGAAAGTGTGATTTATGCATGTAGATTATATTTTAAATGGCATAGGCTCCTGTGTTCTCTTACATGATAGGGTGATTACAGATAACAATAGGCACTATATTTTTCAAAACGACTTGTATGATTTTGCAGGTGCTTATCAAAGAGAAGGGATAGGTGTTTGAGAAAATAGTTAATCTGGGTCTGAATATTATGAAATGAACACATGTATCAAAGCATCACATGGTACTTCATTTTGTACTACTTTTATGATTCTGTTGAAAAGCTAGTTTAAAAATAATGATGGCAATGGAAAATGGTAAAAGTAACACATAACGGAGAGACCAGGTTTATTCAGTGGCAACTGTGTCTGTGGCTGGAGAAAATAGATCACGTTGAGATATTGACTTTTGTAACTGTTTCTACTCACTCTTCTTTATCTTAGCAGTCTACTGACAGGATTAATGGCTCTTCAAGGTCACTGGGGGTATCACCCCTGAAAGAATAACCATCCTTCTGCCAAGATGTTTTGAAATTTCAGAGTTATGGCTATGTATGCACTTAAAAGAAAATATACTATATAAAACAAACAAACAAACAAAAAACATTTGCTTCAGATATTACAGCTAGCAAAAAGGCAGAAGGAAACAAATTACTCTAGAAAACTATCTTATGACCTGAATCTGAATACCATGTCCAGTCACACGTGCATGCACACAAACATGTGCACAGGCACACACTCACATTTCATATTTTTAAAAAAAATTAAAAAGAATATTTTTCTAGAACTTTCTAGATGGCTCACAGCTAAGGGACTTCATTGCTTTTTGAGAGGACCCATGTTTAGTTCACAGTACCCATCACAGGGGAATTACAGCCTTCTGTAACTCCAGCTCCAACAGATCCAAAGCCTTCTTCAGGCCTTTGTGGGCACCTGCATGATTGTGGCACACACACACACACACACACACACACACACACACACACACACTTTAAAAATAAATTCTAAACTCTATCTTATTATAGAAGTGTCTTTTTGTATGCTATGAAAATATGTTGCTCTGATTGGTTGATAAATAAAGCTGTTTGGCCAATAGTGAGACAGAATAGGGTTAGGGGGAACTTTCTAACTAGAGAGGAGGAAAGAGAAAGGCAGAACAGAGAAGACACAGCCGCCACCATGAGAAGCAGGGTGTAAAGATACCAGTAAGCCATGAGCCACGTGGCAAAATATAAATTTATAGAAATGGGTTAATTTAAGATGTAAGATTTAGCTAGTGAGAAGCCTGAGCCAATAGGCCATACAGTTCATAATTAATATAAGCCTCTGTGGGTTCATTGAGGACATGGGAGCCAGGTAGGCAGAGGAAAAGTTTCAGTTGCAATTGGTGCTCACCACAGGGCATTAAGCCATATAGACCTCAGAAAGTTTAAAGATTCTGAATGCACAAAACAGAGCTTCACTGGGCTTCCTCATCTTACAGTCTCATGTCAGAAGCAGCACAAACTCGTCTCCTGACAGTTATCTGTGAGATGGAGCTGATTGCCAGCCGCCATGAGCTAAGCAGCATGGCTGCGGATTCCTGCCACAGTCCACAGAGGCATCTCCAAGCCACACAATGTGATGTGTGGTGAATTTAGCCTTTGCTAGTACAGAAAAAAGGGGGGTTCTGGGGTACATGTTGCTTTAATGGAGGCATAGACCCACTGCTTCCAAGAACTGGTGGTACACGTGGCTCTCAGAGCCAGAGCTGAAAGTAAATGTAGCACCTCCATGTTGGAAAGCTGAGGTAGGCAGAACCAGTAGTCAAAGCTGCCATTTCAGCCCTAGTAATGCTGCAGTTTAAAGCAACAGATTCACAATAAGGCAGATTCAGATGGAATAAGACATTAAATGGTTTACAGTGTATACATACATATATATATATATATATATATATATATATATATATATATATATGTGTGTGTGTGTGTGTGTGTGTGTGTGTGTGTGTGTGTGTAGGCTTGGAGTAGAGAGGAAAAGGAATATAGACAGTTATATTAAAGAAATAGAAATTTTTTAAAAAATAAAGTACTTTTTTAATTTTTTTGTTTGTTGGTTTTTGGTTTTGTTGCTGTTGTTGTTGTTTTTGGTTTTTCGAGACAGGGTTTCTCTGTGTAGCTTTGGAGCCTGTCCTGGAACTTGCTCTGTAGCCCAGGCTAGCCTCAAACTCACAAAGATTCGCCTGCCTCTGCCTCCCAAGTGCTGGGATTAAAAGTGAACGCCACCACCGCCCAGCTGGAGAAATGGCTCAGCCATTAAAGGCTAGGCTCGAAACCAAAAAACAAAGTCTTTAAAGAGACAGTAAAAGTAACATAAAAAATAAGCTATGTAAAGATGGATATTACACAGAGAGTCTGGATTATATTGTCTTTGGGATTTTTAACTACAGAAAGACACTTGATTGTAAAGGCTGCTCAGTTAAACCAATATGTATATTTTAAAGGAACCTTGACAAAATTTGGATCTAAGGATTTGTTGCTTTGGAAAGGAGGCTCTGCTTTGGTTTCCACAGGAAGCAAGAGGATATGGGTTTGTTCCAGATTAAGATACATCAGGTTTGACCAGCCAAGACCGCCTGAAAGGTCTCTGATGACACCATGGCCCATATGATCCAACATCCAGAATGGTTTCAAGGCAAGTAGCTCAGACAATGCAGCCTCACAGACTATTTCAGCCAGGACTTGACCATAATTCTTAATTTTCTCAGGATCCTCATAAGAATACAGCACCCTTTATCAGCAGGAAGTAGTCTAGAACACTACATTCACATTCCCAAAAAGTGGATTATGGATGTTTGTCTTTGTTTAGGTTATTGGTTACAAATTGTTACAATCTCTTTCTAGAAGAAGAAAGGGGGATGTAATATAGAAATATAGGATAAATGTTTTACATTGCTGTGGATTTTAGTTTATTGATACAAATTTAAAGTTAATTTTGTTATACTATATGTATATTTCTACTCTTAAAGTATTTTGTGCAACTCTTGAAATTGTAGTGTATAGTTGAGAAATACAGATTAATAATTAGTCATCTATGATAATCAAACTTATAGTCATGTTAGTTAAGTTTTCTAGGTATACATAGATATCATTCAGTTAGGTAGTAATCTTCAAACACTTCAAAGACCTGCAGAATATGGCATTTAAAATGTTTTAAAAACTTAGACTTTCTGGACAGTGAGACACATCTGCTCCTGGCAGGACCAATTTACTTCAGAGATGACGGGCATTGAAGACACGCCATGTGGAGTTTATTTTCTTCTTGGCAAAAATAGCCATTTGGACAAGAAACTGTTCTTGCCTGGACTGCTTGACAAAATGTTGTATCGACTGGACATGCAGGACCCATAGGAAGGTGATCACTGAACTTTGCAATGAGAGATGGTCCTTCAGGTTCCTACTTTGCAGAAGGAACTGCCAGACATTCTACAGGACACAGAGAGAAGTGACTGAGAGACTCTAGGCCTATAGGCTGAAAATGGATGGCCCAACATTGCAGAAAAACTTAAGGTGACTGTCCAGGCAGTCAGCTTTCTCTGTCATCCTATATTTTTGGAAGTTGCTTACAATGTTCCTCCTGTTTACTTAGGTAGTATTGTATCCTTCTGAGGTCTTTGATGTAGTTGAAGACTAGATAGTTAGATTTTCCTTGGTTATGATAAAAGATAAATTAGATATGAAACTTCAGGTCACAAATATAGGATAGATAGGATAACTTCTTTAATTTTGACAAATATACATAGACCAGATATTATAACTACAATTCTTGCTTGATAACTGTTTTTGTTATATATAATTTTACTATGTTGAAGTTAAAACCTTCCTTTTGAATAGAAAAAAGGGGGAGAATGATGGGAGTGTCTTTTTGTATGTTGTGAAAATACGTTTCTCTGATTGGTTGATAAATGAAGCTGTTTGGCCAATGGTGAGACAGAATAGGGTTAGGCAGGGCATTCTAACTAGAGAGGAGGAAGGAGAAAGGAGAACAGAGGAGACATTGCCAGCCGCCTCCATGAGAAGCAAGATGTAAAGATACCAGTAAGCCATGAGCCATGTGGCAAGGTATACATTTATAGAAATGGGTTAATTTAAGATGTAAGATCTAGCTAGTCAGAAGCCTGAGCCAATAGGCCATACAGTTCATAATTAATATAAGCCTCTGTGTGTTCATTTGGGTCTGAGCAGCTGCAGGACACGAGGATGCAGGAGTCAGGTGGGCAGAGGAAAACTTTCAGTTACAATCTTATTTCCCTTTCTTAGAAGATCCGCTTCTCCTCCTGGTCTCCTACTAGCTACCTATCTGCGGTGAGTATTCTGAATGAAATACACATATCTAAAGCTCAAATGTTAACTTCCACATATAAGAGAAAAATGCAATATCTGTGTTTCTGGGTTTGGGTTACTTCACACAGGATGATTGTTTTTAGCTACATCCTTTTACTTGCTAATTTCACCTCTCTTAGCAGCTGAGGTATATCCCATTGTGTAAATGTACTACATTTTCACTATCTATTCATCAGTTGATGGACAGCTAGACTGTTTTCTATTTCTGGCTATTGTGAATACAGCAGCAATAAACATAGACAAGCAAGTGTCATTGTAGTAAGATGTAGAGTTCTTTGGGTATATAACCAATAATGGTATAGCTGGTTCTTGTGGTAGACTTGTTTACAGGTTTTGAGGACCCATATTGATTTCATTGATAGCTGTACCCATTTGTAGTCCCACCAGCAATGAATAAGTGTTCCTTTTCCCCATATCTTCACCAGTATGTGCAATCATTTGTTTTGTTGAACTTGGCCACTTTGATTAGGTGATATGAAATCTCAAAGTAGTTCTAATTTGTCTTTCCATGTTGGATAAAGATGAAGAACATTTCTTAAGTTTTTGTAAGTGCTGTGTTTCATCTTTTGAGAACTCTCAGTTTAAGTTCTATACCCCATTTTTTAATTGGGTTGTTTGTTTTCTGATGTTCAACTTTTTTCTTGATTTTGTTTTGTTTTTCATTCTTTGTACATTCTAGATATTAAACTCTGTCAGATATATAACTAGTAAAGAATTTTTAACATTTCATAGGCTGCCTCTTTGCTGGAATGATGATGTCCTTTGCTGCACAGAAGCATTTTAGTTCCCTGAGAACCCATTCATTTATCATTCTTAATGCCTATGCTTTCCGTGTTCTGTTCAGAAATCCCACTCCTGTGCCAATAAGTTCAAACATTCCCTACTTTCTCCTCTATCAGGTTTAGGTTGTCTGGTCTTAGGTTATAAAGTTTTGTGCAGGGTTATAGATAATGTTCTATTTTCACTCATCTACATGCAACTATCTAGTTTGTCTAGCACCATTTATTGAAGATTTTTTTTCCAATTTATGTCTATTACACATGGAGCAGAAATGAGCATAAAGAAATGACAATTTCAGGAGTAATGTAATTTTCTCCAGTGTGCAAATTTTGCTTCTTTGTCAAAGACTGAATGTAGGTAGGTGTTTGTAGTTAGGTCTGAGTCCTCACTTCTATTCCATTGATTGACATGTCCATTTTAATGCCAATACCAAGATTTTTTTTATTAATATAGCTCTGTAGTACAACTTGAAATCTTGGATAGTGATACCTCCAGAAGTTATTTTTCTCTTTAGTGTTACCTTAGGTTTACAGAATTTTTTGTTTCCATGTAATGTTTAAGTTTATTTCTTTCCATTTCTGTAAAGAATTATATTGGAATTTTGATGGACATTGCATTGAATCCATGGCCACTTTCACAAAATTAATTCTAATTTTCTATTGCATGAGAGTTCTTTCTGTCTTCTGATGTATACTTTAATTCTTGACTTCAATACCTTAAAAAAAAGAAAAGAGTTTTCAATATGGAGGTTTTTCAACAAATTGAATATTGGTTTACCACAAGATCAAGCTATTCTACTCTTGGGAGTATACCCAAAGGATGCTCCATCTTACTCCTGAGATAGTTGTTTTTTGGTGTTCATTTCTGCTCTATCTGCTCTAGACACAAACTGAAAATAACCTAAATGGCCATCAACCAGGGAATAGATAATGAAATGAAAGATGGCGCATTTAAACAATAGCATATCATTCAGCTGCTAAGAGAGATGAAAGTAGCACCTGAATGGATATAGTTAGAAACAATAATTCTGAATGAGGTAACCCAGACCGAAAAGACAACTTATTCACATAACAGAACATGGAAAAATTCTTTTGGTACCCAACTAGAAAACTTACCCCTACTTACTCATGTTCATGGCCCTGGAAGGCACTTTGTGCACTACCAGAGGAGAGAATTAATCATTAATTTCACCTAGCTACAAATCTAACAACCTGTATCAGTGACCTGCCTATAGGATGTAGTGTTGTAATATAGATAGGATATAGAAGTAATCAATCACTGTTTTATTAGATATAATGTCCATGATATGAGATTGATTCTATACATGACCCCGCTGACATGACCAAGAGCCTGAGATGAGATAGGTAATGGTAATTTTCTAGGGGAAAATTTACTGCCATTATTCTGATTAAGGAATATAGCAGTAAAATTACTCCTAAGGACACACTGCTGCCCACATAGAGCAAAGCATCACTGAGCCCTCAACAGAGAAGCTCCTTCTTGTTGTAGGTGGTAATTAACATATAAACTCATAACTGGACAATGTGAAGAAAGTGAGAAGCTTTGAGGTACTCAGGAAAAAAATGTAATTCTTTCACGAAGCCACTCTCCTCAAGGCTCAGAGTTCAATGCAGAAGAGGAGACAGAAAGATTGTAAAAGGAAGAAGTGACATGTGACTCTAAGGAAATAGGAGAGCTACACATATGAACTCACAGAGACTGTGATGACATACATAAGAACTACACGTGTTCCAATCAGACAAAATCTCATCACTGAGAAGAGGACATGAACACAAATTCCCATCCCTAAACAAGATTGTAATTGATACCTGCTGGGAAAGGGAAAGTCGGTTTTCTTCAGTAGGTTGTCACCAAGTATATCAACCACACTCCTGTAGCATGAATCGTAAAAGTTCTTATTAATAGGAATAAACCCAGAGCTAGGTATTGGGGTGAATTCTGGAAGATCAGAGAAGCAGAACAAGCCACAGCTTCCTCATCTCATCAACTTCTCAGCTGATCCTGTTTCCTCAGACTGGAAGCTACTGAGTTCTCATCCAAAAGGATCTCAGCTGAACTGTGCTGCTAAAAGCCGAAAAATTTAACCTGCCTAGTTCCTGGTTTTCATGCCTTATATACCTTTCTGCTTTCTGCCATTACTTCCTGGGATTAAAGGCTCTTGTTACCACGCCTGGCTGTTTCCAGTGTGACCTTGAACTCAGAGAGATCCAGGCGGATCTCTGCCTCTGGAATGCTAGGATTAAAGGCGTGTGTGCCACTATTATCTGGCCTCTATATCTCGTAGCTGTTCTGTTCTCTGACCCCAGATAAGTTTATTAGGGTGCACAATATTTTGGGGAACACAATATCACAACACACTCCAGGGCAGACCCCTTGTGTGAGGGTTAGTTGGCCAATACAATTGAACCCCATGCTGATTAGGTTTTGTTTGATTGTTGATGGTGGATGTGATGGTGGTGGTAGAGTGTGTGTGTGTGTGTGTGTGTGTGTGTGTGTGTGTGTGTGTGTGCGCGCGCGCGCACACACACAATTTTTGCTTGGTTTGGTTATTTTTGTTGTTTTCCTGTTTTGTTTTATTTATTTATTTTTATCTAGTTTTGAGAGAGAGAGAGAGAGAGAGAGAGAGAGAGAACCTGAAGGTGGGTGTATAGGGAGACAGGGAAGATTAGTAAGGAGTTAGAGGGGAAACAATATGATCAAAATATATGGTATGAAAAAAATTAAGATTAAAAATATTCAAAAGGGATTTTAAAATGTTTTTCTGTCTTGGAAAAATAGTAACAAATTGTTCTATAGAAAATTGATGCTGTGAGAGATTGCTCTAATATCCTCACATTATATTTGTACAATGATACAAAACCAAAGGAAATAAGACAAATACAGAGTTGCCTCTTGTTCTATTCCAGAAGTCTTGGGCAGTGTTTATTTGTATCAAAATATATTGCTTTTGGCATGAGATTTTTCCAGCATGGGTTTATTCAAGGCAACAGTGCAAGAAAATTTCCACATTATAATTTTCTAAGCAGACTTTCTTGGGAAGGAGTATGTTGTCAACCAAAGCAAAGGAAAATCCCTTCTGAGCTTAAGTCTACGCTGTTTTCTACATGAAACATTGCTCCATTAATTCTCCATCTGAACACCTGCTGTTTTGTTCTCACATGCCATAGGTATCCTTACTGACAATTTTATTAGTTTCATTTCCTATGTGTAATGTTTTCTTCTTTCTGCCAAATTATATCTCAGATATGGTTTGAAATCTAATCCAAGGTCTACTATGATTACAATCATTATACCTCCTCCTATAAAGATCTGAGATTTTTATCTGCTGTATATTCTGAACATGTGTGCCTAGAATGCTAATATTCCATTTTGGAAGAGATGGCTGACAGGGACCATAGTTAACTCCTTGTACAAAAATCAAGTACTATGCATGGGTTTTTTTTAAAGGATGATGTTCTTTGGTAGGCATAGTAGGTTATTTATTTCTGTATCCCAAATACTTGACAATATATATGTGATTCCTTTGACTCTAAATAAGGAAGCTTTAATTATTAATATTTTATATAAGACTAACTTACTCAGACTGGGCTGTTTCAAAGCAAGAACAATAGAAGAAATCATTGTAATTTAGGGAAAAGCTATGTAGACTCTGTTTGGGTCTATTAAGTCATATAGTCTGATCAGTATACAGATTTATTCTTTCTTTTAGAACATGTCAAACTGTTTTTGTTTTATCAATGTGTTATATGATTGCAATTATTCTATTCATCATGACTTCCATCTTTCTAGTTTTATTTTCTTCACATTGCTAACATTTGTCATTGTAGTTGAATGTTTCAGTTTCATTATATACAATAAAAGAACAAATTTCCAACTTTTACTGAATTTGTTTACTGATAGCTTTATACAGAGGATTACTCTCTCACCTTTATCCTCTCCTAGAATCACTGCTTACAATGATGGAAATTTGATGTCACGTGAATTAGCCAAATGACCTCCTTGCCACTGGTATATGAATGCGATTCTGGTCCAATCAGAAGTGCAAAAAGAGCATGTGTGTGAAGAGCCCTCCGTCATAATCATGAACATCTTGTGTGTGTTGCTACTCTTCATCTTCCCCTTCAATGTCAACTCTCCAAGGGTAGATTATTATCCTTCCTTACTAAGTTCACCATGACTTTGAAATTGCTAATTTCACACTATACAATTCCATCACTTGGACTACTTACCACAATCTTGCAC
This sequence comes from Peromyscus californicus insignis, assembly GCF_007827085.1. Lineage (NCBI taxonomy): Eukaryota > Metazoa > Chordata > Mammalia > Rodentia > Cricetidae > Peromyscus > Peromyscus californicus. The sequence goes on along the minus strand of NW_026294492.1, from coordinate 31,769,061 downwards.
TTATCTCTTGGAATTCTCTTCTCTTTGAATGTTTAGATTCTCTTATACTTCCTCTTGACCTTTATAAGATACATATGTGTTGATAATTTCCAAAATGATATATTGGGATATGCCTTAGTGCTAAGGTGAAGAGAAACTTCCTGTATAAATAAGCTAAGGATGTGTCTCAGCTGGTAGAGTGCTTGCTTAGCACGCACAAAGCTGTGGACTAAATCTCCAGCATCACACAAAACAGGGCATGGTGGCACATCATCGTCATCAGAGTGATGCAGCCAAGAGTATCAGAAGTTCAAGGCTCTCCTTGGCACATAGAAAGTTCAAGGACAGCATAAGTCGCATAAAAATAATGAGTGAATAAAAAGTAACAAGTAAATAAATCTTAACTCATCTTCTTGCTGATAATATCTTCCTTCCAGTTTCCTAAACAAGATCCCAGCAAATAGATGTACACCTCCAGCTTTCTTACATACGAATATAAATTATGATCCTAAGCCCTGACATTTGAATCTTAAGACCTCTAGGTCTTAAATCTTTTAAATACTCATTTCCTACTTTCTATTCACTTCCACTGCCATTCTAGAAAAAGCTTTCATTATTTCCCTCTGACAAGAGTGCCACAGTTCTCTTACCAAATTGATCACCGTGTCCCCAGTATATCATCTATACATCTTCCGGTGTTCTTCAGAATATGAAAGCCCAGTCATGTTTTTCTCACACCAGCTTTAATAATTCGCCATCCTTCAGTACAGAATTTCTCGAAGTGTTGCAGACAAAGTGGTGACGGCCATTATCCTTGTAACGCTGGGTGTGAAACACTGGATATGGTGAGGAAGCGTCACCTTTATTCATTTTCCAAGTACAATACATTATACAAAATATCACTTGAGAGGCACCCACTCTTACATAGGCAAGAAATTAATCCACCTGTGAGGTTTACAGTCTACTTCATTATCTGAGTTACTGCTCTGTCTCCTTCCCTGACTTATCCCAGCACCAGGGAACTAATTTGTAATCCTCTCAAGGTGCTGTTTGCTCTCACAAATTCATTGCTCACACAAACTGGTGTGTTTAGCTTGGAATTCCAGGACATTTATGTCCTGGTAAGTTTCATTCATTTTTTTTAACATCTAAATATTTGACATTAGAAAATCATGTCTTATACATGAATGCATTTGTGGGTGTGCTCATGCATGTTCAAGTGGGTTCACACATGTACAGGTGCCTATGTACGTGTGTGTACCTGTGCGTGTGGAGGGGGAGAGACCAGCCTTGGATGCCTTTCCTCAGGTGCCAACCATTTTGCCTATTGAGGAAAAACCCCTTACTGGGCTGGCACTCTCCACATACATAGGTTAGGTTGGCTGGCCAGTGAGCTCCAGGCCCCTTCCTTCTTTGAATTCCTACCACTGAGATTTAGAAGAGCCTGAAACCACACTCAGCTTTTTTACACAGATTCTGGGGATCAACCTCAGTTCCTTACTTTTTCACAGAAGTGACATAGACAGAGCTATCTCTCTGTCTCCGGGAAGTCATTAGCAATCTCTGTGTCCTCCATGTCCAGCCTGCATTAAGGATCTATCACAACACCCTCACAAAAGTGCCCAACATCACCCAAAGCCTACACACACTGTGGTCCTCTTGAATTATTTCCTCGATTTCTCATTCACATTTATTGCAGGCATACATGCTCTTTATGTCATCGTGTTAACTTACTGAGTGCACAAATTTCCTTCCTTGTTATACTCTCTTACCTAGAATAGCACATGATACATGAGAAATTTTTGTTTGACTGCTTCTATTAAGAATTTAATGTGTGGAGCTGGAGACATGCTCAACAGTTAAGAACATTGGCTGCTCTTACGGAGGACACAGATTTGAGTCCATGTACCCACATGGTGACTCACAATGGTTTTAACTCGAGTTCCAGGGGATCAGACACCCTCTTCTGGTCTCTATGGTCACTGGATGAATGTGGCATACAGACATATATGCAGGCAAAGCACCCATTTGTATAATAAACAAATAATTTAATGTTAGCAATAATTTCATAATAAATATTTACATTCTGTGATGTTCAAAACATAAACTCTGGATGAAGAACACATATTTGGCTGGACTTTGCAGTTAGATAAAGCTTCAAAGTTCACCAACAGCATCAGGCTGTGAGGGCCCAACTCCTTGAGCCAAAGGGCCCAGATGTTTTTTTCTGACAATCAGGATGAGACCTTCTACACTGTAGAGTCTACAGTAACAGGTGACTGGTGTGTACCCCTAGTGTTCTCTATCTACCCTCCGTAACCTGACTCCTCATGGGCAAAGAGTGACACATTAGGTTTTTTATGCCCAAATGGGATAGCCTGTGTTTTGTGTTTTGTTGTTGTTGCTGCTACATAGTAGTACTATTTACACATACACACAGTGTTTAAGCAGAAATCTGACTGGAGGAATTTGAATCTGGCAAAATACCATGTAATTCACTTACAGGGAGCAAAACAAAACCAGAACTACATCAAAACACTCTGCTTTGATTTCTCCAAATATACCCTCCTAGACCGTCCCTTCATCTCCTGTGGGAACTGCATGCTCCAGGGTTCCTTTCACAGATCTCTGTCCTACCATCCATGGACTCAATGGGTTTCACTGATACTATATTTAAGAAAGAAGATGACCAGCTGGGCCTGACTCATTCACAGACCAAGGGAACTATCTGATCTTTCTCTCTCAGGCCAGTTCTGTACATTTAGAATAAGCTTGTAAACTGAAATAGGAGGGTGCATAGAGACAGGACAAAGGTCACTCAAAGGGAAGCCTGGGCTGTGGTCAGCATGGTCTATGTGAAAGAGAGGGACCAGAGAAGAGTCTGAACATGTGAGAGAAGTCAATACCAGCAAAAAAAGGCACTATACTTGTCCTTCGAAGAAAATGTCAACAACCTTTATCAATCTATTTAAAGTTTTCCTTTGCAAATAAAGTACTTGACATCAACATTTTTTTGCCAACACTATAACCTTTTTCTTGTCTTCTCATAGCAGTAAAATTTAGCACACTTAATAGCCCCTGAACTTCGAACATCATTTTGTTTTTACTTATACTGTTCCTACTGAACAGAACTCTTCTACTGATGGGTCAGGCTCAAACCTTAACATTACTTCAAAGTCAACCTCAGATGCCTTTATTGATCCACTCAAGAAACCCTACACCCTACCTTTAATGATATGTGATATGTATGCACTAACTGCTTCAAATGCCCATGCCATAGTGTTTCTTGATGGATAACTTTATCCCACACTTGATACCACAGTCATATTTGTTCACGTATTTTGTCTCACCATTCACTCAGCCCACTAATGACATTCAGAGTCTAATTCGCATCCATGTATTCCCTGATTCCCAATACATGGTCATAACTACCTGGATACTTACTATGTGTTTATAATGGAAAATGAAGAAAATATTATTTGTCAAATAGATGAGTTCAAGTTGGAAGGGTGGCTCAGTCAGTAGAAGGTCTGCCACACAAAACTGAAGATCTGAGTCCAAAATGTTCACAAGCGGAGCTGCTTCATGGGTCGAGTCTGTAACCCTACTGCTGTGGAATGAGAGAGAGTAGATTACTGGAGCTCACTTGAAAGTGACACCTGCCAACAGTGAGCTCCAGGTTCAGTGAGAAACTGTCTCAAAAACTAAGGTGGCTAGACTGGAAAGATAGGCCAGCAGTTAAGAGCACATGTTGCTCTTGTACCTCTACATGATCAGTTCCTAGCACTCTGACAGTGACTCACAATCATCTGTAACACCAGTTCCAGGGTATCCAAACCCTCTTCTGGCCTCTGTGGTCACCAGGCATGCATGTGGTATACAAACATACATGCAAGCAAAACAATCATGTACATAAAACAAAACTAAATAAATCTAATTAAATCAAAATGTGGAAGGTAATTGAGTAAGACACCAGTGTTGAAGACTGACCAACATATGCATCTGTATTTGTGTCTGCAATGTGTAGACACACACACACACACACACACACACACACACACACACACACACACACGCACACATGCACACGCACACGCACACACATACAAACACCACATCAAAAATTAAAATGAAGAACAATATTGATATAATCCAAGGACCTCATATGTTGTCTGTAAAATAAGGTGTTGCTGCAGGACATACATGCACATGATACATATAAACATTACAACAAAGAGTAAAATCTAGTCCATCTGGTTATACTAGTCACCTTCCCAATGTGATAACAAAATATCTGAAAGTCTAAAAGGTTGAAAAGTTATTTGGGCTCACAATTTCAGAAGTTTCAACTGTAACTGGATGACCCTGATATCTTGGGCAAGTTGCAAAGTGGTATATGTTCGTAAAAAGGGGTTGTTGAGCAGCTTGCTGCCTCATCATGGCTGAAAAAAAAAAAAAAAAGAAAACAGATTGCAACATCTACTTCAAGGACATATCCCCAATGACCTAGCAACTTTCCACTAGGCTCTAACTCTTGCAGATTCTACTGTTGTTCAGGAGCACCGTAGGCTGCTAACCAAGCATTCAACACATGGGCTGCAGAATACCCTACCTCCCCCGTGGATTATGCCCAACTTCTTCTGTCAAGGGTACCTAATAGCATCATCCTTTTTTTGATTTTTCCCAGCAGTGTCATGAAGTAAGCACTGCCATCTTTCCTTTCAACAGGGACACTGAAACTTGAAGCTAGCTGTTGAGTCCATTCTCTTGTTGATTTCTAAATCAGCAGGATTTATGCTATATTCTGTTGTTTAAGAGTTAAAATGTCGGGCTATTATAAATAAAACTGCTATGAACCTAGTTGTCCTGGTAGGATTCAGCATCCTTTGGGTATACTCCCAGAAGTCGTATAGCTGGATCTTACGGTAGATTGAGTCCCAGTTTTCTGAGAAACAGCCACACTGACTTATAAAGGAGCTGTACAAGTTTGCACTCCCACCAGCAAGGCAAGCGCGTTTTCTTTGCTCTACATCCTCTCCCGCATGAGAGGACTTTTTTTGATCTTAGCATTTCTGACAGGCATAAGATGGAACCTCACAGTCCTTTTACTTTGCATTTCCCTGATGGCTAACGGTGTTGAACGCCTCCCTAAGTGTTTCTCAGTCATTTGAGATTCTTCTGTTGAAAATTCTCTCTTTAGATCTGCACCCATTTTTTAATTGGATTATTTGGTTTGTTGATATCTTATTAATTTTCTATCTTAGTGCCTGTGCTATTAGTGTTCTGTTCAGGAAGTCGTCCCCTGTGCCAATGCGAATAGCAGAGTCTGGGAAACAACCAAGATGTCCCTCAACTGAGGAATGGATAAAGAAAATGTGGTATATATACAGGAAGGCATATTACTCATCTATTTAAAACAAAGACACCAGGAAATTTGAAGGCAAATGGGGCTAGAAAAAAATCATCCTGAGTAGGTAACCCAGACCGAGAAAGATGAACATGGCATGTACTCCCTCATAAGTGGATATTAGCTGTAAGATAAAGGGTAACTAGGCTACAATCTACAGACCCAAAGAGACTAGTTAACAAGGAGGGTTCATGAGGGGACACATGGATCTCCCTGGGAAGGGGAAATAATTGAGATTTAGTGAGTGGACTGAGGACGGGTGGGGATGGGAACAAGAGCGATTCGTTTGTGGGTGGGTAAAGGGGGAGAATACTGAAAGAGACTACTGGAAACATTGGGGGGCATTTTGGGGTCAGGCAATAACCTGGCACAAGGAAATCTCCCAGGAATCTACAAGGATGACCCTAGCTACTGGCCATCTCCTGTGACCAGATTGGTACCTAGCCCAATTGTCATCAGAGAGACTTCATCCAGCGACTGATGGAAACAGATGCAGACCCACAGCCAAATATTATGCAGAGTTCAGGGAATCCTGCAGAAGGGGTGAAGAAAGGATTGTAGAAGTCAGAGGGGTCAAGGACACTACAAAAAAAAACCCTCACAGATTCAACTAACCTGGGCTCATAGGGGCTCACAGAGACTGAGGAGGCAACTAGGGAGATTGCATGGGAGTGACCTATGCCCTCTGCATATATGTTACAGTTGTGTAGCTTGGTCTTCTTGTAGGACTCCTAACAGTGGGAACAGGGCTGTCTCTGAATCTTACTGGCTTTTCAGACCCTACTGCTCATACTGGTTCATCTTGCCCAGGCTTCATACATGGGGAGGTGCTTAGTCTTACTGCAACTTGATATGCCATGTTTTGTTGATACTCATGCGAGACCTGCCCTTTCCTAAAACGAAAAGGAGGAAGAGTGGATTGGGGGGGTGGGAACAGAGGGCAGAGGGACAAGGAGGAATGGAGGGAGGGGGAACTGCAGCCTGGATATGAAATTAATTAATTATAAAAAAGAATTAAAATTTTTGATATTGGTAACAAACTTGCCCCAATCCCTAAGATGCTCATGATCACTGACAGCAGATACTATGCTGCAGGCAGATGTGAATCAGATACTCTGGGGTGCTTTTGCATGGCAGGGCAACTGTGGATGATAATAGTATTTCAAAAGGCCAGAAGAAAGGATTCTTACAGGCTTATCTATAAAGAATTGAAACCTACTTGAGGAGATAAATGTTTGTCCTGCTTTAAACATTATATGGTACACACGCATTGAATAATTGCAGGGCACCCTGTGCATGTGTGCAGTTTGCATCATTTTTAAATCAGCCTCAAAACAGATGGTTTAAAGCTGAAATATAAATACAAAATAATCACCACACTAAGAAAAAAATATTAGAAGCAGAGTTACTTTTCTTATACAATGGTTTACTTTAACTTCTTAAAAAGTATTTTGTTTTGAAACTACAGCTATAGCTAGTCTTTGTCAATATGGATGTCTTATTGTGACATACAGTCACTAAATAACAAAGCATTACATTTATTTAGTCACGAACAGTGGTGCACATTTATAATACAAGGACTCAGGAGGATAGCATGTTCAAATCCAGGACTTGTCTATAAATGCACACACACACACACACACACACACACACACACACACACACACGCACACACACACACATGCACGCATGTGTGCATGGGCATATAAGCCTGTGGATGCATACATACATGCATACATGCACACACATAAAGTCACAATCCTCACTAAATATCTATTTTACATTTCTGTTTGTATAATTTTATAATATCAAAATCACTTTACTTTTCTTTTTTTTAAATACAATCAGATAAAAGTGGTGTTGATTTAAAACCTATGTGGTGAGTAAACACCTCTAGGGTCTAGTTCTGCAATTGATTGAGTGCATAGTTTTAAACACCCATATTAGATAATCGAGGACCGAATAAAGTGCTTTTCAAGTTAGTGAGAAAGCTCTCCCTCCTTTTACCTCAGTGTCTAGAACATCAGCATTACACTCATTTTCATATAGAAGCATTCTAATATTGATTGACACCCCAAAATAAGAATAATTTGATTTTGACTGAGTTGAATGTATTTATGCCAGTTAACTCTGTTGATTCAATTATCCATAATAAAGAAACATTTTTACATGCACACACAAAACCAATGAGGAAGACAGAATGGAGTTTTACAACTATTTCAAGTATTGGATTAAGAAGATGTTAAAACTTTTGGAAATTTATGGGGATGTGATTACGTATGGAGAGCAAGGTGATGACTGTCAATATATGATACATTTTTCTCACTTGGTTATCAGGTTGTGTAGAGTTCATAATAAACTGAGACACATTAATTGGCTTCATGTTGTCCCCAGGACAATTTTAAAAAAGGAAAGAAACATGTGGAAGTCACATACAGCATCAAATCCAGCACAAGTCTTTCCAAATAAGGTTTAGAGTATAAAACATTTTCATATTCTTATGTTAGCTTAACCGATAATGAAAATGATTGACAAGTGTAATCTATATGGGAAAATCAGCCTATAGTTGGCAAAAAGATGCCCCTGAAAGATGTCTGCTGATGGGCAACTCCAGGGTAGGCAAACACTTTCTTGAGCTAACATCTGTAATTGCTCTCAACTGAGATCTGCCAGTCTGGCTGTAAAGCCAGCACCATAGTGAGATGCAGATTCTGTTAATGATGTCCTCTCAGGCAGATATAAAACTTTACATCAACCTACTTTAGGAAGTCATTTTAATATTGTTTCACAAGTAATGACCCCTCCAGGCTCTAGAGAAAGACAGAGTAGAAATATATGGACTTCAATAGACCACTGTGTTTTATTTCTCCCTCTGGGAAATAAAACCGTAGCAATATGATAGGAATCTCTGGGAAGTACATGCATTCCTCAGTATTTTTATATTATCTATTACATCTGTTTCATTGCCTCAAAAGACAGAAGTCTGTGCTGTTAGTTTCAAGCAGGCCTTGGCTGCCGTAAGAAAGAAAATAATGTGGCTTGAAGTTATGCAGCACCGTATTTGCAATAGTGTTTAAACTTATCTTTGAAGTCATTTCTTGTCATATTAAAACATCTCAAATCAGTTCAAATATTCTAGAAATCCAGAGAGAGTTTGTCTAATTTAACCTTAAAATAATAACTTTGAACAGACGTTGCAGTCATCCAAAATATGTACTTTTCTGCTTCATTTGTAGCTTCATAGATATTTCTGTCTAGAAGTGGGTCCATTTCTTTATTACCCGAATTTGAACTAACACAATGATTTGTTCTAGAATGAAGAGAAGTGTTTTGTATGAAGAGAATGTTAGTCATTTTAGAACCCAGGGTTCAAGAAACCTTCCCACTTACCCTCTCTCCAAAAACCCGGCTATGCTTTCGTGTTTTGGGCCATAGCCTATTCTCTACAAAATGATGAGAAATAATTAGTTATTTCATCCCCATTACTTCAGGTTAAATCTAGACATCTGCAGAAGTCTAAGTATTGATATATAGGGTCATAGCTAGAACCAAAATTAGCCAAACTCAAACTGAACAATGGGTGAAACAATCATTCATAGTTTTAAGCCACCGAGTGTTAAGTGCCTTATTCTGCTAACTGACTATATGTGAATCCTGTGTCTCTGAAGACTTCAATTATTTATCTTTTCCCAAATGCCTAACCTAGTCTACAGTCCAGACCAGGTACTCAATAATGAATTCCTTCACTGACTTGAATGTTCTAGAGCAATAGGAACCAGCAATTGCCATTTGAAAATTAGGTATTGTAGCTAGAGTTTTCCTGCCTGGCCGACAGTCAGGACAAATCTCTCTCACCTGTCAGTCCCACAGCCTCTCAGACCTGACCAAGTAAACACAGAGACTTATATTGCTTACAAACTGTATGGCCGTGCCAGGCTTCTTGCTAACTGTTCTTATAGCTTAAATTAAGCCATTTCCATAAATCTATACCTTGCCACGTGACTCATGGCTTACCGGCATCTTCTCATGCTGTTTGTCATCGTGGTGGCTGCCAGTGTCTCTCTGACTCAGCCTTCCACTTCCCAGCTTTATTCTCCTCCTTGTCCCGCCTATACTTCCTGCCTGGCCATTGGCCAATCAGTGATTTATTTATTGACCAATCAGCAACACATTTGCCATACAGAACATCCCACAGCAAGGTATCATCTAAATGATCCACATGAATAATCAGCCCACATCTATTATATCAAATAACCTGAATAATTCATAAGAATATTGATATATAAGGGAAGACGGCTATCAAAATAGCATGGATTATTTCCATATAACTTTTGATCTTGGGTTGAGTATATATTCTCCAATAAATACAACTGTGGCTAGAGCTGATCATGGTACTACAGTTAGAATCCTTATTTTCCTTCCATGTGTGGTACTAACTTCAAAATGGCTTTACCACATCTTACATTTCTTATTAGGATCCACTAACATTCTTGCATTTGCCAACGGTCTTATAAATATCATAGCTTTGTTCCTTAAAAGATTGGTTCTTGGATGACAGAAACTGAATCACCACAGAATGTTCTAAAAATACAAAATCTCAGAGCTTTTTGTCTAAATTAGATTCTGCACTTTAGTATGGCTCCCAAGTCACTTTCAAATATGTCACCTTGAAATAAACTGAAGAGAAGTGTCCCCAGCCCAGGGTGGTTGGATGATACAAGATAAAGGAAGGAGATCAGCTATACCATTCTTGGGCATATACCCAAATAACTCCAGATCCTATTACACAGATACTTGAACAACCATGCTTCTTGCTGCTCTGTTCACAGATGAATGGATAAAGAAAATGTGGTATACTACCAAATGCAATATTACTCAGCTGTTTTAAAAAAGCTAAATCATGAAATTGACAGGTAATTGGAGCTTAAAAAAAATCAACCTGAGCTAAGTAACTCAGACCCAAAGAGCAAATATGGTATGTATTTTCTTATATGCAGATGTGAGATGTTGTCTTTGATAAGCAGGTTACAAGCCATATAACAGCAGAGGTTAGGTATAAGAGGCTAGAGGGAAAGGAAATATCGCTATAGGAAGGGGAAACAGGAGTTATGAGCAAATGAGGGATTAGAGGGAGGTGACTGGAAGGGGAGGATCAAATGGGGAGGGGAAGAAGAGAGCAAGGGAAGAAATACAGGGTGGGACAGCTAAAACTAAGGACCATTTGAGGGGGTCTCTCGAAACCCACTACAGTAGAAGCTTCTTAAAACATGTACATATATGAAGGACATCTAAATGGAATCACTAAATAGCAGAGGAGGCAAACCCACAACTAGATATTTCTCACCACCAAATGAGACTTCCAGTGCCAGGAACAGGTTCATCTAATCAAATCCCACGGAGCACATGAACTACTGCCAAAGCTATTGGTTGCCCTCCACAAACTGATGAGAAGGCCCTCTTGCTGAGGACAACACCTACACAACTCATTGACCATGGAGAAGTCAGGCTGGTACCTACTTAGGGCCTTCATCCCTACTAGCTAGGGTTCTGGTGCCAGAAATCACCCTGCATGCTATCAGAGGAGAAGGGTAAACACTAACCTATACACAAATGCTTTGATCTGCAATGGCAATCTGCCTGCAAGATATGCCTGTGAAATCCTGGTGCAAAACTTGTGGGACTAATCAATCACTATCTGATTGGATTTAATGCCCACTCCATGAGATGGAACCCATGCCCAATACTGCTCAGGTGCCAAGATCCTCAGACTACGTAGATAGGTCAGGGAGGTATGGGAAAATCAAATTCTACTGTTCTGCTGAAGGAATAAAGCAATAAAAATGACTCATCAAAATATTCTGTTATATTCATTGATCAGTTTTTGCTCAGCCATTATCAGAGAAACTTCCTCCTGCCATAGATGAGAACAAATCAAGAAACCCACAAATGGACAGTGTGTAGAAAGTGAAAGATATTGGACCACTCAGCCCTAAACGGGATGTCTCTATCAAATCTCTCCCCTCATGGCTCATGTTGAAGAGGAAACAGAGTGATTCTAAGAGCCAGAAGGGTTGGAAGACACCAAAGAAACAAGGCCTTCTACACACACATCATAGCACATGAACTCAGAGACTATGGTGGCATACACAGGACCTGCACAAGTAAGAGTCAGATGGGGTCCCAGCACTGTGAGGGGAAGTGGACATAAACCACCATTCCCAGCCTAGAACATATCTCTGATAACTTCTTGCAAAGGAAAAAAAAATGGTTTTCTCCAACAGTCTCATTGGGGACACAAACAATGCTTAAGGACAGGTGTCCTGCTCAGCATTAGATGATTAACACGAAATGAACTAAATAGCATTTTTGGAATTCTTTCCCTACAGGTCTTCCATTACAAAATTATGTTTTCTGATTTTGTGTCTTTATGGGATTTCTCTGAATGTACCTGTCTCTACATCTGTATGTTTCTTGTGCTTTTTCATTGGTTCTTTCTGTTTTCTGTTCATTTGTTTGTTTTGTCCTGCTCATATTTATCTTATCCTGTCTTATTTGTCTTCCAAGATGCCTGTTTGTTTTCTAATGAGAAGAAAGAAAGAAAGAAAGAAAGAAACACAGGGTGTGGATTTTTGTGAGTGGGGAAGTAGGGAGGATCTTGGAAGAGCAGAGGGAGGGGAAACTGTAATCAGAACAGAAAAACATCTATTTTCAATAAATAAAGAAACGAAATATGCCTCTCACACCTGGTAAGATTTAAGACTCTCATGGGAAAACCTTCCTGGTCCTTTTTCACATATCCTTGACTTTCCCTAGGACACTTTCTGCCCTCTCAGCTTCAACCAGTTCAGTTTGCTTTGGCCAGGACATCCCAGGGATGAGAGGAAATCATTCCACAGATGGCAGCATTTATTGTCACCAGGACAGCGAAAGACAGTCTTAGTAAGTAAAATTTATGTATCTTCCATGCCCTCTGGGGCTGTAAAGGACTTGGGCTTTTCAAAGGAAGTGAAGGAAGAAGATCGGAAGGGGACAGAGAAGAAGGCATAGGAGGAGGAAGAGGAAGATGAGGCTCCCACAAGAATAACGAACTAGTTTCATTGTTCTCTGAACTACATATCTGATAACCAGAACATCAGTAATTTACCTCTTTCCTGTTTCACTTATTTAGTAATTTAATTTTTTAGCATTTGCCTATTTTTTTTTGGGGGGGGGGGCTGTGTGTCAGTGTACTCATGCCTATGAAGCTCAGAGGATTAACTGTGGGAGTCATTTTTCTCTTTCTACCATGTGGGTACCCGTGATCAAACTAGATTGTCTGGCTTGGTAGCAAGCACCTTCTCCTGCTGAGCCATTTAACTGGCCCCTTTTTAGGGGTATATTTTAAATCCAACAGCAATTGCTACTGGAATGTCAAGTGCTTCAACACAGAGAGGACCAGCATATAGGACACATTTAACTGAAATATCGTTCCTATACTTGGAATTTGTGTCTTCATTTGTGGCAAACTTGCCATCAAAACCAGACTCAAGTCTCTGCTTTCAAGGATCCTGACAGATTTTAGAAAGAGACAGAAAGTTATATTCACAGGAATTTTGGGGGAATGTGATGGGCAAAGGCAGACTGGAGAAATATTAGATTATTATTTTTATTTGTGTATGCATACAGCAAAGTCCAATATGTAGATGTCATTAGGTTCTCTCACACTTTCATACGTTGAATTCTATCATCCCATGGAATTTTCTGGAATTATTTATTATATAAGATAAATTTAAGAATGGCTTGAAATTGCTTCATGGTGCCATAGTAAGTGATTATATATTTTTTCTCAACTTTTGGAATCTATAAAAGCATATATAAGAATATCAAAGGGAACACACAGTCTTTTAATATATATATATGAAAACAACTCCCCATATCCTCATGTGTATGTATTTCTTGATCTTCAATTCCAGTGCCTCAATTCTGTCATTAATAACTGCCAGACTAAGATACTTTATATCATAAGACAGTCGTTCAAATTAAGAGTGATTGCTTTATAAGCCCAAATAGTATCATATTTCACTGATAGAGCGCAACAAATCATTTAAATTAGCTACGGTACTGTACAACGCCTCATGTTCTGACTGAAATGCAGAGATTATGCTCCTGAAATACTGCCTCCATGCTCGGCAGGACTGGAGATCTTCCCTTGACTCCTTTCACTTACCTGCCTCATCAACACAGAAGACAACGTAGAGTGGGAGTAAAATCATCAGAGAAAACTACCCTAGTTTTTGTTGAAAGTAGGTGTTTTTCATACAATATATTCTGATTATGGCTCTCCCTCCCCCAACTCCTCCCAAATGCTCCCATTCTCCCCACCCACTCAAATCTACTTCCTCTCTGTCTCTGTCTCTGTCTCTCTGTCTCTCTCTCTTTCTCAAACACACAGGCATCTAAAAAAGAAAAACTGATAAAAACTAAGATAAAATAAAAACAAACAAAGTCAAACAGGACAAAGCAACTGAAGAGAAAAACAAAGATCCAAAGAAAAACACACTTTAGTATCTGTTCGCCTTCGCCTCTGCAGGGACACTATTTAAGGAGAGCATCTCCTTTCCGGACCGGGGATTGTTAGAGATCACGAAGATGAAAATGTCTCACATGCTGAAGTAAAACAGAGGCCAAAGAAAACAAAACTCCAACTACAGAGTCACTGTGTTCCCTGAATGCAAAATAAAACTTGAACCGTGACCTACTCAGCCTTAAATAACGTGAGGAATCCTCTCAGTTGCAGGACTCAGCATCAGTTTGGCAACCCAATTAATCTACACAATAAAGTCCATCAAGGACTAAAACACCAGGAATACCAGGTACTATGGTCTCCCAAGGCTTGCTATGAGCTATGGCTTTTAGGAAATCCTGGCAATGAGCCTAGGGTTTCAGAAATCTCTTTTTAGATCAGTGTTTTGGAGAAATGAGACTGAATGTGTGACCTGTGAACATTTTTCATTCCATGCTTCCTTGGGACTTAGGTGAGCTCCAAGGATGGACATCTTTTGAGTTTGCCATGTGTAGTCATAAGATTGATTACACCTCTTCAGTTCTGATTCTACATACTGCAAGAAGAGTGATTTCTCCTTTCTGTTTCTAGCTATTTTTGCATTAGGACTGAAGAACTAACCTTTGCCTTCTTCCTTCATTAGCTCTCTCTCTCTCTCTCCCTCTCTCCTTCCTGCTTCCCCCTTCCTTGCTTCCTCTCTCCTTTCCTCTACCCTCTCTCTCCACTCCTCCCTACTCTCAGAATTCGATGAACTTGGCACCAACTCTCAGTTTTACTTTCAAACCTGTCAAAGCATTACCGGGCTAGACACTCACTCTCGGTAAAAAAAAAAAAAAGGTTTGTGTGTTTCAACATAAATTTTTGGACCATAAAGTAAGAGCATTTTCATAAGGAAATAATTAAAATCAGTATTTGGAATTTAAGAGACAGTGTAAAAATTCATTTTTAAAAAATTTAACAAATAATACTTGGTGTTTCCAATATATGCTTCTGGAATCAAATAAGGTTTGACCCCAGCTTAGACTACTAGCAATAGTGGAGAGGGTGCCTCAACTGCCTTACCCCAGAAATCAGATCGGTGAATACCCTAACTGTCATCATAGAGCCTTCATCCAGTAACTGACTGAAGCAGATGCAGTTAAACATAAGGGTTCAAGAAAGGAAGCAAGGGATCAATGTGGCAAAAATTTCATTTAAAATAATGAAGTTTGCTTTGTGATTATAATATTAACCGAAATCATTACTAAAAGTAAATCTCAACTTGCATTTTTATGTTACTTCTAGTTCTATGATTATAATAAAAATGATTCTATGTTGCAATCTTAAAATGTTCTGATTGGAGGAAAGTTTTATACCAAGATTTCCATTGAGAGGAAATGTAATAAAAGTAGAGATTGTTACACACTCAATGTATTTTTTTCAAAGCTTCAAAGATTTTTATTCAATATTAATAGGACTTGCTTACTCCATTGTTGTCCAACATAAAAGATAGTGTAACTAATTTATTTTATCTTTCAACTATTGCTGTAATTCCATGTATACATAAAAAACACAGGCATGTTAGTTGTGCCTACCAACCTCCAAAATGTTTTCATAATAGTCAAATAATCAAATTAAATTTATTTTCCATTATTTTTCTTTCAAATTGAATGCATTAGAATCAGGGTGACCTTAATTCTGTTTAAGTCTTCCATGTTTTTCTTACTGTAGTATTTTTGTTTTGTTTAGTTTACTGAGTTTGAAAGATAGTCAAGGGAAAGTAAAGAATGCAACACAAACATTTTCTCTCCAAGGGAATTTCATAATTAATGTAAAATGGTATAAAGCATAGGAAAAACTTACAATGCAAGCTCATTGTCGTCAGGGAAACAAGTTTGAATTATTTTGCAAGAATCAGACATTTATGAATTTTAATAAAACTGTTAATTATGTGGGTGTTTGTGTGTCTATGTGCACTTGAATATAGGTGCCTATTATGGCCAGAAAAGGATGTGGAATTCTCTGCATCAGGAGTTGCAGGAACTTGTGATCTACTAGAAACAATTGTTCGGAACCAAATGTGGGTTCTTTGCAAGGAGACTATGGTGCCCTTAACCTCAGGAACATCC
This sequence comes from Peromyscus californicus insignis, assembly GCF_007827085.1. Taxonomy (NCBI): domain Eukaryota; kingdom Metazoa; phylum Chordata; class Mammalia; order Rodentia; family Cricetidae; genus Peromyscus; species Peromyscus californicus. The sequence goes on along the minus strand of NW_026294492.1, from coordinate 31,753,025 downwards.
TTCCAACCACTAACATTAGTCATATATAATAGCGATACAGTAAAAAGAAATGCTTACATTTCATTTAAGTAAACATTTTCCAGATCATGACTTTATCCTTCTATAAAGTTCAAGACAATATTTCTTATTTGCTAACTCCCAAATTAACCTTTTCATTTTTCTTCTAAATCGGATAAAATTTAATTTCAATAGTATGTTAAATTAATCCTTTAAAATCAAGAACTTTCTTCCAGGTGGCCTTTCTTAATCATTAGTGTTTGTTTTAAGCAGATAGATATCTATTTGTAAATAATTTAATCACTTTTTTATTTAAAACACTAATATGAATTGCTTAGTATCTTGTCAAATAGGTAAATTGTTTCAGCATGAGATTCCTGGGGAGCATCTTCCAAATTCATTTGTGTAGCTCCTGGTCCTTGCAAGCTCTTTAGTTCTGCCTTAGCTTTCTAAAGTAAGAACAGCAAACTCTTTATAGACTTGCATTTAATTTCAAAGAATCACCCATTTTTACAAGGCCAGTAACTCAATGGCATGTGGCAAGGCTTATACCGGTGTTTCTAACCTTCTTTGGTCATGTAACAATAAAAACATTCAAGAAATTTCCAAACTTAAACAGCTTACCAAGTGAGACAGAACTAAAACGTGTTCTCCTTGGCACACCTCAACTTTTAAATTTGATTAATGGCAATCTCAATGTGCTCATTTTATGGCTGCATGAAACATCAAGGAGATTGTATCAGATGAGCCCCAATGGCAAGAAACAACTAGGCTGTTGTTTTGAAGAAGTTGGTGCCAAAAAGTTTGAATTATAAATAGAATTATTATGGTAGAAACTACCCAAAGGGTATTCCTTTCTTAAGATAACAACATGGGTCTCATATTGTATTTCTTTTTTTAATTTTTATTATTTCTTTGAGAATTATGTGCTAGATGTTTGCATCATATTCACCCTGTCCTCAAACTCTTCCCACACCAAACCTCTCCTTCTCTATCCACATAACTTTCTGGACTCTTCGTTGTTGTTTTGAACCTGCCAAGTGCAGTTTGTGTTGTACACATAGTCTGAGATACACAGCCTTCAGGGGAGCATGATCAACCTACCTGTGGCTACATCTTTAAGAAGTTTCACCCTCTGTCTCTCAGCAGTTATCAGCTGCCAATAGCTCCTTCTCTAGGGGTGGTACTTCATGACCATCTCCACACTCTGTGCTGGGATTTTGTCCAGCTTGAGTGTGCACAGGTGTTGTGCACGTGGTCACAACCGCCATAAGCTCATGAGTGCGATTTGCCCTGCTGAGTCTGGACACCACCATTTCCTCGCAGCTATCCACTATGCCTGGCTCTTCACAGTCTTTCAGAATACTCTTCTGTAATGATCCCTGAACCCGGGGAGGAAAGAATGTGATACAGATATATGAATTGGAATGAGAATTTCATTGTCTCTTGTTTTCTGTCACATGATTAACTGTGATTTCCTGTGTTCATCACCATCTACTGCAGAAAGAAGCTTCTCTGGTGAGGTGTTGAAAGATACATTAATGCATAAGCACAATGATAAGCTATTTAGAGTCTGTTTGAGACTATGTAAGCTTAGCAGAGTAATAGTAGTAGGTTCTCCCAAAGGGCTTATGATCCATCTAATCCATAGATTTTTGGACCTAGTAATTGTTACAAGTATGAGTTCCAACCTGAGAGCTGGCCTTAAATTCAATCAGAAAGAGGTCAATTGCTCCCATGGAGTAAGTTTCCGAATAACAATGCATCAAAAATCAAGGTTCTGTCCTGTTAGCTATTGCCTACAGAAGCAAGTCCACTATGACATGGCTTCCAAAAAGAAATGAATTTTAATTTTATTAATGAGAGATTTAAAACAAAATTAGACATATGAATGTGGCACAGTATGCATTACTTTTATGTTTATCTGATAAATTACCATCACTGAAAGCAATTTAGGTAGGATTTTTTTAACCTGTGATTCCAGAGGGCTGGATGCCCATAATGATTGGGAAGGCATGGTGGAGGGAGCAGGAAGCTGTCAGTTCATTTTATCAGATTGTAAGGATATAAAATGAGAAATCAATAGAAAGGGAAAGTACAGAAAACATACCAACAAATAGAGATTGAGCAACACACTACTGAATGATCAATGCGTTGTTGAAATCAGGAAATACATTTAAAAACTCATAAAACTAAATGAAAACAATAACTTATCAGAACCTTTATAATACATGAAAGGCAGATCTATGAGGAGAATTCATAGATATTAGTATCAATTTTTAAAATTAAAGAATTATACCATATGTACCTTAAGGTCCTAGAAACATAAGGGGGAAATTGGTAGATGGAGAGGAGTAGAAAACATCAGAACAGAGGCAAATGAAATGGAGACTAAGAGCAATGCAAAGAATCAATTAAATAAAAAATGATCTCATTGGAAAGATAAACAAGATTGGCAGACCTTTAGTCGAACTAACCAGAAGAAATAAAAATTACCCAAATTAATGCAATTAGAGGTGACTGGTGAGCAGCAAACAGATACTAATGAAATTTTACAAAATCATTAGGTAAGGCTTTGAAACCTTAAATTCTAATTAACTAGAAAACTTAGAAAAATGGACACATATCTAGTCACATATGACACATCATAATTAAACTAACATTAGAATTTGGGTCTGTATTAAGCAATTATTAAGCAAATATATTGGACAATGATGATAGCTTCCAATTTAAAAAAAACCAAAAACCAAAAACAAACAAACAAACAAAAATAAAACCAGGAGCTGAAGAGTTAACTCAGTGATTAGTATCAGAAACTACATCCATGATGTCTCACCAACATGAGCACCCAAACATGAGCTGAAAAAAAACAACGCCCATAAACACGCCAAAAGGAACCGAGGAAAGCCCTCAAGGCCTCAACCCTGCACAAAGAACCACAGATAAACAAGGAAACCTGGAAGTGGGACGTGGTCTTTCTCTGGGAAGAACACACCAATTGGTCGTTCAGTGACAAACCATCACCCCTAAGAACATACAGTTAACGTTATACAAACTCCACAGTTTATATTTACAAACATATATGTACATAGGGAAGAAGGGATGATGACAAGAAGGAAGGAAGAAAGGGGGGAGGGAGGAAGGGAGGGAGGGAGGGAGGGAGGGAGAAAGGAAAGAAGGGAGGGAGGGAGGGGAGGAGGAAGGAAGGAGACAAAGGAAGGAAGAAAGGAAAGGAAGGGAAGAAGGAAATAATCCAGCAACTTCACAAGTGAACACAAGTGCCAGACTTCTCCATAAAATACTTGCAAAGACTCTATAACACTTTTTTTAAAAACATGCATGTATCAACTGATATATCTAAAACACAACTCCTGTATGTGAGAGTCAAAGAAGGTCACAGAAGGGGGGACAGAAAGATTGTAAGAACCAGAGGACCAAAATGTCCTCTGTGAGACTGTGTCGTCTAGACATGACAGAGAAGCTAGAGCCATGAAATCTAAACAAGAGGGCCACCTAAACAAAACCTGAACAAAGAAAACACTAGTTGACATGGAAAAAAAAATGGGTAGGGGAATGTCACCGGGCCCCACCCCTAGATGAAGAGCTAAGGGAAATTAACAACTGCAGAGAGAGAGCTAATTACTCTTCCTTGGGGGAGCATGCCTACTGGTTGTTTTATACCAAGTGGTCAGACCTAAAAACATATAAATACAACCCAAACTGAATATCTCAGCAGGTTGTATTTATATGTGCATGCAAAATAATATGTATTCTGTAACACATATACATTTATAAATGCATATAATAATAAGGAAAAAGAGGCCATGAAGGAGCAGGGGAGAGGGAGGGAAAAATGATCTAATTTATATTTTGATTAAAAATGTAAACATTAAAGTTAACTCTAAAGCCACAGATAGAGCTAGGTTGGCTTCATTCCAATAATATAATGATAGGACAATATGATACAGGGAACAAAGTCCATTCATGGCCCCAAGGGCTGAAATGACATGATCATCTCAAGATATTCAGAATGTCTTTTACAAAGCTGTGAAGAAACCAGAATGAGGAGGAACACACTTTAACACATCAATGTCTACATGCAATCCTATAGCTAACTTTAACCTAATGGAGAAATGTTAATAGCCTCATCTCTAAAATAATGAGACAATGTCCTTCATTCTCCATTTTAATAACATCTAGTGCTTAAAGCCTTAGTCAGAGCAATAAAACAGTAGAAAACAAGAAAATGGACACATATTGGAAAGAAGAATAAAATTATTCCCCCTTGCAGATATATGATCCCTTATTGAAAATATTCTAGAGACTTTTCCAGAAAATTCTTTGATTTGGACATATTCAAAAGCATAGTGATATTTAAAATCAGCATACAAACATAGGCAGGGTTTTTTTTGCCATTTTGCAATAATGCATGTATTTAGAAAGAAGTCAAGGATAATTGCATTCATGATAGTCTTGAGATCAAGAAACACAATAAAGCAAAACCTGGGAATAAGTGTGACTAAAGAGCTAAAAGAACACTACAATGGGATTTTAAAGCAGTAAAGAATAAAGTGGCAAAACATATTTGCAATGGCTGATTTTGATTGTAAGTTTATTTGGATGCATAAATGTCTGGGATGTTAGTGAAACAGCATTATTCCTGACACAAAAGCACAGGCATAGGCCAGTGCCTTTAAAAAAAGGTTAGGGAGAATCATTATATGAATTTTTATTTTCTAATCACAATTGATTGGGAAGGGAAAAAAAAGTATTTTGTGATCTAGGTGATTATTTTGAAGGTGAAACAAATTATAACAAGGATATATATGATAGGACATATATATATGTATATATATATGCTGTGGGATGGTCTGTATGTCAAATGTGTTGCTGATTGGTCAATGAATAAATCACTGATTGGTCAGTGGCCAGGCAGGAAGTATAGGCAGGACTAACAGAGAGGAGAATTGAGAGAACAGGAAGCTGGGGAGAGGAGACACTGCCAGCCGCCATCAGGACAAGGAAGATGTAAAGTACCGGTAAGCCACAAGCCACGTGGCAAGGTATAGATTAATAGAAATGGATTAATTTAAGCTGTAAGAACAGTTAGCAAAAAGCCTGCCACGGCCATACAGTTTGTAACCAATATAAGTCTCTGTGTTTATTTGGTTGGGTCTGAATGGCTGTGGGACTGGTGGGTGACAGAGATTTGTCCTGACTGTGGGCCAGGCAGGAAAACTCTAGCTACAAATGGCGTCCAACGTGGTGGCAAGAGTTTCCATCTAAAAACTGAGAAAAAAGATTCTAAAATGGAGCTAAAAACAGTTCCTAATTGTCTCTCTCAAATGAGAGGCAGCTGCCAGTTTGAGCTACTGGCAGGTTCCTAGCGTGCAAGCTCGACCTGCCGTATGGCGGGAATGAGGCCGCTGCAAGTGGCACATTAAGCTGTGTGGTGGATTTAGCCTTTGCTAGTACAAAACAAAACAAAACAAAAAGAGGTTTCTGGGCTACACGCTGCTTTGATAAAAGCATAGACCCACTATTTCTGAGAGTTGATGGCTCCCAGAGCTAGTGGAAAACGTATCACCGCCATGTTGGGAAGCTGAAGTGGGCAGAGCCAGCAGCGCCAGCGCTGTTTCAGGCTTAGAAGGCTGCAGTTCAAAACAATAGGCTCGAGCTAATATAAAAAAATAAGCCACGTAAAGATGGCTACCACACAGAGAATCTGGATTATGTTCTCTTTGATATTCGTAACTAAAAAAAAAAAAACATTTGATTACAAAAGCTGTTGAGTTATGCCAAAATGTATATTTTAAAGGTACCTTGACTTCAAAATTTGGATGTAAGGATATGTTGCTTTGGAAAGGGGGCTCTGCTTTTGTTTCCACAGAAAGTCAGAGGCTATGGATTTGTTCCAGATTAAGACACATCAGGTTTGACCAGCCAAGACCACCTGAAAAGTCTCCGATGACACCATGGCCCAGATGATCCAACATCCAGAACCATTTCAAGGCAACTGGCTCAGACGATACACCCTCATGGACTACTCCATAACCCTAAAATATTCTTTGTGTCCCCATAAGATACAGCGCCCCCCTCCAGCAGGAAGTAGTAAGAGAAGCTACGCCCAAATTCCCAAATATACCAAGCTGACTTTGGAGATGTGTAAAGGTTAAAACCTCCCTTTTTAAGAAAAGAAAAGGGGAAGTGCTGTGGGATGGTCTGTATGTCAAATGTGTTGCTGATTGGTCAATGAATAAATCACTGATTGGTCAGTGGCCAGGCAGGAAGTATAGGCGGGACTAACAGAGAGGAGAATTGAGAGAACAGGAAGCTGGGGAAAGGAGACACTGCCAGTGGGTGACAGAGATTTGTCCTGACTGTGGGCCAGGCAGGAAATCTCTATCTATCTATCTATCTATCTATCTATCTATCTATCTATCTATCTATCTATCTATATCTATATATATATATATATATATAGAGAGAGAGAGAGAGGTATATCCTTATGCATATATATCTTTATACTACACATATATAGATACATGTGTATATGTAGTATTTATGTATGTATGCAATATGTGTATATTACTGTTAGAATAATAATTATTCTTTGTTTTAAAGGACCATGAAAGTGAGAACATTGGGGGGGGAGTAAACCTTCGTCTTTACTATTAACATTAATATTATGATATCATGTTTAATTTCTAGGGAGAGGCATGGGGTGCTTTATTTTTTCTTGGAAAATGATGTCTAAAAGTAGGACAGATGCCTGAGGATATAGGTCAAGATTTTCTTGGTATTTGCAGGACCCTGGCACTGCAAAAAAAAAAAAAACTATTTTATTATTCAGTTTTATAACTTACTCTCTGCTCCTAACTTGTCACTTAATAAAATAATTATTCATCTCTTTGACAAGTAAAAGAATCGTGGCTCCAACTTCGGTGGATCACTTGACAACAGTACACAACATTAGAAATATGGCTTGCAATCCCATGGACCCTAAGACTTGAATCTCCTTACTAGCTGTAAAAATACATATTTATCTTGAACCTATCTCTGAGACAATCAATTACACTCTTCTTGCTCCTTTCTCCTGGACTTGCTCTCCAAAGAACTTCCTTTTTGCTTTATCTTCTCATTGTATTATGGGGCTGTGCATTCAGGATGATGTCATCTATAACATGAATCTTAAAGGGTCTTATAATAAAAAAAAATCCAGATCCAGATATCAGGGTAAAAGCTGAAAGGTCAGAGAAGCAGAACAGCCAGCCACTAGTTCTTATCTCTACAAAATCCTCAGTCTAAAGACAGCAAGTTCCTGTTTCCTCACGCCTTATATTCCTTTATGTGTTCTGCCATATTACTTCCTGGGATTAAAGGTATGTGTCACCACTGCCTGGTTCTGTGTCTCTCATGTAGCCTAGTGTGGCCTTGAACTCACAGAGATCCAGATGGATCTCTGCTTCCCGAGTGATAGGATTAAAGGTGTGTGTCACCACTGCTTGACCTCTATGTCTAATTTAGTGGCTGGCTCTGTCCTCTGATCCCTAGGTAAGCTTTGTTGGGGTATACAATATATCACCACATTTCCCCTTTTGTCCTAAAATAATAAAAGAAGGTTATAACTAATATAAGAAAAATTATATACAATAAATAAATAAATAAATAAATAAATAAATAAATAAATAATATGCAATCAACAAATAAAATATAGGTATCTACAATATACAGGTAATAAATACATCAACAATGTCTAGTCCATTTGCATTTGTCAAATTCAGAGAAAATACTCCATTATCTATCCTATCTTTGTGAATCCAAAGGATTGTATCTAATTCACCTTTTATCTTAATTTGCTTTACCAACCAAAAATATTTTTTGATGTCTTTCAAACTTAAACATTTTACACCTGTTTAGTGAGTTTCTTTTCTGAATTTGTTAACAAGAAAACTATAACTATCTAATATTTAACTTCCTCAGAGACCTGAGAAGGAAATATTACCTAAGTAAACAGGAAGTGCAAACAAGCAACTTCCAAAAAAATGTGGGAAATGACAGAAACAGCTGGCTGCCTGGAGAGTCACTCAAGGTTTCTCTGCAACATTGGGGCATCCATCTTCAACCTATATGCCTAACGTATCTGACAGACTTTTCTGTGAACAGGATTTTCTGAAGGGCTGTTCTACTTTGGCTTGGCAAGGTAGAGCAGTCCTTTCTTTTGTGTCCTCCTTGTCCATTTGGACAGCATACTGTCAGCAGCCAAGGCAAGAGCATTTTCTTGCCCAGTGGCTAACTTACCAAAAAGAAAGTAAACTTTCCATAAGGAGTTTCTTCAGTGCCCATAATCTTCTCTGAAGTAGATTGGTGCTGCCAGGAGCAGACATTTATCATAGTCATAAAAAAGGAACTATGTTATTAAAACATCTTAAATGCCATATTCTGTAGATCTCAGAAGTGTTTATAGAGGACCTATCTATCTAAAATATATTTCTGTTTAACCTTGAAAACATACCTAATATGTTATGAGTTTGATTGTAATGACTAATTATTAACTTGCATTTCTTATATCCTAAATAGATGGTAATAATAACTTTCAAGGATTAGCAATTTGCATTACATTGTTAAATGAACTGTATAAGTACAAAACCTTGAACAAGATTAGAAATATTTGTACAGTATTTTCTAACAAAATCAATCTCAAATTTGTATCAATATACATAATTTGTATACAATATACAAAAATCCAATCTAATGTAAAATATTTCAAGCTAGTAGTTGCTTTTTAAAAGTAGATTCAATAATCTACCTTTTATCTAATATCTATATCCTCTTTTTTTCTTTTTCTTTTTTTTTCAAAGAAGAACCCTAAATCTAATGTCCCTTGTTTAGCCTTTTTTTCCCTGACTGTCATCAATTAGCAGCAAGTAACCAACCATCCTAAACAATGACAATTGTCCATAATCCATTTAAAGACCAAAAACCACCCACCCCACCTCTTGGGAATGTAAACATCATTTCCTTAAAATTACTTCCTGATGTCTGGGGGCGAGAGCGTCTTTAGGGGATCCTAAAAAGCAAAATTTGGGGTTAATTGTCAAGTCCTGGGAGAAGGGGCTATATTATTTTTTGTCCAGTCTGCATAATGGGAAAATGCAGGGTTTGTCTCAAGTCCTTGCTCAAGTAGTCTGTGATGTTGGATCATCTTAGCTAGCCATCTTGAAATTCTTCTGAGCAGTTGGTACTCTAAAATCAATCTTTGGGTGGTGTTTGTCATGTTAGTATTATTATCATTATCCTGATGGAATCATCATTGTGGAGCCCCATTATCTTTTTGGAGACTTCAAAATTGTTGTTGTGGTAATGGTTCCCTGCAGAAAACTGATAGAGACTCAAACTCAAAATTATGTACAGGGAGCTAGATGAAGACTTTTTTCTAGAATTAGATAGTACTCTATATGACCGTTAAAATCATGATGAAAGTTTAAATATATATATATATATATATATATATATATATATATATATATATAATGAATTTTGATATAAAATTCATACCTTAAGAAAAGTTTTAAGGAGTCAAAATAAAACCAAGGAATTATAAGATTAGTGGCAATAAAATAGTTTCTTAATTTTGGGTTTTCTTCTGTCCCATATCAAGTGGCTCTTCTGACATGATACAGAGATTTTGCATTTTCCTTTTAACAACCGTACTTGGTTTAGAGAAGGAGAGAGTCACACTCTAACTCCAAAGCCAGCTTTAATTTTTAATTGAACTAGGACTACATAAAGACTATTTGAGTTATTCTCTGTAGAGAAGAGTGGAAACAATCATTTAGGAAGACATGAAATTTTATCCTGTTAGGTATGTGATATACCAATAGGCCAATTTACTCTTTTTCTTGGGACTTTTTTTTTCTGGATGATTTGTCCTGTTTCTTCTGATATCTCATTTGTCTAGTGTTCATCAGATTTCTTGGCTTTCATTCTCCTGAAAGACAAACAAACAAACAAAAAACAACAACAACAAAAACTTACCCAAGCATAACTTTGGGTAGTTTCCCTTTTTAATCTCTATCAATTTTGATTTATGGCTTCTCATTAAATTTTTCCTTTATATTCTAAAGCTGGTCTATCATCCAAAGCAGTATTTTTTTTTTGTTTTTTTTTTTAACAATAGGCATTAGATTCTTTAATTGCTCTGGGAAGGGGTTTCTTCCATGATGGCAGGAAAGGACTGAACTAAATTTGTCATGGGGCCCTGCCAGAGGCCCCTCAGGGAGTTTCCTGATGGCAAAGGATTACCTTGTCTGTCCCTTGTTAATCAACATTAGTTAGTCCAATGTTTGCCTTTGCCACACTTTCCACATAATGCAGAAGGAAGGGGCATTCTGTTGGGATTATTCCTTGAAAAAATATTGTTTCGAGGAATGCCCTGTTTACAGTCCCTTTTTAGGTGACCTTGCTTACCACATTTGAAACATCTGACATTACAATTTTTCATCAAACCTCTGGAAATCACCTCTCCTATCCAAGTACTCATCATGGTCATGAGATTCAATATTCATTGTATCTAGTATCCATTCCTCCAAGGATGCTGATCTTGCCATTAAGGGCCTAATTATCCTTTTTCATTGTGATTTTCAAAAGCCAGAGAGTCAGTTATTATCTGTCTAATTTCTGAATTTTGTATCATTCTATTTACTGCTGAAGACAGCCTTTGTAAGAAATCAGTGAAGGTTTCTTTTGGGTCCTGTATAACTTTGTAAATGACTCAATTTTCTTTCCTACCTCTTTAATTCTGTCCCAAGCAATCAGGGCTGCCATTTGTCATAAAATTAAGTTGTGGTCATCATATAAAGATTGTCTTTATATATCAGCATAATTGCCTTCTCCAAGAAATTGATCTTGGGAAATTTCCATACCTCTAGTCCTACATCATTGTTCAGTGGTCTTAGCCTCATCTTTCTGCTAGGTCCTCAATTATAACTGGGGACTAGCTCCAAGACCACTGTAACCAAAGCTTTCCAGTCTTGAGGAATAATTCTATTACAAATTGACCACAAGTTTAACATTCGCTTCATGAATGGAGAATGCATACCATATGGCACTATAGCTTCTTTAAATCTCCTCAGATCTAACATTTGCACAGGAGTCCAGTCAGCTTTTACACAGCCTTGAGCATTTGGCAGTTCCTGTATGGTTACTGGATAGATTAAGTTTGGCTGTTTGAAAGCCTTAGGCTGTTTCTCTGTAATCATATAATGTAATGCTGAGATTGGTTCATCTTTAAATTTCTCTATCTGGATCTGAATTTCTCTATGATCTGTTTTAACAAGTTTTTCTAAAATTTTTTATCTTGGCACTCACATTAACCAACTTTTTAAATGATAAAACAGAAATCATCAAACAAATAATTTTTATGATTGACATTACATCTATCCCATTAACATTAATTATCCTCTCACTTATTTGTTCCATTTTCAAACTGCCTAATATGTATCAAAGAGAGACCAAACACCCTCTTTTGTAAAAATGTTTCCCATTTTTTAATGTGGGAAAAAATTACCTTTTAACTAATTTCTCTCTTTAAGAAATCTTATTTGACTTACCAACTCTGCCAACTGCATAGAACAGTAGAAGCCCAAGTAGGTTTCAAGGCAGCTACCTAGTGTGGTAGCAGCCTGTAATGGGGATCCAGGGAAAGCCCACAACCCACCAGAAGAGAATAAGTGAAAGATCCAGCCATCTGGGTCCAGCTGTTTAGGTACTCTGGCCCATGTGGGGAGGAGACTCCAGCTGTGTGTAGCTCAAGACTGAGCTGGGGCCTGCAAGGCCACAGGCAAGCAGCTTTTTCATGACTTTGTACCACAAACATTGGGCTCCAGATGTATCACAAATTTTAAAAGGTCTTATAATAAAAAACCCACAGCCAGATATTGGGGTGAAAGCTGAAAGATCAGAGAAGCAGAACAGCCAGCAACTAGTTCTTATCTCTACAAAAACCTCAGTCTAAAGAGAGCAAGTTCCTGTTTCCTCACCCATTATGTTCCTTTATGTGTCCTGTCATATTACTTCCTGGGATTAAAGGCATGTGTCATCACTGCCTGGTTCTGTGTTTCTCATGTAGCCCAGTGTGACCTTGAAGTCACAGAGATCGAAACATGTCTCTGCCTCCCGAGTGATAAGATTAAAGGTGTGTGTCACCACTGCTTGACCTCTATGTCTAATTTAGTGGCTGGTTCTGTCCTCTGACCCCCAAGTAAGCTTTATCAAGGTACACAATATATCACCACACCCATCCATTTTTTAACTTTTTTAAGAAATGTATGCACATGAAACAGCAACTTATTCCAAATCATTGATCTAAATGAACTAGATTAATAGGGCATTGAACAAACAAACACAAAAAACAACTCCACTGTGTTGTGATATTGGGGGAGGGGGCAGAAAAGCCAGCAAAAAGTAAATATTTAATACGTTGGCACATAATGATAGGTTTGTGATGAAAACTAAATCATAACGACTTGTAGAGGCATGAATATACTATATGACTGGGTGGGTAAGGAACAAAGTGAATCAGAATAGCAAGTAGAATATTTAGAGTAATGGTGGTCAGTTGTGAGTACACCTGAAATCAGTGGCAAAGAAGTTCAAAACACACATTTCTGACCAGGTCCTAGTTTTGATTCCAAAGTTCCACATCAGAGCCATAGACTTGACATGGACATCTTCAGCAAACTCCCAGCTGAACACTTCACCAAGAGCAAGGAAAACAATGCTTTTAGGGAAAAGCAAAGGAGAGAGAATGTCTGCCTCTTGGAGATAAGGTAGAATCTTCAAGGTGTTGTCAACATTGGCAATCTCCAGACCTTGTGGGAAATATGACACATTTGAGAAGAGAAATGATGTAGTAGAAATATTGGTTTGATATTGGTGATAGAGTAATCATCAGTGAAGTGGTGCCAAGAGTTATTTTAATTCAGACAAGAGAAGATGATTTCCTGGGCTATGACAGAAGTATAGGAAATGTGTTCAAAGCATCCTCTAAAAGCAGTGCTGAGGTGGGAGGCTGAGATGGTGGTACTCAAGGATGCAGTAGAAGAATGAGCTGTTGGTACTCAGTGTCACACTGCTGCACTGTTCCAGAGGCCATCAAAGCAGAACTTCACTTCCCTAAATACTTGATGTGACTTAAAAGTCCAAGCAAGCCTTATTGAGAATTGGGAGATAAAAGGTTATATGTAATGGGGACTGGCATTCACACTGGTCAAGTTGATTGCATTTTTCCAGCATGGTATGTATCTCATTAATGTACAGGGAGAAGTGGGAATAATTCTCAAGAAAATGGAGTTACACCTTTGTAAATGACTGCAGAGAATCCATTCTAGCACAAGCTCGGTGCTTCTTGGGAATACAAGGAGGCAATAGCTGCATGCAAATTTGAAAGATCTAAGATCTAAAATGCATACAAATCACTAATGCACATTTTTGAAAATATGCTAAATGAAGCTATCATTTTTTCAAATGAAAAAGACAGTTAAAAATAATATGAAGCAAATGGTAAGCTGACTTTTTCTACTCAGCTTTTATCTTTAGTCACATAAGCTATTTATTTAGTTTTGTGTGTTGTTTTCTTGTCCTATTTAGGTCTAAGCTGCACATAAATAGATCTAAGTCTTTAAATAGATATCCTTGCGTCTTGGTTGCTTCCTCCACCCCCTTCTTCAAAAATGGGTGATTTCTGGAGCAACCACCAACATATTGGCAAAGAATCCAGAATTTGTTATCTCTTCAATGGACTCATTAATTCCTTTTTTTTTCTGAAGCACCATTACTGTAGAATTGAATAGAAGCCAATCCAACTGCACACAGTCCAGATTAAACACTCTGCATGCAAACCAGGAACTCTCCGTGGTCCTGCCCAATACTCAAGTCTCACCTTTATGCTCAACTGAGACAATGAAATTTCAGTTTTCAGTGTCTATGAATATTTTTGCTTCTACTGCCTCAATACAACTATGATAACTACCCAGTCCAGCTACCTTGAATCTGAATTTAGTTTACCTAGCTCATAAGGTTTATCAAGTCTCAGCATGCTGTTTTATAACTTTGTTATCTATTAAATGAGTAACTTGTCAAGGACACTCTATGTATAAATAAGGTGAGAAACTTATCCTAAGTTCACTGTAATATGTGTAGTAATATACCCATGCAGGTCATTGCATTTGAAGTGAAGAGGGCACTGATTACATGCAATATTAATGATGGAGCCTCAGGAAATATACATATCTATAGAAATGTTTCTGAAAGAAAAGCATAAGGTAAAAAGAGGTAGAAAGTTGTGCTCTTGGGTGGTTTTAGTATTTTCTGATAATCCACTAATCCTTAACACCCCAAACCACTCAGCTGTCTGAAATGTGTGCTAAACCATATACAGAGAGGAGCTAAGTGGCTGTCTTCCATATGATCAGATCAGTACTGTCAACTTCTATCCCAAAGACCCTAATTCTAGACTTTCTTCTTGAGTTATTTGCCTATGCCCCCACTTTGGTCTCAGTTTTCTCAGTTTATGATGGATGAATTTGTTCCCGATGACCAATTAGTTGCTATGGTTTGAGTGTGTAATGTCCACAACAGGCTCTCGTATTTGTACACTTGGTCCTCAGGTGGTCACCCTATTTGGGGAGGTTGTAGAACCTCTATGAGGTGGGGGATGGCTAGAGAAGGTGGTTCACTGTTAACTGGACCGAGCTGGCTATAGTTGGCCACCTTGTGACAAGGCTCAATGCTTCCTCATCCCATGAGATGGTAAAATCCGCACTGGAAGTACTTACCAACCCAGATGACGAAGCCACTCTCCAAGCTTTCTCTCTTACAATGCACTTGAGAATGAAGAGGTTTCTCCTCTGCAGGCTGTTTGTGTCAAGTATTTTTGTTATGGTAATGAGAAAAGTAACTGATATAATGGCATAGAGTGTTAATTTAAAATGTGCATTATAAATGTTCTTTCTAGTGCCAATCCTACAACCTTTATTTGACAGAACACAAAAGCACCCAGAATTATTAAAATTCTAGTACATATCAAACTTTGATTTATGAAACCACACATCAAATAAATTCAAGTTTTGAAATGAATGTGAGAATTCTACAAAGCAGTACATGTAATACTAAAATTTTCAGAAACAAAGAAGAGAATCAATTATTTAGTAATAATAAAAAATTTAAATTATATTTTTTCTAATTAAAGGTATTCTACTCAAAATGAGCACTGGTCCTTATGTTCAAACATACTCTGAGGTATTCTAAGGTATACTGGCAACATTGAAACTATATTTGCATATTGCACTGTTTACTCATAATTAAATCTGATTTACTCCTCCACCCTTTTCTCTCTTGATTTCAGTTGGTTTAATTTTTATTGATTAATTTTATGTTTTGATAAATTCAGAATACTATATCACATACACACACACATATATATACTATATATAATATATATATAGTATATATATATATGGATTACCCTTTCCCCCATATGCTCTCTTATGTCCCTCCTCTCATTCCTATTTAACACATCTCCATTCATGCCAATACCCTTCCCAGGTTTATGACTTTGAGTTTGTTTTGAGACCCACGAAGTTTAACCAGCTCCCTCCACGTGAGCATTGTATTGAAACTATGCACTGGAGCCTGATGGCATCACCTGGGGTGAGAAAACCAAAAGCAATGGCTGCAGAGTTTTCTGGTACAGTCTTTAGACTCTCTCTCTCTCTCTCTCTCTCTCTCTCTCTCTCTCTCTCTCTCTCTCTCCCCTCCTTCCTTTCTTCCTTATTTCCTTCTGCTTTTTTTTTTAATTTCTGCATATGTTTAAAATCAGTCTAAAATGGAAAAATTAGAAAGAGGGTGTAAATTTAACAGTTAAGGACTTGATCATCAATCAGCAAAATTTATTTCATTTTTCTCCACACGTTACCGTTCTACATTATTAATGACCAGTTACGACTAGAGAAAAAAAAAACTGAAACTTGAGACTAAATAAACATTTTCTATCTCAAATATTATCCCACAAATGTTTATTGAAAGTAATAAAAAATATATAGGGTTTTTCTTATTTTGTTTACTGAGATTATCTTTGTGGATAAATTTAAGGGTGGTTTAATCCTGAGACTCACACATAATGCATGACATTGGCTTGTAACCACAAGCAGTATATGATACATGGTCCTAACTGAAAGCTACCCCCTTTACAGGATGTTTAACATATTTTTAAAAAATCTCTGTACCCATCCTAGAAAACTTCAGGTTAAAAGCATTAGAATTTATGTGCTGTGCTGCGAAGGAGCAAGTAAAACTCTTAGTTCTAAAAGAGATCTTTCATTTTGCACAAGAAAAATTAAAGAAATTATCATTATTATCATCAAAGAACTAAACAACATAAAAATATTTTTATTACTGACACCTCAGGATTATGAGAAGAAAACTAAAAAAATTACTGATATATTGTTTGGAAAGCCACATGGAATATTTCATACTATTTCCAAGAGGAAAATCAATTCCTTTAATTCTTTTCAACATTCTGAAAATATATTATTTCCTATTATTTCCTAATCCTAGAAAGTTACAATGTGGAGTCAAGCTTAAAAATAGATTAATTATATTTTCTAATATAATAACTAAATTGAAAAAATGTGAAGAATCTGCTCTTATTTTTTTTAATCTCTGGATTTTAATGAACAACTCTTACCTGAAAAGAAGAATGTTTATAGCAGCCTAGAAAAATTTTGTTCTGTTCGCTTTTCTATGTATGCTAATTCACAAAAAAATGCTTTTAAAATGAAAAAAAATGGTGAAATTTGAATGATCATTTGCTGAACATTAGTCAACGTCAATATAAAGACAGAGATAGCTATGGCCATAAGGGTAACATCTGGAAAGCACCCAGGAAATGTTCAGAAACAAATAGTGTTATAAAACCAGAGACCTTACCTTATGGAACTGTATATCTTGATATAGACATTCCTGTGGATGAATGAATGAAGACCACCTAGAGAGGTGAAGAAGCTTAGCATGTGGTAAAGATGGCATCTCTATCACAAAAGTAATTTTCTGCATAAGACTTTTAAGTCATCACAAATTCAAGTCATTTGATTAACTTTTCAAAAAAATATTTCTAATCCTTTGAGCTGAGCCTGGTATAGTGGCCCTGCCTCTAATGCCAGCTGTCAGCACAGCGAGCTGGTTCAAGAGTTCAACACCAGCCCCAGTTACACTGTGAGTTTCAAGCCTGCTGGGCTTCCAGAAACATTGTCCTACCCCTGCAACTTCCAGTCTTTTCCTGTCCCCCAAAGAAGTGTTTTCTTTATGTAGGTGGGTAGTATTCACATTTGCTATAAATATAAATGTATATTTAGATGGTATATATATAATATGAAAACAGGTGAGAGGTATGGGCTGTTGGTAATTGAGAAACACCTGGACTTATATTTAGCTTCTCAATTTCCAATTCTTCTTCTCCTTGCGGGGTAAAAATGAAAACTGTGAGCAAATTAAACCATCAGAAAGTATCCCATAATTGCCAGTCACCCATGGCCACTCCTCCCCCATTCGGATGTACACATGCTAATTTTTTAAGTTAATCATCTTGTACTCCTCCTCTCTTAGCCAATTTTCTTCTCTGGGTAGATCCACGCTTTACCCACACTATTTGTAAAATCTGGGAAATGAGTCATTAAGCTGACTTCCTATCTTTGGCAATCCTGAATTACACACTGCCTATGTGGGCAGAAGAGAAGGAATAAAAAAGAAAAAAAAAAAAGAAAAAAACTTTCAGCCCAAGAAAATACACAAAACTGTAACAGCAAACCAATAAGTAATGAAAGTATATATAAGACATGATGGGTAGTTAATTTTTAAAAGTTTATGAATATTAAAATTGAATTCAGCACGTGTGCTTATATCTACATTGCTGGTCCTGCTTATAGTTATTACCGAAGTTTTCAAAAGAGATGCCTTTCTTTGGCTCAGGCCATCTGTGGTGCTCCAAAATCATTGGTATGGCACGGTATATATGAGAGCTAAAGCATTTAAAAACAAACTAAAAATTCTGAGTGGTTCTCTAGCTTGAAGCCCATAGGCCGTTGTCTCTGGCCAATGACAAGAGGCCGTGGATAATTATAATCAAGAAAGTTGAATTTATGTTGGGGAAGGGAGAAAAGGCTGAGATACTTGGCAAATGTATTTAAAATTTACAGTTTGAATGTGAAGTTTCAGTTTGTGGATATTTTGTTCACTTTGATGCCTGAGAGAACAAAGACAAAAACGCAAGCAGTTCATGAGGAGGAGGAAGGTACTAAGCCTGTGGGTGCTTCGGGATTCAGGCTTCTCTGTGTGTTGTGCTCTACAGCAGGAAGCAAACAGTGGTCCCCAGTCACAGTTCTCGCCTAGCTGGGGTAGAGGAGCTGGGCCCACTCAAGCACAGTAAGACCGTGAGTGGGAAGTGCTTTAAGTTCTTTGGAGAGAGCTAGTTTATAAATACTACTATTATTAAGCTATTATTAAAGCTGAGCCCCCGTTTTAGCCGATGCTTTTCTGGAGGCAGCAGGTGGGCAGTAGTAGCCAACTTCATTGCCCTGTGTGGAATCTGGGCATCCTCTTTCCTCCGTGTCTGGAAAATCAGGTTGATTCTCTTCCGTTTCTTCCCTTCTTCCAGGAGCTCAGCCCTTCCTGCTCCTCATAAGGCTTGTACCCAGAGAAGAAAGGAGTTGGGCAGAATACATCAGAAGAACAAACCAAAGTAGTAATTTTAGTAAACTAACTGGATTTAGCCCAGCATAAAGGGCTTTTAGCAGAGTTTGCCTCATGCACACACACACACACACACACACACACACACACACACACACACACACACTCATTACTGTAGAGCTCCCACACACACTGCAGTTGTCCAAAGGTTTCAGCTGGCAGGAAGTTCAGCTCTTCCTTGAGCATCCTTGCAGTAGATCCTGCTGTCTCTAACCCACTCACCTGGGGCTCTGAAGTGAGTGTTCCTCTACCAGATCCTGTCTCAATCTATTCACACACCAATATACACCTAGCAATGTCCACATAGCTAGGGCAGTCTAATTTATAATATATATTATAATATATATATAGAGAGAGAGAGAATATATTTGTATATATATATTTATAATTAAAGGTGATGGGTAGGTAATGTGAAAACTAATTTTAGGGACAAAATATCCACAAACTAAAACTTCGCACTCAAACTATAAATTTTAAATACATTTGCCAAGTATCTCAGCCTTTTCTCCCTTCCCCAACATAAATTCAACTTTCTTGATTATAATTATCCACTGCCTCTTGTCATTGGCTAGAGACAATGGCCTATGGGCTTCAAGTTAAAGAACCACTCAGAATTTTTAGCTTGTTTTTAAATACTTTAGCTCTCATATATACCATGCCATACCAATGATTTTGGAGCACCACAGATGGCTAGATATCTCTCTCTTTTGTAACAAAATTTTTGAAATTATATTCATAGAGTCCAAAATGTAATGCCTTCTTCCACATATGTTAATTGTACCTGGGAAGACTAAGGGCCATAACAAAAGTATGCATGGGCATGAAAATGTAGCAATGGATGTTGATTCTCATGAGAAACTCTGAAATGAGAAATGCTTGACAAAAATGCAAAGTTGGGGATGAAGTCTACCATGATTATCACCGTGAGTTTGTACAACTGGATATCATCTAAATTTCAAACTTTAAAATGGTTATTTGCAACAGGATCCAGAAATAGAGGATCATAATCTTCTCCATTTTTTTTTGGGGGGGGTGTGCTTTTTTGATGTGTGTGATTGTCATTTTAGGTAGGGTATCATGATTCTCCTGCCTCCACCCACTGAGTGCTGTTATTACAGGTGTGTGCCAGTAGGCCTTCCTTGAAAGGAAAAGGATTATACTTGATGTCACAATGGCTCATCAATCAAAATCAATAGGAAGATGGCTCTGTGTCTGAATCAAATCTACCCTATGAAGCACCCCATGAAGTGATTAACAGTCATCAAGACCATCTGTAACTGTATTTCCAGGGGATTTGACCCCCTCTT
The DNA here is from genome assembly GCF_007827085.1 of Peromyscus californicus insignis. NCBI lineage: Eukaryota > Metazoa > Chordata > Mammalia > Rodentia > Cricetidae > Peromyscus > Peromyscus californicus. Next base: position 31,732,914 of record NW_026294492.1, on the reverse strand, counting down.
CTGACCTCCACAGTCACGGCCAGGCATGTGGTACACAGACATACATGCAGACAAAACACCTTTTATATACATAAAATAAAATTAATCCAAAAAGAATTGTGAAGATGTGAGGCACATATTAAAGATGATGAGGAGTGTGAAAACTAATTTTAGGGACATTTTTATAAGATAAAACAATGTGTAAAGAGTTAAAATAGACATGATATGGAGCCTACTTGGTACCAATTTGCTTTGCCTGAAGTGGTTACTCCACTCCTGGTTTGCTTTTGCTTTGTTTACAGCACTTTTATTGTATTATTTGGGAATTCTTCCTTAAATCTTCTCTTGCCTATAAACAATACACTTATCAAAACAGCTATTAAAAGAAAAAAAACTGTTTTGACAGTTACTGGGCTGTCAATTTGTCAACAATCCCCAAGCAGGAAAAAAAAAAAAAAAAAAAAAAAAAAACAAAAAAAAAAAAAAAAAAAACAACAACCTGAACTTATTCTAACTGTCCCAAAAGCAAGGTTCACTGTGATCAGAAGTGAAAACTGCAGCTGTAGTGTACCAGAAGAGCCTCTGAGTTTAGTTTTCCCTCAGTCAAAGCTGTTTCAGATTAGGAAGTCTCCTGATGTTTACAAGCCCTCCTGTGGTCAATTCTCCTACATCAAATCCTGCTTCTGCTCCAGGAGTCTCCTGGTCTTAAAGCAAAGAAAGCCTTTAACGCCAATCTAAGCTATATTTTTGTTTCCCACACACAAATAGCATAGGAACTAAAGAGCCATTCACTCTCCATAGATGCATATAAAGGTACAAATCACTCCTGTTTTTCTCTACAGAAAATAATTGTGGAAAGAAGGAAAGATACTACATAATACACATTGTATATCACATACCACATATAGGAGTGAAATATTATTACAGCAATGTGTGTGTATCCACAGAGACATGACTGAACACAAAGGGAAAAGTGTAATTGAGCAAGAACATTTTATTCATTACTGGTGTGGAGAAGTAGAAACTATGAGTGCAGACCATAAAACGATTTTACAGAGGGAAGATAAATTCTCTTCTCTTGTCTCCCACTTGCTTAAAAAGTAACCATCATATTAAATGTCTGCCTCCAATGAACTTACTGCAGTTACAAGGCAATAATCTTGTATAATGTGTTCAATTTGCTCTGCATAACGTCAGTAAAATCACTGAAAAGATAAGAAAGAAACAACCTGTGAAAGTGGACCAATAGTAGCTTTAAAATTGATTCAATAATAATTCATAAACCAAATAGACTACTTTTAATCATAAGCTACATACCATTCTTCATGTATTCCCTGACTATGATCTGAAAATCTAAATATTTGGAAACCCATGAAGCTCTATCTTTCCCAGGAAGTACATTTTAAAAGAGTGTGTCTTCCTGATTGTAAAAATAGTACATGCTAATATTTGTTAATCTTAGGGAAAAGCAGAATTCACAATGAAGAAAATAGAAATGCTCTAAAATCTTAGAATTAAAGCTTCATGCTTGAGCATCAAGGTGTGAGTCAGCTTCCTGCTGCTGATACATCTGCCGCTTGCTGTCCTGGTTGTGTTCCTTCATCACAGCCCCAGAAAAGTGGCTAACACCACACTCAGAGCCAACATCTGTTAAAGTTAAAAACAATGATATGTGCCTTCCTCTCCCACGAACATAAAGGTAGACGTTATTTTTCATTTCAACTCGAGTACTGCAAAATATCCACAGATAAAAACAAGAAGCGTCAATGTCTAGAAAAAAAAAAAAAAAGCCAAACGATTGTCTGCCATGTCCAGAGGGCCTAGTCCAGTCCCATGGGGGCTCCACAGGCACCCAGGCAAGGGGATCGGGATCTGTCCCTGGTGCATGGACAGGCTTCTGGGAATCTGGTGCCTGTGGTGTGACACCTTGCACAGGCTTGGTGCAGTGGGAAGGGGCTTGGACCTGCCTAGGTTCAGTGTGCTAGGCTCTGCTGACTCTCTATGGGAGACCTCGATTTGGGGGATGTGGGGATGCGGAGTGGGGGAAAGAGGGCTGGGGTGGGAGGAGGGAGGAGGGGGGTCTGTGGATAGCATGAGGAATAAGTAGAAAATTTCTTAGTAAAGAAAAAAAACAAAAACAAAAACAAAAAATATTAATGAACGTTCCCTAGGTAGCATGGAGGACCAACTCTTTTAAATAAATATGATGTCAATTTTCTACCAAAAGAAAAAAGAAAAAAATGAGCAGATGAAACAACTCTAACTTGATCAGTGTGATTAATTAAATATGTCATCAAGAATAAGAGATAAATATCATCATGAAGATGCCAAAGAATAAATTCCTATGATTTCAGCAGTAACTCTAAAATTAATAAAAGAATATTTAGTTTTGATGGCATAAATCTGTATTTTGGTTCATTGAAAGCCTGAACATTAAAAAGTGGTCATTGTGACATTAATGGTTCTTAACTTATTGTGTGTGAAATTAAATACACAGGATCAAATTGTCAGTTTCTCAAGTTAGAGGTTACTTGGTAGATTTGTGCCCAAACAAACCTAAATTGACATTTATTCTCAAAAGTTTTAATTCTAAGGTGAAAATAAAATAAGCATACACATTTAAGTTATAACTCACTTAAAAATTCATGAGGGAAAACTATTCAAGTGCTGTCACAGAGTGAATAAGTATTTAAAAAAACTAAAAGTTGCTTTAATATGTAATTTACTGTTTATACACTCTTTTTAAAATATTCATTAATTTTTATTCATATATTATTATTGTGGGTATGATTGTGTGTGTGTGTGTGTGTGTGTGTGTGTGTGTGTGTGTGTGTGTGTGTGTGTGCATGCGTGTGTGTGTGCGCGTGCGCACATTTGGAGGGGAAATACATACCACAGTGCACATGGGAGGCCAGAGGACAACATTCCAGAGTCAGCCCTCCCCCTCCACCATTGGTTCCAGTAATAGAACCCGGGTCCTCAGGCTTTCAGGATAATGGCTTTGTTTAACTCACTGAGCCATCTTGCTAGCCTAATTTTTACATGTCTCAAACTGCTTCATCTGCATTTTTATTTAGTTAACGATACACCAGGTTTTTTCTTTCAAGTTTTTTCTGGCTTAGGAGAGACTACTCTGTGATTTTTGCAAAAAAACATTGTAAAGGATACTAAAAACTATTCTTGCATATGTGACAGTAGATGGCTTTGGATCTCAAGGAGGTATGCTTTGTATAACTCCAACTGTCCTGCATATGGAAGATGGCACCTTAGTCAACTTCTGCCTTCAATTTCAATAATCAATTGTTCTAATACAAAAACATTTTTGGCAAATTTTTTAATTTGTCTTACCTCTGATACTATCTATAATCATATCTTTGTTCTGAATAAATGTGTTTAGTATATATGAATCTACTTCAAAGCATAATTTTGCAGTCTGTTCTTGTGAGGTTTTGTTGTGAATTGGTAAGGGGACTGTATAGAACATATTGAGGAGAAATCATAATATTATTCACTTCTGTAAAATATCTGCAAAGTTACCTCAGATTGTCTGTAGTTTTCTACATCTCCTACAAGATCATAATCACAGGAAACAAGTGGTTTTTATTTCTGAAACAAATAGCTATTTTATTTTAAATGAACCATACTTTCACATTTGTCTCAGGGCAAGATGGAATAGATTCTCAGTAGCTAAGGATACCTGCAATAACACTGTATTTTTTTAAGCAAGCATTTCAAAACAATTTTGAAATGTTGTTTTTACTAAAAGAAATGGTAAATGAGAATATGTTTTAAAATATCACTAATGCTTTTTCCATTTAGAGACTAAGTGAATGGCAAGGCGAGTGCAGAAGATCATGGAAATTTTCAAGTAATTGCTTCCATGCAGGTGCAGTCTGATGGCCACTCGGTAGCTTACTGGTCCAAATGTCGCTATGTCTCTTCATCTGCTTGCTCCAGAATAGGAGGTTACCTGGGGAAAGACCTATGCATTCCAGCACTATCTACAGCAATAATAACAAAAATGAGTGAAAAGGAGAAAATGCATCATCTGAACAAGCTCACATACTCAGAAGGACTGTAACTGAAGAAGTATCAGCATAGCCTAAGCAAAAGTTCTCTACCATTGAACAATGCCATAGGAAACTTGCAGGTTTGCCTAGCAGTTCACTCAACCAACACGGAAAAGACAAGTGCGGGAGCAAGGTCTTCAGAATGGGAAAACTAAATATCTGAGGGTGATTACATTATCTCTGGGTAATTTCCATGTGCTGCATCCTGACTTACAAATACAAAATGTGTGAGGAGGACATCCATAGCAATATAACACACAAAATCCCTGGACAGCTGTGCAAGGCTTTCTAAACAACCAAAGGAATAACAAAGACCGAATCCAGGTCCTACAGCTTCCCAGGGGCTTTGCCAGCATATCCAGTTCCCTCAGGCAACGCAGTTGCACAAAGATCAGTCTTCAAGCCTCTGGCAACTTGTCCCCTGACCTCCACATGCATGTGGAAAGTGTGTGTTCATACATGTGCACACACAGAGAAAGGGAGTTTTCAAGTTACTTTTTGCGGTATTGTGAGTCACTGGTAGGAGTGAAGATGTTATAGTACAACAATCCGAAGATGGAGAAGAGGTAAACCTGTGCTGAGGGTAAACACACTGTCATTGTCTTGCTCACTTCAAGTCCACATATATTCAGTGGCCACATTCACTAGACATTGAGAAAACAGAACCGATTGAGATCAGAGGTCATTGTCCAATGCGTGGAGCACAGGTTGGTCTACATAACTTCCTTCTGAAATTGTCTCAGATGAATATTCAGCCAATACTTAACCAACTACCTCATAACAGTCTTTAGTAATACATTGAACGAGTAATTTTGCCCAAGCCTTTAAGTCTCCCCACACTTGCTGAAACACTAAAGAATTTAGATTAAAGCCAGCAGGAACTTCTCAGAGTCAGGAGACCACGGGCAGGTGCTCATAAGGAAACCCAGCAGGAGCCAGGAGTTCAATAATAAGATTATTAAGATTTAAGAACATGCATCGGATTCAATAATACCATTCCTTTTCTGAAGTGCGCATGAAAAACTTTCAAAAGTTTTTCCATATCAGGCATAAAAAAAATTCTAAACTCATATGAAAGCTTTTCTATAATTACACGTTTTAAAGAAAAGTTTTCCACGCTGACTTAAGGGAGATTAGAGTTCTATTTTTACTTCTTTAGTGGTAATTTTATGAACATCTACTTTTAAGTAGTTTTTAAACTATACATCTGATTTTTATACAATTTTCAATGTAAAGTATAATTTACGTGCACAAAAGGGTATACAGCTTCAATAAATGAAGAGAGAGTATTGCCTCGGTTTTCACTTCACTTTAGATTAGATTATGGAACAATTTCCAGTTTTCAAATTCGTCTCAAGTTCTATAAGACATAAAGGAAGGATGAATTGTCACCCCAAAGCAAGTGAATATGTGGAATAAATGAAGAAATCATAAAGGAAGATTAATTGGAGCCTGGAAGAAATTGTGGACTTGGGCAAGCAAGCTGGCCTAGCAGGTAAAAAAGCATTTGCTTTGTAAGCCCAATGGCTTGACTTGGTCCACAGAACTCACAGTGGTAGATAGGCGAGAACCAACTCCTAAAAGGCATCCCCTGACCACACACACACACACACACACACACACACACACACACACACACTAAATATTTTTCCTCTTAATATCTTTTCATACTTTTTATTTAAAACTTTTATGAAATATAATTTGATCATGTAATTGCCCTTCTCTCAGATCCTCCTTGCCTCCCTACCTACCGAAATGTATGACCCCCTCTCTGACTGCCTTTCAAAACAAACAAACAAAACAGACAAGAAAATACCAAACCAAAAAGAACAAAATAACACGGAGTCCATTTTGTGTTGACCAACTGCTCTTTGGCATGGATCCTATCCTGGAGTATGGAGAGACTCCATTAGAGAAAACTGGTTGGTCCTTTCTCAGCAGGTGAAGGGTGGGACTTCAGGTTTGCTTTCTGTTCTCGGTGCTGGGATTTTTTTTTTGGTTTTTTCGAGACAGGGTTTCTCTGTGTAGCTTTGCTCCTTTCCTGGAACTCGCTTTGGAGACCAGGCTGGCCTCGAACTCACAGAGATCCGCCTGGCTCTGCCTCTCGGTGCTGGGATTTTGTCTGTTTTGAACTGTGTAGATCTTGTTTGTACTGTCAGTCTCCGTAACTTCATATGTATATTAACCCTGTTGTGCTAGGAAGACATTGGTTCCTTGGAGGCACTCATCACCTCTGGTTTTACAATCCTTCCATCTCTTCTTCTGCATAGATCCCTGAGCCTTGAGGGGAGGAGTTTAATGAAGACATCCTGTTTAGCACTGAGAATGCTAAAGTCTCATATTCTCTGTACATTGCCCTGTTGTGGGTTTCTATGTGAATTGCCATCTACTGGAAGAAGCTCTTCCGGTATGAGTTAAGAAATGCACTGATTTACAGACATAACAGCATGTCACTAGGAATTATTTTATTGCTATTTTTTATTCACAGAATGCAATACCTGTCATTCTAATGATAGCCAGGGTTGAGTCCCTTAATCTTCCTGGCTAGGCAGGTATCCTATTCGTCTCTTATTGTCCCATGTGTCTACTGAAGCAGCAGCTGGGTCAAACCTTCACCAAACAGGAGGAAACCAATCTTTGGTCAAGGGTATACAAGTAGAGGTGCTCTCCTGCTAAACTTCCAAACAAGCTCTCAAATAAAATATTTTAAATACACTTAAATATATAAAACAAAACAAATTATTTTTGGTAACAGACTGACCTTAATTCAAAGAAATACAATAATTCAAGAACAGTCACTGATAATTCTACCAAGAAAAACAATATATGAAAAAGCATATACAAAGTACACACATGGGTTAAGAGTAGAAAATGATTTTAATATAGTTTTGGAAAAAGTAAAAGGTTGGGTGTGTGTTGAAATATTTGAAGATAAAATAGCAGCAGTCTAGCAGTAAAGTGAGAAATGGTTTTTAGATTTTAAGATGCACTAAAAATACCAAAGATAATAAGCGAAAGTAAATTTTCTCTAGACCTTAGCAGGAACACTGCAGAATATCAACTACAAAGAGAGACATTTGAAAATAGATAGAAAAGACAGTGTATACTGCAGAAACATAAGAGTATAAGGCCATAAACAAGTGTGGAAAAGTTCAATGTCATTAGTAATTAGCAAATGCAAATTATATTTTTATATACCATATACAGAAGACACCACTAGGAAATGAAAATTATATTTTTATATACCACTTAAGGAAGACACGTTCTAGGCATACACAATAAAAGTAGTCTTGGCAAGCAATTTGGTAGTAAAAAGGAATGCATGCAATGGCTTCTTCTCTTGGTAAGTAGAAAGCCAATGAACAAAGCCAGAACATTGGGAAAAAAAGAAAGAAAAAAAGGGAGGGAAATGTATTAATTCCATCGAGGAAGAAAAACATTGGGTTGACTTTCTGAAGAACTCTCTCCTGGAGCAAATTTAGTGTTTGGGTTTTAACTTATAGTCCTACAGGAACAAACATGGAGAAAGCTGATCTCTCCTAAGGCAGCCATGACATAGAGAGAGTGAGCTGATAGTAAGGCAGGATTATGCATTCCCAAAGCCTAGCCCTGTGAAACACTTCCTCCAGCAAGGTTGCACCTCCTCAACTTCCCCATAGCTTGCCACCAACTGGGAACCAATTGCTCAAATATCCTCTGGGGGATATTTCTCATTGAAACCACCACAGAATGAAACAGGCTCTTTTGTGTTAAACATTTGCAAAGAGTTCCGTTTTGCTCAATGCCTTCATTGTGCCTAGTGTTGCTGGAAACACCTTCTTCAGCACAGGACTGGGCTGAGGAGAATATTAAAATCAAGGCGAGCACAAATGAGCTGATACTGCTCTTAGCTTGTATCATTCACCTGCAGAAGATTCTGATCTTCCTACCACTGGGATTGGCTTCCTAAGTGAGCAAAAGGAAGGCTAGGGAGCCAAGAGAACGTGAGGATAATTATCAGCTTTGCTCTATGGAATCTGTTTTCCCCAAAAAGCACTATTGGTATTCAGGGGAATGTTCTTTTCATTGTATGATCATGCTCATCTTGTCCAGTTTTGAAGGCTGATATTCACACGGCTGATAGGCCCCAAGGCACTGTGATCTCTCCAGTTCAGTGAGCTAACATGATGTCCAATGATTCCTAACACAGTGAAAAGCTTTGGGGATATGGCAAATTTTTGTCTGGCTGTTTATAACTGAGCTACTAATTTCCACACCGCAGTTCATGCTACTATTTGTAACCAAAATTTTGCCTCAAAACATACAGGTGGTAATTTTGCATTTGTCTTAACATTGAAATTTACTGGCATTTTAGAATTTTTGTGGTGTTCTTTGGTGATTTTTGTTGGTTTGTTTGTTTTTTGGGAGAGGGGAGAAGTATGACCGTGTAGTCCAAGCCAGGCTCAAATTCATGATCCCCTTCCCTCAGCCCCAAGTTCTAGTGCCATAGGTGTTTGCCACAATGTTTCTCTTGTTGATACATATTTTAAATGTGTTAGGTGTAAAAGCAAGTAGACTACTTTTTCTTTGAATTTAAGAATATATTAGTAATTTTCCCTTGTACTTCTAGACAACTGTCTCCATTTCTGCAGCTACATTTCACAGATGCAAGCAAGTGGACAGTAGGGATTATTCATGGAGAGGAGACAGTAAAGATAGGGGTAAGACATGTCTTCTTTGGGGTTTCTCTTCTCTCCTGAACACCATTGCCAAGAGCAACTTGGGGAGGAAAGAGTTTATTTTACCTCAAACATTATAGTCTATCATTGGCAGAAGTCAGGATAGGAACTCAGGACAGAAACCTGGAGTCAGGAACTGAAGCAGAGGCCATGGAGGAAATTATTCACTGGCTTGCTCCTAATGGATTGCTCAGCCTGTTTTCTTAGAGAGCCTAGGACCACCAGCCCAGGGATGGCACTATCCACAGTATGCTAGGCGCACCCACATCAATTGTCAATCAAGAAAATGCCCTACAGGCTTACCAGGAAGCCAGTCCGAGAGAAGCATTTTTCTCAGTTGAGGTCCTCTCTTTACTCTCGTGTATGTTAAGTTGACAAAAACCTAGCCAGAACAACAGCCATCAACATACTGCAGTGATATAACTAACATTCTGAATAGCCTATCTATAATTTAGTGACTACATAAACTATATTTTTAAAATTTCAAAAATCATGATTATCTAAGTTTTCTCCTCATTCCCTGGAGGGGATTTAAACACAGAATGTGCATGACATTGAGTAAGGACAATGAGAAAGCACAGTAAGATGAATTCCATAATCTAACACAAATCGGAAAGGCAGAAATATCATGTGGCTGTCTAGTGATCAGCTTCCTATTCTGGATGTGATCTACAGCACAACTATCCTCCTGAGAGTAACTTATCTCTGAGACTTCTTACCCACACCAAATTACCAGGCATGATTCATAGCTAAATTAAAAAAAAGTCAACTCCAGATATAAATACACTCAATTCCATAAAAGTGATGGTGAAAAATGATTCATTTTCCTACAATTTCCTAGGATAAAGTTGACACTGTAAATGAAAAAAATACAATCAATTAATTGTTGTATATGCTATAGGATCATGCTAGCTAAATTTTGCCTATATTAGCCAAAAAAAGAGGTAACTAATATAAGACATTGGCTGGGCTTCCTGGGGGATAAAATCAATCAGTCATCATAAAAAATAATTATTCTTTGGACTCAAAAGAATATCGATCATAATAAACCAAAACAAGTGAGTAGGCATCATCTTTATCATTACATGTATCTGAATATACTCATGACTTGGGAAACTTTATTTGCAAAAGAATTTAAAATAAATCATACCTAATGGAAAGTAACATTTATGCCAAATCAAAACTATTTTTCTAAATTATTTTGATATTCATATAATTTTGCTATCTCCAAGTTATTGAAAAACATGAAAGCTTCACACCTTATATTTATATGTTCCTACTTAATAAAAAGAAAAAAAAACAAGAGATCCTTTGGTGGACTAGATAATCTTCAAGTAAAACCCATTATTTTTAGAAGTGCTCTCAGGAAACCTAAAAGCTTTATTTTTGGCAATTCGAGTCAACATGCTGTCAGTTACCTCCTCCAAGATGCAATTACAGTGAGCACTAAATAATTCTGAGCTTCCGGCAAGAGGCTATATTCAAAACTGTTTCCCCAGACCTGTAAGCAAATTCACATCTTGTAAAAGAACTGCAGAGCAAAACCTCATTAACTTATTTTCTAGCAGTAAGATCATGGTGGAAAATTTGGGTTAATGGCTGGGTTTTGCTATTGGATATTACCTTCATGAAGGAAAACATTAAAACTATTTTTTCTGCCTTGAAATTGCCAAGGGATTCTTTGTAACCACTTTGAAATTTTCTGAGATGTAAGCGCCCATTCTAAAGCCACCTGCAAGTACTCGGAGCGTTTCTCTGTATGAATCTGTCTTATTCTTACCATATGAATTTGAAGTGCTCATCATCTACCTGTTTCTCAGATGCATAAAAAATGTAGTCTATACTCTCCAAACATCTCGAAACTGTAGCAGGAAATGACTGATGTTATTTCCATAGTACATTTGTATATGCTAAAACAAGGATATAAAAATTACTGTGCTAAATATCTTAATAAGTGGGATCAGTGATAATCCACTTATGTTTTCTACTAATTTTCAAAGTATAATTGTGATTGCCAAACTGGAAATGAAATATGCTGAAGACAAATTGTTTCAAATAATGTAAGAAAAATATGATTTCCAACCACGGTCTTGTGCTACTATTGAGGTCTTTCTTGAGTTGTAGGTACAACACATGATGGACCTGCTCTGTTCTCCTGAGTAATGGAATGTGATTAAGAAATCACATAAGTATATGAATAAAACATTTAAGTATAAACAATATTTAACATGGAGAGTGTTACGTTGTGTTGACCTCATAAACTAAAAATGAGGACATGTGACTCATAGGTCCTAGAATGTTATTCTGTTTTTCAGCAGAATGATTTCACTGTTCCAATGAACACGTTCCTTTTCCCCTTGATTGCCTAGTCATCCCAACTCTAACACATTAGGTTACTGCTCAGGAAAGCATCTGGACCAGAGCAGAAAATAGAAAGTGCTGTTCAAAGTCAAGTTCTTGTCTGCTTCCAACATAGAACATATGACAGACATGGTGGGAAGCCAGAGGAAAGGTATATAGCTTATTCACTGTGAAATGGTCTATTTAAACTCCTGCTGTATTTCACCAGGTTATCATATATTATATAATATTAGCTCCTTTTTCTAAATGTAATATTTATATAGCCTAAAAGCACCATCCTGCTGATGGGTATTTTCAAAAGTGTTTCACTTTAACTTCATTGATGTTTATTCTTTCACACTTCCTCGTGCTTATATTAAAGGAATCAATTAATTTATTTTAAAATGTTTACATCACACAGCTGCTGCATGTCAGATCCTGTGGCTGTCCAGAGCTGTTAAAATCTGATGTCTCCAAACAGCTCATCTACAAGCAATGGAATTAATACAGCCAGCCATACCTCACCACTATAACTCAAAGTGAAGAAGTTCTACATAAATTACTGCAAGACAGTGCTAAAAGTCCTTTAGCAATAAAAATAACTTAAACACATTCAAGCTTTTTCTTCTTCTTTGCTGTCAGTTAGACATTTTCCAGTTTGAGTCCCGTTAAGTTCAAGTATTTGAACACCATCCGAAACAAAAAGAAGACAGACTATCAACTTTATTTAGTACAATGTGTTTCAGAAATGAATGAACTATTAAGGACAAATAATAAAAAAACATACATTTTTAACATATTAATAATTATGGAAATGCAAATTTGAGTTTTAATAAAATGAAATGAACATTATGATTATAAACACACTTATATAAACTATATATATATATATAAATGATATATATCAACAATCAAAAATCTAACCATAGAATATAATAATACTGGAAAATAGTATGATACAAATGTCAATATCAATTAATATAAAAATATATCATTAGATGTAAAATGCTTTTTACATAGAAAGGATGATTTAGGAGATTATTCCATTTGTATATATTTCAAAAATACCCAAGTTAACAATAGGTTCACATAGTGTGTGTGTGTGTGTGTATGATTATATATTATATTATATATTCTAAAACATTTTGAAATACAGAATTAGGTTATAACTATATTGATTTGGAAGGAAAGGATGCTAATATATGGGTGTGGTCTTACATGCATGCCAGTTAGTAGTCATTGAAAATCCTTGTAAATTTGATAGGATCTGAAATCACCTAAGAGTCAAGCATCTGAGGACACCTGAAGGGGATTATCTACATTATGTTAGCCTCTGACATGCTTGTGAGAGATTTTTTAGATTGGGTTTAATTGAAGTGGGAAGACTCACACAAACCACAAGACTGAATTAAAAAGAGAATTCAAGCAGAGGGCAGGTGTTCATCTTCCTCTGTTTCCCAATTGTAGATGCAAAATTAGCAGCTGCCTCAAGCCCCTGCTGCTATGATTACCTTATTGAAATTCAAAATAACCACTTCATTTCTTAAGTTGTTTATGTCCAGATTTTTTTCTTTTGGTCACAGGAATAGTAAAATTATCTAAAACAAGAAATTGCTCCCCAAAAGTGGACTGTTGCTCTGATAAATCAAATTACATTCTTCTTGGCATCACATAGACTTGGGAACTTGTTTGCGGGAGGAATGTGGAAGAGTTTGCAGCTCTAAGCTACGCAAGTCCTAGAGTTCTCCAAAAGAGCTTAATGGGCCCTTTTGGTGGGAGTTTGGAAGATAAGAATGCCAAGAGAAATGCAGACAGTTGGGGTAGGGGGCAGCTCATGAGGATCCAGATGGAACAAAGGAACAAGGACTCTGCTAGGAACTGGGACAAATGATGTTTAGCCTGTCTTCTAGCAAAGAATGCCGCTGTACTCTACATTGAGAGCTTGCATGACGTTGACTTTAAAAGTAATGGATTAATTTCGTTGATGTAGGAAATTTCAAACCATCATAGTATTCCAGCTAAGGAATGGCTACTGATTCTTGCTTTTATCCTAGTCCACAATAGGAAAAAGCAAGAGGTGAAGACTGTGAACAGTGTGAAGTTTGACAAGGAGTGCATAGGCTTGTAGTTTAACACAATTGTGATTCTTTATTTTGGCTCATTTTTTTGTCTATACTTCTAGGGACTGTTTTAATTTCATTTCTGATGCTGTGATGAAATATCCCAACAAAAAACAATTTCAAGAAGGAGAGGTTTATTTGACTTGCAATTCTGTTACCATCTATCATTGTAGTGATGTCAGGGCAGGACCCAGAAGCAGCTAACAACATCATTGCACGGTCAGGATTAGAGAATAATAAATAAATGCATGCATCATTATTAACTTGCATTTTATTGGTTAAGTTTCTTCATTCTTGTATGGTATTTCAGGACATTTTGGTTAGGGAATGGTGCTGCCCATAATGGACTGGGTCTTCCTACATCAGTTAGCTTAATGAAGACAACCCCTCACTGACATGCCCACAGGCAAACACAATGTAGACAACCTTTATTGAGACTCTCTTCACAGGTGACTCCAGGTTGTGTCAATTTGACAATTAAAAGTTAAGCCATAGGATTCTACCTAAGAAATTGATTCTTAACCCATGTTGAAGAGGTTCCTTCTGTTTTCTTCTAGGAGTTTATAATTTCAAGAAAGTAGGGTTAGGAAACATGATAAATTCAAGAGACATGGCAATTGTTAAGATTAGTAGTTACAGAGAAACAGTATTCAGCACTGAGACAGCAAAGGTACCCTGATGACAAGAACACCCCTATAAGAGGCTCAATCTTCCAAAAACACAAACTTATTTATTTGATAAATAATTACATAACCCACAAGTCTTTCCATAATGGCTTTACTCTACCCTGTTCTCTTGATCTAACACCTCCTGTGAAGCCCCATTTCCCAATATTATTCCATCAGGGATCACACTCCCAACCCATGAATTCAGAAAAGACAAAAATGCTGTAAATGGAGCATGGTAAAAGCGTTTAGCATTAAGATAAAAAGCGTTGGAGATCTTTTGTCCAGCATAACGTCTGGATAGTTAATATTACACAAGAAATTTGCCAAGACAGCAGATTTTGATGGTCCTCACTTGTGACCCTCCACATACAGAAACAGTATCTGTGATTGATAGTGACTATGTACATAATAATAATCTTGGATTGCAAATTTGAGTTTTAATTTGAATTTGTGATGCACAATATTTACAAGCATTAAATATTATGTTGGTTTTTGAATATATTCTTTTCATTTTTTAATTAACTAGTTTAAAAAAAATCAAATAGATTAGAAGTTTCTTGGCAACTCCAATGAGGAATTAGCAGAGAATGTTAGTAACTATAAAAACTGTATACCAAAGTAAATTATTGGGCATCATATTTTGGAGTAATGACTACCCAGTGTGCTGTATGTAGTATGGTGAGAAAAAGTAACAATATTTGCTAATGTTGTGCATCATGAAAGTGGTAACTTGAATATGAAAGCCAAAACAGGTTCTGTTGTGTCACTGACAACTGTTCTCGTGTCCCTTTTATTATCCCATATAAATGATGTATTACATAATAAAGCTATAAATAGAGGAATGAACAGCACCCTGTGTTTGTAAGCCAGCCTGTGTTTCAGAGACCCTGAAACGAAAAACATGCACTTGTCTGAGTGACATTTATATGACATAAAATGAGCTAGATGAATTGAAGAAGTCTGTGCCACTCACTAGGATTTTCACTAGGTGGTAGAGTCCTCATGTCCATTTAGTTTTATCATTCTAAAGAGAAACTCCCCTCACCTACACAAACCAAGCCCATTATTGCCTTCTCTCTCGCTCCTCATCATCGCCAATCTGGATTGGCTCAATGGCTTTGTGTTTTCCATATCTACCATATAAATTGTATCATGTACTGTATCATCACTTGTTCATGGGTTATTTCACATAGCATGGTAGTTTTACAGTTTGCTCACATTGTACCCTGGATCATTACCATGGACAAAAGTGTTCCATTATACGCATATAGCACAATTGGCTTATCCATTCATCTGTTGATGTATATTGAGCCTGTTTCCCCATATGGGCTCTTGTAAACAGTGTTATTGTGAACACATGTACACATACACTACTTGAATTATTATTTTTAAGAATTTTATATAAATACATAGAAGTAGAATTTCAGGGGTCATACCTTTGTTTTACTTTGCTGATATCGCTGTATTATTTTTCACAATAGGTGGACAAGTTTACATTTGACGTCACTTCATGGGGACTCCAATTTCTCCACATCGCTGTCAAGACTTTTAATTTAAAGGCTTTAAACTTTAGTATCATTTGAAATGTAAAAACCTAACTGCCTTTAAGTGTAAAATCAAACTTTGAAAACCTAAATTAAAATAAAATAGAATTAAAATATACATTTTCTGCTCTTATTTCTCCAAATATAAATCACCAACATTTCAGGATTCTCATAGTGTTGTTGAATGCACACACAAGCAGGTAAGCATAATTGACTATGCTCTCTTCTCTGTTAATGTGATTAGCAGAATGTTACACAAAATACAAAATGAAATGTAAAACTCTGGAGAATAATGCACTTATTTATACACCCTGTTGGGATGAGTCCATAATAAATATCAAGGAAGTTTAATTAGCAGCTCCTTGACTCAATCATAGGTAAATGCATTCTCTCATTTCAAAGGTCGATCTGTCATTTAGTGAGCCAGAGCTTATGCTTTCTGAACCTAAATTGCTCCCACAGTGATGAGTAAGAGTCCCTTCATAGTAAACTCTCTCCATAGCTGTGTTCAAAACAAAACTACCAAGGACAGAGAAAAGAGAAAGACTCTCCCAGTGTGGCTGAACTAACAAATGAATGTCTCTTTTCTCCATTTGCTGTGTATATCAATGAAGTTATAGGCCCCCATTTCAAAAACTAAAGTAGCCAAGTGAATTCAACCCATTTGAATGTGTTGGGAGGGTTTTCAGCATGAATTTTCAAATAGAGACTTATTAATCACCCAAACTTTTATTGTTTGTTACTCAAATTGTACCACTGAAATTCCATCATATGTCCCCATAAGCTAAGTAATAGTGGCATCTTATCTTTTGTAAACATGTCCTCTCTTACTTGAAGCCTATAAATACGACCTTAGCATCTGCTAGTAAGTTAGCAACGAAAATAGTTGGAAGGAAACAGTCATTGGCAATCAAAGCAATATGAATCAAAGCGTAGGGTGCTTCCATTCTACAGTGGTTATTATTTGAGATGGATGTACCATGTACACTCTGTAAATCAGTATGATAATTTGACAGTGGCACATTGAAGGAAAGTGAACTAATTAAAGATAAATGACTGGTGTAGTGGTGGTGGTGCACGCCTTTAATCCTAACACTTGGAAGGCAGAAGCAGACAGATCTCTGAGTTAAGGCTAGCCTGGTCTACAGAGTGAGTTCCAGGACAGCCAGTTCTACACACAGAAACTCTGTCTTGAAAAAAAATTCAAAAAAAGCAAAAAAAAGGTAAATGTTATGTACATATTCGTGTATCTTGAAGTACTGATGTAGACCAGTGCTCAAAGCTAGCTTTTCTAACTCTAGCAACCAGATCAACGTCATTTGAGCAAAAAATGAATTTCCGTAACAACCATGGCTACCATTCCTCATTTTAAAGACAAAGTAAATCCTATTTTTTATCTGAGATTATAAGGCAATGCTTCGTCAATAAATAAGTCTTTCAGTAAAAGGAAAAAATCTACAATGCCATCCCAAAACAGTTAAGTCTTAGGTTATGTTTTCCAACAATCCCAGTAAGTAAATAAATGAAGGGAAAGGATGAGAGTAAGAAAAGGAGAGGAATGAGGGGACAGGGAGGACAGAAAGGAGACCTGCTGAATATTAAGACACCTGAC
Organism: Peromyscus californicus insignis; assembly: GCF_007827085.1. Taxonomy (NCBI): domain Eukaryota; kingdom Metazoa; phylum Chordata; class Mammalia; order Rodentia; family Cricetidae; genus Peromyscus; species Peromyscus californicus. Next base: position 31,715,863 of record NW_026294492.1, on the reverse strand, counting down.
ATTGTTAGCTTTTTAAAATTGCAATCATCACATGTTCATCTGCACACATGTAATCATGTGCACATATATGACACACACATAGGCATGCAGAAAAACAGTAAAATTATGATCCAACTTCTGTATACATGTAACTATAATTCCCTGTTTTGTTGCATAAATTATGCCTAACCTATGCTTATGCCTCATATTTATTATTTTTTTCTTACATGGACATTTGGGTTGTCTTCAATTGGATCTACTTTAGATACTCAACAGCATTTATAAATATTGATGCACTTACTATGTATTGGCTATGGAAGTGGAGGAAGATATATCCTCTAGTCCACCATTTACAGTGTTTGACTACAGGCTGATATAAATATTTTCATCACAACTTATCTCCAACTATCTGGTCTAAGAATTGGGTTTGAAGTTTCTGAGAATTTAATGGCTGGCTTTCATTTTCCAGAACTAGCTGTTTGGAACATACCACTGGTTGTTATATACACTTTAGCATGAAATTGCTAGCAGTAGGGTGGACATTATCACATTTTGTACCCATGTCAAATAGTTATTCAAAGTACCAGCATTCATTTGGACCCTGCCAGCAACACCTGAGCCTTCCTTGAGCATCAAACTGTTATATTGTCACCATTCCAGGGAATGCATCAAAGCCCCACATGGTAGCTTTGTTTTCCATTTTCCTAGTTATCAATGAACTTGACCATTTTTTTCAATATTCCTGTGTATTTTTAAGTCTATTTTTCCTATCGATTTTAGACATTTGCTGATTTTTGATGTACCAATGCTTTCATGTGTCTGGATTTTTTCACTGATAATCCTGTTACCATTTCACTCATTCACCTTTTAATAATAATCTTGTGTTCAAATTTAGTGATATTGTCCTGTTACTAGCAATTTTTATAAAAATTATTTTATTCCATGAATATCTTCTCCTGAATTGTCCTCCAAGTATTTTGTTCTTTTAAACTTCATATTTTGATTTATTGGCAACAGAAAAGAAAATTCTGCTATGACACAAGGTTGAAGCCAAATTTCCTTTTCATTCTTATGAATATAAAATGGCCAAACAAGATACATTGAAAAATATTTTTCTTCCTCAGTCTCAGAGTAGCACCCTTTTTTTTAAATTGAAGACTCCACATATGCTCGAGTCTTTTTCTGGAATTTCTATTTTATTCCACTGCTCTATTTGTCTTCCAGAAAGATCTCATTTAGCCTAACATTATAAAACGTCTGGAAAGAATAAGTTCACTCTGTTCTTGCCCAAGAACACCACAGTTCCCTTTGAAAAGTATGGTATTAGTGGAGTATAATTCAGCCATTGTAACAAGGTGGGCATATGTTAATGCTTGCAAAAACATGCCAACAAGTCAAGGTAACGAAGGAAGCCATCACAGAAAGTCATTTCCTGTGCCCGTTTGCAACCTCTCTTCCTTTTCTTACTGGTCCCCATCACCATGCAACTAATGCTTTCTCTTGGTATAAATTAATTTTACAGAATTGAAGAATATACTAAACACATACATCCTCTTTTGACTTACTTAAATGATCCGACATAATTATTCTGAGATTCATCCACATGCTTCATGGATAGCCATTCGTTTTTATTCTACAGTAATATTTTGAAAGATACATAGTCCATGGTTTGCTATTAGTTCACTTTTTGATGAATGTGTTCACTGTTTGTGTGCATCTGCATCTTGGAATTCAAGCTGCTATGGTCAAGCACGGGTTTTCCTACAGGCATGAATTTTATTCATCTTAGGTGAATGTAAAATAACAAGATATCTAGATAACAGAGTTCTATTCAGTAGCATAATGTTTCAGTACTGTTGTACCAGAAATAAAAGATATTTCTACATGCTCTTTGCCTTCAGCAACATTATCTCTGGTCAGTGTTTTCTTCTATTTTTTTTTTCTGAGACATTTGGTTAGTGAGCAGATATGTCTCATTATTGCTTTTTCTTTTTTGCATTTTACAAGAAACATGTGAAGTTGAGCATGATTTCATTGGCTTATTTGCCATACAGAGCTACTTCAGAAGTGTCTGCTCAGTTATTCTACCATTTGCAAAAAAAAACCAAAATGAGTTGCTGAGTTTTGTAATGAGTTTTGGTTTTCATTTTCCCTCTTTCTTATTTATTCTTGCATGCTAGTACTTTTTCTTGTAATAAGAAGCACAAGACTTGGCATATATTACTTGTATGGATGTTTTCAGGACTAACCATCTGGCACTGGGGTCTTTTGTTCCTTTCAAATGATTGACTTTGATGATTGCTTTTCTCCCCCAGTAGGATGCATAACACCTTCCAGTACTATGAAAACTAGACAGTATCGATAAAGCTTTCAGATGAGTACCGACATGATTCCCCCGTGTTCTGTAGCTCTGTATATGGTATCTTAGGCAATAGGGTCTTACTGGAGGGTAACTGAGAGCAATGGCCCATTGGGACCTCACCAATAACAAGTCTGAAAGAAATAACTCATTCCTGGACTTTTTATCTGGCAGCCTATGTTGACTAAGAGAGGAATTATCCCCCAGTTAACTAAATTAAAGCATCTCTATATAAATGTATGTGTGTGTGTATATAGGTATAGGTATAGGTTTATGTGCTTCTACAGTAGTAGGCTTCCACATGACTTTTTCAAAGGCCTTTAGCATTAGTTATCCTCTCAATACACTTTCTCTACTCTCCCCTTCTGTCCTCGACCCCACCTACTCCTTCTTGCTACTTATTTCTCATACCCTTTTATACCACACTCATTCTATCTCAGCTCTCTTGAAACTCCACCCCTCTTACTAGTGTCCGGCCTCTATGGGTATTCCAAATTAAGCACGCATGTGTAAATATTCAAAGCTAGCATCCACATAAGGGAATGAACGTGTGATGTTTGTCTTTCTGGGTCTGGGTTACCTCACTTAGAATGATTGCTTCCAGTGCCAATTAGCTGCAAACTTCATTATTTCATTTTTATTAACAGCCAAACAATATCCCTTTGTGTAAACGTACCATATTTTTATTATCCATTTTCAGTTGATGGACATCTGAACTCTTGGGACTGTTTACATTTTCTAGCTAATGGGAATAGAGCAGCAATGAACATGGAGGAGTAATTACCTTCAAACAGAATAAAGTGTCATCAATCTTGCCCATCTGTGAACTCTGTGAACTAAAATAATGACCAGTATGGTCACATTATGGACCTGAACAAACATTACAATTCCACAAACCATGCTCCGAGCAAAAATCAGTTTACAGGCATAAACTCCAAGACACTTGAGAAGCCAGGTAGACATGTACAGTGTTTGCTGGCCTGGTCACTAAGGTACATACTGCCTCTGGAGGAAAGGTTGGGAGTAGGTGGCTGCCTCCAGGGTAAAAGGATCAATATCCCCATTCCAAAAATATTCTGAAGAAATCTTTCCATTTACAAGTTAATGATTGCCCCTACGTGGACAAAAAGCAGAATAGGAGAGTTTCCATTCTCATTTGAAAAATATTCATTAAGGATGATAAAATTGCTATATTTAGTGTTGATGTAAAAAGAAAAGAAATAACAGCAAACAAAAGATAACTTAGATGGTAGACACTGGAAATGAATTTAAAGTGGAACTGAAACAAAAAGCAGACATTGAATGTAGCAACACAGAGAAAAAGAAGCATTTTAGTGGCCATAACCATGAGTTTACTATAAAGTAAAAGGAACAGAGGAAAATATCCCTAAATTTTAGCTAGCAGTAGAGAAAGAGCAGAGAAACAAACTGTCAGTATAAGAAATAGAAAACTACCAAAAGGATAAAAGTAAACAAGTGTCCTTCAGCAGACTATTAAATTACCATATGTCATATAAAGAAATATTACACAAGAACTTCCAAATCCACTGTCCAGTAAGATATCAATAAGCTCTCTACTCTGTTTCTTTGGTCACTTGTTTGGCATTATCCATACTATGACTCTCAACTCAGCACTATGCCTCCAGGCTGCATTCCTGAACACCCTGACACTTACAATCATCTACAAACTAAAAACGTACCCTCTGTTACATCAAGATGCCTTCAAATAAGCATGCCTGAATGCGGCCTACCTTAATCTCTGTCTCCCCTCCATTGGCAGCATTTTCAAAGCCAAGCATTTGCTCATTATCTCAAGTCAGTATTCTAGGATTTGTCCTTAAAGCTTTCAACATGTGCCAGACTTCACAATACTCTCATGCAGACTCTTCCTGGCCTAAGCATCTGCCAGTTCTGTCTCGTAGCTTGACAGCAGTCATTCTGCTCCAATGCCAGACAATCATAAATGATTTTATTCCCCACTCCTCTGTCACTCAGGACAAGAACCACGACCTCCTGCCAAACCTCCTAACTAATATCGGCCACTGTGATGTGAAAGCCCACTGCAGCCAGGATACTCTGTTTTATAATTTTTCTTTATTCTTTAGAATTTCATAAAAGTATAAAATGAAATGTGATCCTAGCTAGTCGCATAATCCCCTCCAAAACACATATATACCTGGCAAACATTCCCCCTTGCCAACTTCCTGTCTATTTTTTTTTTTTGTGATAACTAAGTCCAATTAGAGCTATCCATGTATAAGTGGGTATTGATAAAGCCATTGGAGCATTGCCTACCAGTGTCCACACTCTAAAAGACAAATGATAACCAAATGCCAGTATCTCCTTTATGACGAGTGAGGCCTGGAAAACACCTCTCCCATCTTGCAGGGGTTTTGTCTGGTTGATACTGTGCAGGTCTTGTGTAGGTAACCATAGCTGCTGTGAGTCCATGAGTTCGATAGTCATGTCAGATCTGGAAGGCAGCACTCATTTCACAGCCTTCCTCTCATCTTCTGAGGATTACACTTTCTGCCTCCTCTTCTGCTTTTTTCCCCTGAACTTTAGTAGGAGAGGGAACTGATACAGATGTCTCATTTAGGGCTGAGCATTCAACCTCTTAATCTCAGAAAATGCTTTTTTAAACATACTTGTATTGAATCACATACCTCAATTCTACTCCAGTCTTCCCATATCCATCCTCCACCCTGTAGCCTCCCCCCCAAAAAAAGGTCAAAATAAAACAAAAAACCGTGTGGATCCCTGCTGGCAATGACCTGCTCCTCTATCAACCGAAGCATTCTGTGCGTGTACCATTCCACTCCTCCGTCTTTCAGGTCTCTCCCTCACATACTCATCACAGCAGCCTTGGAGACTGCTGTGTATCCTGCAGTATACCCAATCAGTCCACACAGCTTTTCTTGAGCATGTTCAATGCAATGAATAGTTAGGATAGTTCAAGGCCTCTGGCTTCCCTACAGTGTCAATACTGGACCTTCACAGAGGCTTTCGGATATCCTGCTCTTGCCCGGAGTTGTGGGGATCATGCACCTATGGATCCCACAGGGCCAGCTCCTACACAAGCTCCAGCAGCTCTTAGATAGAGAAGATGTTGGGGTGGGCCAACTCAAAGCCCTGAATCTAGGCCTGAGTGGAAGTTGAGTTGGTCAGCCTATCAGCTTTCCCACATCCACGCCATCAGAGCTGGCTCCCTCGCTGACCAGGCGAGGGATAGGACCAGCTCTCCTGCTCTCCCATGTCCAGGTTTCTGGTGCCAGTTCTCCGGCATGCATGTCCTGAAAACGGCTATTTTAAAATGAAGAGAAAATATAATTTTTCATTCTACAAATTTGTAATGACTTGGTGTCATACTTAAAAATAATATTCAACCTTCCCGCCCTGCCTAGGAATCCTTACAGTTACTGATAATTCCTCTCTACTCACACCATGCGCTATTTCATTGTCCAGGAGACCGTCTGATGTTTCATCTCAAATGACTTTCTGAACCATGCAGTTTAACGAAAGACCATTGCCCTTCCCACCATCACACCGCTCTCCTGTTGCGTTGCTCATCGCTACCTGATACTGTCTTCTTTTGCTTTATGATCACCCTATTCCCAAATGCAAAAACCAACACGACCCTGAGAAGGTAAATTCTGTACTCAACGAACAAATTAAAGGAACTAATTTGTACTGAAAATATTAATGTGTCTCTTCTAGTTTACATTCTGATAGTGTGTTAAACACCATGACCAAAAGAGTAGCACAGAAAGGAAGGGGATTTTCTTTCAACTCGTAGATTTCAGGACATCATTGAGGGAAACCAAGACAGACAATGAAACAAACTATGGAGGGATGATGCTTACTGGCTTGCTTCCACTGGTTTGCAAATCTACTCCTGCTCTCATTTTTTTTCATCCCTGAACCACTTGCCCAGGAAAGATACAGTTAACGGTGGTCTTGGCTCTCCCACATTAATCCTTAATCAAGAAAATGCTCTACCTACATGCCAACAGACCAATCTAATGGGGGCAATTCTTCAGCTGAGATTTGTACTTTCCTGATTTCTTATAAAGACATAAAATTAGAATAAAAGAAACAACAACAACAAAAAAACCCAAAGATTTAAATGCCTCTGAAACACTGACTTGGTAAAGAACTAAATTTGTATTTTTGATTTACACATTTGGAAATACTTCAAGATTTTTGTTGTTGTTTATTGTTGATCCATATTTCTTAAGTTAACAGTTGTAAGCCTTGTTCTAGAAAATAAACCCAGGGTTTGGTAAAGAAAGATGATTATCATGTTTAGTTTTTCTGGTTCTCTTCTTTTTATGTAAAGTCTTATCTTAAAATGTTCATCTACAATCAGTCTGCATTTAAATCAAATTCATAGAAATACTTCATTTTGGGGTACCGAGGAAGGCTCAGGGGGAAAGGAAGAAGGGATGAGAGGGGGCTCTCTGGTTGGTGTGCAAAATGAATAAAAAACATTTTTTAAATAAAAAATAAAATAAAAAAGAAATATTTCATTTTAAGATAAGCCCCACTGCTGAAAAAAAATCATCATACACTTTAGATACATGGCCCAGAGGCCCCTGATCTAAAAGCTGCCTCCATGTTAACTAGCTTTCATGATACCAGACATACCATGCAAGTTCCAAAGGAGAAAAGCAACCAGAAGTCCTGCCCATCTATAGTGCGTAAGAACCACTACAACCAGCATGATTTAATAACCATGAGGATGCAGTAGTGGCATAAATACCTTGGCAGTAACCAACAGCTCTCTAATTGGACACAACATTCACTCAACGAGAGGAACACTATACTTGATACAGGAAACATATCCAACTACCCAGGGCTAGTGAAGTCATGGACCTTGGAGGAGAAGCTATAATCAAGACTTAAATTAAAGCTTTATAATCCCTAATTATACTCTCAATGTTTGTCCTTATATCCACAGATAAGTGAAGTCCTCATCCACTATCAAGGAAACCTTTCTTTTGAATGGACAGAGCCCACTATAATAAACCACAACCAGTAAAAATACAGAGTTGTGAAAGAAAGAAATGACTGAAAGCCGCATATACAGATGCTTCCACCAACTTCATATTTACTTTCATATTGATATCAGGGAAAACACGATTTAGGAAGAGAAAAACTAATACTTCACAAGGATAGAGTCTACAGGACCATGGACTTAAACTAATGGAAATAAAATGTTGAATAGTATAGGAAGGGAGATAAGCTTTCATTGAGCTAATCCAAACAATGAAGTTGTATGCTCTTCAGTCAAAATACTTTTCAAAAAAACTCAAGATGACATTTTAAAAAAATATATTTTCCATTCACCAACCAGAAAATCACCACAACTATCATATGACTGTATGATGTTTAGAATCAAGACATGGCCTCTTCATCCACCGCTCTGAGAATACACAGCTAGACAGAAATTCTCACTTTTGTTGGATCAACTGGGCAGATGCTCCAGGTGACTTTCTGGCTCTAAACACAAAGAGTATTCTAATACAGTTGAAAAAATAAAATGTGGGTTCCAAGTTCTCTTGAGGTCTTGAAGCCTTAGCTTACCTAAGCACTCATATTATGTGGAAATTGTGGACAAGATTTTAAGCACTAAAGCTGAGTTGGTTTAGACCATCTCTAAGCTTTTTTTTTCAGCTTTAGGATTTAATTTTCTATTTCAAATTATGTAGTGACTCTTCATATCCATGAAATATATTTGCTTTTACAAATTCAGGAAAGTATCTGTCTTCATGCTAGCTAACTTTAAGTGAGAAAGAAATAAGTCTAATTCCATTTTGGATTAAGTACTGATCTCATAATGTCTCTTATTTATTATATATTATCACCTTGGTCTATTTTAGCTATTATAACACAACACCATTAATAGGGTAGCTTTTAAACACTAAAAAATTATTTCTTATATTTTTTTGAGGTTATGAAGTCTGAAACTGAGACACTGGCCTATTTGACATATTCTCAGCAATACTTTCTGATACATGGGCCCTGTCATTGTGATATGTCTGCAAACAGCATTAGGAGCACTTGAACTCTTGTATTATGGCACTAATAGTATTAATAAGGGCTTCGCCTTTATGACCTAGTCACCTTCTCGGGGTCTCACCTCCAAATAGTCTCCTGGGATTAGATTTTAGAGGAATAGATTTGGAGCACAGCTATTACTTAATGTTACCCTCTCTGTATATAATCTCATTGGCTTCAGGGATCAATGAGATGTAAGGGCAAGTGCCAGTTAATGTCATACTGAGATGTGAAAATAAAAATTCAGAGATGTTGTATTGAGAGTTCTCCCAAGTAAAGCCAAATGAGGGAATGAATTTCAGATATTTTTATATTCTCTTTTAATGCCATTCTTCCTAGACACTCATTAATAAAGTTATATTACCATGTGATATTAAATTTGTACAAAATTTAATTATAGAGCAAGCCATATTTTTAAATATAAGTCACACAATTCTTATTACCTCACAAAAGGAAAACTTTATGACATGAATAAAGATAAAGGAAATTATGATAAATATTTTTATTTTTCTTATTGTTCACTACTTTGTTGACTCTTTGTTCTGCTAGAATGTAAAATCAATTGCAGGAGGGATCAGCCTGCCCTGAAAACTTGTTGACCACCAGGTAAAGAAGACCTACCATGGAGGCTTTCCAAAACATGTTGCTTGAGTGAATGAGTGAAGTATGGCTTAAAACATTAATGCCGCCGAGCGGTGGTGGCGCACGCCTTTAGTCCCAGCACTCGGGAGGCAGAGCCAGGCGGATCTCTGTGAGTTCGAGGCCAGCCTGGGCTACAAAGTGAGTTCCAGGAAAGGCGCAAAGCTACACAGAGAAACCCTGTCTCGAAAAAACCAAAAAAAAAAAAAAAAAACCAAAAAAAAAAAAAAACATTAATGCCAAGCTTCTTCAGTAAGCCTCATATTACACAAGACCAGGGATTGAACAACATTTGTACAGAAACACACATTAAGTGTGCAATCATAAAATGTAGGTTTATGAAATGCCACAAACAGGTCATGCTATTAAGATTAAATTTGGGTAGGGCAGAGAAATGAAACAATTGTCTGCATATCACCTTTGAACAGTTTATTTGAAGAATACAGAAGCATGAATTTTCATAGTTAAATTGATGTTGAGCTCCACACCTTAGTTTTGTTATTATTTATATTGGGATGTGTCTTTTTTTATCTACCTTATGTTACTTTCCTGTTAGTTTCACTAACACAAGAAGAGGACTGTCCGTCTTGATTGTTTTTAAGGGGAGAACAATAGAAGATTCTGAGAGAATTAAATGGGAGAATTAAATGACACAGAGATGGAAAGGAAATGATATGCAAATAGATCAAAGATAAGGGTTGGCAAGTGAGCAACAGTCAAGTGGTAGGGCAGAGATGGTAAATTGGAGAGGCAAGAAAACACTGCCGAATACATTCCATATGGATCCGCCATTAACCCCAAGGTGAAGACTGACTGAACATCATAGAGCATCTAGTTTTTTTCTGATTCATTCATTTTACCTGTTACTAAAAATATCTGGAAGGGGTTTCCTTGTTCTGTAATTGACATCGTGGCTATGAGATACTGATGCTACAGGCTGGTAAGATAGCTCAGCAGGAAAAGGTCCCAGCTTCACTGGCCTGACCATCTGAGACAACCAGAGTCTGATCCCTGGAACCCAGGTAGAAGGAGAGAAAGGACTCCAGAAAGTTGTCTTTTGTCATCTATATACACACCTGCATGCTCACGCGCGCGTACGCGTGCGCGCACCCATACACACAGACACCATAATCATCATACACACACATACTCACACTACGTCACACACGCAATCACACACACACACACACACACACACACATACCATCATCATATATACACACACACTCACACCATCATCATCATACACACACAACCACACAATAATAAATATAATAATGCTGAAAATTTTTTTAGTTATGTATTTAGAACTACCATTTTAGATGCCTAAAGTACTTCTTGCTCTGTTCGTGAAAATTTAGCAAGCTTTCAGTTCACTTGTGATTATCACTTTAAAACTAAATATCATATCCCTTCCTTTCTGCTTCTGTTTCTATATGCTTTACATAAGTTTCTTTTTTCTAAATAATGCCACAATCTAGGAGGATGCTCTTTCAAGAAGATAACTGGACTGGCTGTGGTAGCATATTCCTTTAACCCCAGCACTTGGAAGGGAGAGGCAGGTGGCTCGCTGTGAGTTTCAGGCCAATCTGGTCTTTATAGTGGATTCCAGCCCAGCTAAAGCTACATAATGAGATCTTGTCTAAATGAAAAGAAAAGAAAAATTTAAAAGATGTTTGAAATGATACATTAATATAAATCTAACAAGTCAGAAATCAAGGGAGGAGACAAGACAAAAGAAGGCAAAGGATCAGTCACAAATAGGAGGTTGGATGTTTTAAAAAAAAAACAACAACACATGAGGCTCATATTTCTCAAAAATAACTGGACTTCCAGTCTTCATTGCATTTAAGACACAAATTGTAGATATTCTGGCCACTCCTCAACACAGATGCATTGCATTCTCTCTAGTGCCAGAACACAGCAAGCTCAGTGAGTCAGAGAGCTGACTCGAGAAGAGGTGTGTGGGATCTAGAGAGAGTGGAAAGATGCTGAGAGCTGGGCGGTGCTAAGGAGCATCTGCAGAGAGCAGCTGAGAGGATGAAGTGATTGGTGGGAGAGTTAAGCAACTGCACCGCTTTGGAGAGAGAAGAGTGGTTTGGTGGAGGTTGTCTCATGGCCTGGCATTGCTGGGGTGGGTTGACTTGGCTGATGTGAATAAGTAGTGGGATTTAGCTGATGTGAATAAGTAGTGGGTCCCTCTATGGGGCGGGGGTGGGGGGGCGGGGGTGGGGGGGCGGGGGTGGGGGGGGCGGGGATTCTGTGATGGCTCAGTCTGAGCATTAGGATGCTTTCTTGAAATGAGGATGGGTTTTCCTTGTGTTTCTTTCAATCTGTTTCTCTTTCTCTTGACTTCCCATTATTAATCTTCTTTCAAACTGAAGAATATGGTGAGAATTCTACTTGATATTTTGGGCATCAGTGAGCCAAGGAAAGCTAGGAGCAAGGCACTTGCTTGATCTCTGAAACCACCTCAGCACACAACTGATTTCTTACTTAAAATGTGTTGCTACAGGAAACCAGTAGTATAGGGAAATATATGTAAAAATGGAGAGAATTGTTTACAGAGCTTGGCAAGCTGTGAGAGAATTTCATCTATTATAATTATCCTGTAGACATTTGTACTGTATTTACAATGACCCAGATATAACTCTGGGTGCTATCCACATTAACTCAGACCTCCCATGGTAGATGGTGTAATTTTCCCCATTTATCAAATGAAGACAATATTTATAATTGTCCATGAGATCCAGAAACCAGGAGATGTTCCCTTCAGAAAGAAACATACTGTGTGCATAGACATCACTGGAGGACAGAGCAGTTCTTTATTCAAGAACAGGGGATAAAACATGCAACAACAGAAATGAACATTTGAAAGTCAAAATAGGAGCATTTTATTTCAGATATGAGTTATCTAGTCACATTTAGAAAAGTAATTTTAGCTTAGCTCGTCGTTTTTCAATTTTGACATTTAATCAGACAGAATTTCTGCGCATTGTACATCTTAAACTCCATCCTTCACTATTTTTCTGTTCCCGGGCATCCTTTTCATATTAAAGTGTTAGCTAGACTTTGTTCAATCGGAGTTAAAATGACAACATTGTCTGTGTCCCCTGGGAGCTGAGCGACATGAGATTTGGTTTGGAGTCATATGGATATAAAGCATTTTTACTTTTCTATTTTATATGTTCTCATTCAAAGCATACATTTTTAGGAAATTTCTCAGTAAAAGCTCTGAAAGTCGGAGGTGATGGGGATATAATTAAGGATGTTGGTAGAACAGAACATTGTCCCTTGATAATGCTCAGCGTTCCCGTGGGAAACACAAAGGGGCAAACGTGGAAGCAGGAGGTGTCCATTCACCAACAATGCCTTATAACAATTAATTTGCTTTTAGTATACAACCGATGAATGCAAGGGTAATTACGGTCCCTGCAGATGACGAGTCATTGTTCTCCTGGCTCCTTTCTTCTAGACTGGTACAAATCACAGTTGGCAGCTGCTTGCTGCCACACTTTATATTTCCAGCTAAAGTTTATGTCTCCTGTTCTGTGTGCTACTTTTTGCCACGCTTTTCCTTTTTTTCCCCTGCATCTTCTCTCTTTCTCAGTTCCTCCCCATCCTCTTCTGCTTGGCCTCTTCTACTCTTCTACTGATTTTACACTTGCTTACCTACAATAGCTTAGAGGGGGTTTTCAAACCTGACTATAGACCACAGTCAAAGAAATATTTAAGCACTAATAATCCCCTTTCAGTCCCACCCCCACGAGATTCTGATCCAGAAATATTCCACTCCACCAATGGAAATCATCAGCCAACTATTGGCTTTGGATTGGATAATTGCTTGAAGACAGCTTTCATGACCCACAGTTTATATTATTTTAATTACCTCAGTCAAGTTTCAATTGAGTGTTCTGGAGAAAAATCATCAATGTGCAAAATTCTGTGCCATCCACTGTAGAGCCAATGAAGTACAAAGTCCCACCTGCTTCCTAAACCATCAACAGCTCTTAAGTCTTGACACAATGTCTTGTCACAGGGTTTTCAGCTTCCCTGTTATTTTAATTAAAACACCATGAAAAAGCTTGTGGGGCTGCTGCACAGAGAGGCACTTGCAAGAAGCATGGCTATGATGACCACCTCTTTCAAACCCATTAGCAGAAAAAAAAAAACCCTCTGGATGAAGGCACAGCCAGCAACTGTTTCAGAGACTCAAGCATCTGAGCCAAAAACCCAACACAAGGAAGATGGCAGTATGCCTCAAAACTCCCCTTCCCATGCCTGTTCCAAAGTAGGAAATGGCCATCTTGACTTCTGTGTCTCTGATACCTCAGAGTTAACAATGAGAATTATTTCAAATGTATCATAAAAGTCTCCTGGGTTTCCAGGTTTTGAATTTCTATTATATTTCATCAAAATAAAGGTGTTTCTGTCTTTTCATGATATAAAAGTAATGATTAGTCATGTTTATTACTTTTTAAAAATAGGGAATTAAAAATTAAGAAAATTAAACCCACAAAATACTTATCCACTAAAAATTCCTATTTCTACTATAATCATGATTTATGAGAAGCAATGATGAGAATGTCCAGTTCAATATAGTTACTTACAAATTGTTTTGTTGCAGGACTGTTTTTCTGGATCTCTAAATAGCTTATTCAATTTGAAAAGTAAAGTGATAAAATCTGATAATACATTTATACTTTGCATATATCTTTCACATATCCTTCTATATAATATGTATATGATACAGGCACACACACACACACACACACACACACACACAGGCTACAGAGTCAATCTCACCCAGACATAAAGTGCTTCACCAACAAGCTTAGTACCCTAGGTTCAGTCCCTGGCACTGACTAAATGTGGGAAATCGAGGAAATCCTGAGTGAATGTATATTATTGACCAGGACCAATGCCTCAGACCCATGGGAACTGACAAAGCCTTCCTTAGGTGAGGCTCAGGAAATTGTCAAAGCCTTCTCTGATTCCTGTGCCAATGTTGGAAGTGTATACAAAACTAAGAGCCACAGCTTCCTCCTCCGAAATGTTTACCGCCTGAGATACTCCCCTACAGGTATGCCCCACTGTGGCTTGTAGCAGGAATCTTAAAGTTCTTATTAATAAAATCAAACCTGGTGCCAGTTATTGGGGTGAATACTGGAAGATCAGAGACTCAGAACAAGCCACAGCTAACCTTACCTTGCCAATCCCTCAGCTGGCCTTGTTTCCTCAGACTGGAAGCCTGTGAGTCCTCATCCAAATGAATCTCAGCTGAACTGCTGCTAAAAGCCTAAAAGCTTAACCAGCTCTCCTGGTTTTCACACCTTATATACCTTTCTACTTTCTGCCATCACTTCCTGGGATTAAAGGTGTGAGTCACCATGCCTGGCTGTTTCCAGTGTGGCTTTGAACTCACAGAGATCTGGATGTATGTCTGCCTCCAGAAGGCTAGGATTAAAGGTGTGAGTGCCACCATTTTCTGGCCTCTATGTCTGTCTAGTGGCTGTTCTGTTCTCTGACCCCAGATAAATTTATTAGGGTGCACGATATACTGGGGAACACAATATCACCACAGTGGCTAGCTAACCTCTCCCCTCCAGCTGGAGGTAAGACACACACTGAGATTCCAGGTTATCAGGCAGTTGATTCTGCTCCTTCAGCATGAGCATGGCCACTCAATCCAAGCACTTCTGTATGTGTGTCTGTCCCTTCTTCATTTCCTGTTGTCCTAGTCAACATTCCAGGACCAAGGGGTGTTGGAAATTCATTCATAATACAGAGCATTTATGACCTATTATGTAATATTTCTCCTATTCTTCAACACCTAAAGTATTTCTCATTTCCTACTGTTATAAACAGAATACTTATAATTTTATTGCTGTGGGATGTTCTGTACGCGATGAATGTGTTGCTCTGATCGATTGACAAATAAAAAGCTGATTGGCCAGTAGCCAGGCAGGACATATAGGCGGGACAAGCAGAGAGGAGAATTCTGGGAAGAGGAAGGCTGAGTCAGGGTAGACACCAGTTGCCGTCCAGGGAGCAGCATGTAATGGCACATGAGTAAAGCCATGGAACACGTGGCAACATATAGATTAACAAAAATGGGCTGAGTTTAAATGTAAGAGCTAGTCAGTGGTAGGCCTGAGCTAATGGCCGAACAGTTTTAATTAATGTAAGTTTCTGAGTGATTATTTTATAAGCGGCTATGGGGTCTGTGGGGCTGCGCATGACCAGAGAAAACTTCATCTACATTTTATAATGCATTTTCTTTATTTACCAGGTTGCTTAAAACATAACCTACAAATATTAAACCAGTCAAAAGTCCAGCAAAAATATTTAGGGGCCCTTGAAGTCTCACTCCTGCCTGAGGCCCTGTTGACCCTTGATGGATGCTTAGAAAGAGAGTCAGTTTTCATCATGGGGAAGACCCCCAAAATATTTCTCATGGTCCAGCGGATGGTCCACACCCATTCAAATGCCAGCAGTGCTATGTAGTTATTTAAAAAAATAAAAATAAAAAGAAGTTGATGAAGTTGGGAGGGGAGTCTAGGAGGGCCCTGAGAGGGGGAAGAAAGGATGGAATGATCAAAAGACGTTGTTTACATGTATGGAATTCTCACAGAATAAGCCTTTTTTAAAGATTTCCTCAATATGAATTTTAATAGGAAAATTCCCGAATCCTATTTAAATTTTATGGGCCTGCTTGTTCTATGGACATGTCCACTGATCTTCTGAAATGTACTGTTCATTCCCTCGAGATGTCTGAGCTGCATGAGGCTCCCTAGAATCTCCTGTTCAGCTCTTGTGCTTACAGCTGAGCTGTGAAGAGTTCTTGGTGAGACCTGAGCAGTTTGTCCTCATTGGGGGCACCACTGCTAACCAAAGCCAGACCGTCATTCCCTTTGCCCAAATCCTATGGACCTAAGACACAGTTCAGCAAAGACGGGACATTAGCAAAGGACTGTAGCATGGCCAGAATAGCAAAAATAAGTAAATACATAGATAGATAGATAGATAGATAGATAGATAGATAGATAGATAGATAGATAAGCCTGGAAACTGTCCAGCTCCTCTTTTTGCAACAGGAATCCCTTCCTCCCATTTCCCAGCAGATTCATCCCTGGACACAGCCATGTTATCGCCTGCATGAAGATGGGAATCAGCAGAGGGGCCTTATGAAAATGTGATGATGTAGACCCCATTCTGACTAAGTAAATTGGAATCCTTGGGAAATAAATCCAAGAAATGAATATTTTTTTAAAGTTCCTTTTCTTAACTCTATTGTGCAGTCAGGTAAGAAATAACTGTTTTTGATGCTTCATTAAATCTTTTATTTTCCATTTTATTTTTTGGCTTGTCAGTCAAAATTACACACTACTTCTTGCTTTTAGAATTCAAGAGGTTTCTTACTGTTTTTTTTTTCTTCTCTTTTTCTACATACACATGCACACACACACACACACACACACACACACACTTACACACTACCTTAAAACACAATCTTTTCATGCCTAAAAAGTTGTTTTTCTAAATAATAAATGAAGTTTTCTTCTACCAGAAAGCCCATTATTTTGTAAAGTACATGGTCAAATCTCAGTCACCTTCAAGTGATGATTTTTTCACTTTTCCTACTTATCATTTTAGGATATTTAATAACAAAAAATATATACTTCAAGAAGATCCCATGATGTTTGTTTGTGGTGTCAGTGGATGGGAAAAAAAAACAAAAAACACTGAGCTTGAAAAAAGTTCAAATGATCTTTAGGTCTCTACCCCCAGCCATCAGACTGTGGGCTCTCACTTCCCCAGGGGATTTTTACATGAATAACAAAGAACTTGGACATGTTCCATATGTGGGTGCTTGCCCATCCTTATAGCGTACATTATGCCAGCTGTTCAAAGTCTGAATGCTAACATGTATGCCCCACCAGTGCCTACTGCGTACTCCACATGGTAGCGACACAGCTCCTACTTACTGTTAAATCTTCTCATGTTTATGGAATAATTGGATTTATGCCATCTCAAAAAAGAAAAAAATATCTTTGCAATGTTAAGGATAGAACCCACGTCCTTGTACTTGATAAGCATACTCCTACTTCGATGAGTACCCGGCCTCAATAGACACTTATAAATTAACTAAAATAAAAAGTTGTAAGCTTCAATGACAAATTACATCAGCATAGTGTAAGCACGAATTTTTAGAAGGTTTTATTAATAAAAACAAACCTGGAGCCAGTTATTGGGGTGAACGCTGAAGGATCAGAGAAGCAGAACAAGCCACAGCTACCTCACCTTGCCAATTCCTCAGCTGATCCTGTTTCCTCAGACTGGATGCCTCTCAGCTGAACTGTGTTGCTCAAAAGCCTAAATGCTTAACCAGGCAAAAGCTTCTAGTTTCTGGTCTTCATGCCTTCTATATCCTGCCATCACTTCCTGGGATTAAAGGCTCTTGTTACCACTCCTGGCTGTTTCCAGTGTGGTTTTGAACTCACAGAGATCCAGAGGCAGAGATCCATCTGCCTCTGGAATGCTAGGATTAAAGGCATGTGCTACCACTGCCTAACCTCTATGTTTAATATTATGGCTGTTCTGTTCTCTGACCCCCAGATAAGTTTATTGGGGTGCACAATGTATCAACCACAGCACAGAGTCAAAGCAATGTCCTTTGGTTCACTCTAAACTTATAATAATACTCTATAATGCAAGGTCACAACAGGTGGTGCTTTCCAAAATAACGTGTATTTTGTGTCCTGAAACTTAAGCAGGAGCAGCCACTGGAAGGTATCAGTAGTAAAGGGCTGTCATTGATTTCACAGTGATATCTACTTGCCTGAAAGACAACTGGCCCTAGCAGAAAAATCAAGAAAAAGTTCAAAACTGATTTATTTGAAGGGACTGGGAGAACTTGCATACACCTATTTGCATAACACACAATGCTGACTGTTCAGGGGTGACAATTCTTCCTAACTAATGGGCTGCTGCTAATGGAGCCATATGCAACCTTTGTTCTGGGTCTTTCAGCATATTTATTTGCCCTGTCCATGTAGCAGAGACCCCTCAGTGAGAGTTTCTAGACTCCTTTCTTTCCATTTTTGGAGAAGGTCTCATAGGTCTTGGGTAATATCAAATTCCCAATGGATTGGAAAATGACTTTAAAATTCTGCACACACCACCATATGATTTTTAATGCTGTGCTGGAAATGAACCCCAGATCTTTGTGCATCCTCTGTAAATATTCTACCAGTTGAGCTGCATCCTCAGCCCCAGAATCACAGGCTCTAGAGACGTCACCAGCACAGTAAACATCAGTTGCCATGCCTATCCGGAGAATGTAAGTGCTCTGTTTCACTCACATAAAGTAAATTTCCTAAGATCTCTGAAGCTGTCAGCCTCTTCCAGCCACTTCACACATTGTCTTCTGTTTATCTTACAGAAACCACTCCATCTTTCAGTCATTTCAAAACTATGCTTTGAGGTCTGTTATTTTAAGGGTGCTTGGGAATCATTCCGTTATAGGACTGTAGATCAGCTGCCTCAAGTGGCCTCTTAAATGTTTGAAAAGAAGATAAGTTAGAAAATTAACAGAAATTATTATTTGGAAATCTTGGCTCTAAGGTAATAAATAATGAAGATATAATATATACATTTGTATCTATGATATATATATATATATACACATATGTACACAGTATATTTCACCTAAACAAAAAGTAATTCCTAAAATTTATTGATGACTATTTGAGTATACAAGGGGCTGCTAATATTGGAAGATGCATACATATTTGTGTATATATACGTATATGTAAATATGATATATATATATCTCACATAAACAAAAAGTAATTTCTAAAAGTTTATTGAAGGCTATTTGAATACAAGAGGCTGCTACCGTATATGTTTTGAGTAATTTCAATAAGACAAAGAGCCCTTCTTCATGTTTTTGCTTGCACATGAAAGCTGAAGGTTGCTTTTACAGAAGTGGAGAGAACCGCTTACCAGAGCCTGAGAATAATTCATGCAGGGGATGTAGATGAGATGATTAAAGATTTCAGAGACACAGGCAGATAGGAGAAAAGAAATGCAATCTCCTACATCACAGAAGGAGAGTTGACATTGGCAGTAATTAATTGTATATTTCAAAATTATTAGTAGATATGGAGTTTGAATACTTTGATTTTTCCCCCCAAAGAGGAAATAATAAATGTTGGACATAATACTCCAATTACACCAATCTGATCATAACACCATGTATGCATGTGGTAATGTGTCACAGTGTACCACATAAGTATGTGTAATTATTATCCAGCAAAAAAAATTAACTTGTAATAAAAATATGATATTTCTTTCATGTGGGGAAAGAATACATTACTTTTAATCAACTGAATTTTTTGTTTAGATGCTTCTTATGTTAAGAGTATTCATTCTTTTGTATAATATTCTGAAGGTATCTGCATAAGAAACAACTTTTTTCTAAGCTTTCCTCTCCATTACTACTTTCAAAACCTTGTATTCACAATCCACAGAATAGTAAAGGAAATCTGTCAGTAACAAAAAATAGGTGAAAGATGTATAAATAGTGTTTTTCAAAAACATCAAATATTCAGATACTCATCCTTGGAAATTATCTCCAGATTCCTTTGCCATTTCTTAACTTTCAATTCTTACAGGGTGACAGAGTTCATATAAGATGGTCTTTCAGGGATGCTATTCTATTGCAGTCCCCAAATTGGCTCCAAATTAACTAGTATGTGAAGTTTTCTAAACCCTAAAACATAGAAATCAACCAAAAGGACTTTTCTATTTTATATTCATTTCAACTCACAAATTAAACAATCACCAGAAACTCTTTTGGCATATTATTCACTTGTCAGGTCTGTGACTTCATTCTCTTAATTTTTTCTCCTATAACTTTTAGTTTTATGATCAAATTTTGAGATACTGTCTTCTTCTTCTTCTTCTTCTTCTTCTTCTTCTTCTTCTTCTTCTTCTTCGGAGATACAAAGAAAAGTGGATACAGTTAAATTCTCTGAGCGGAGATGGTCACAATTTCTCTTTGTAATTAGTTAATCTTAAAATACAAGACAACTGGCAATGAGAAACAAAATTAAAGCATCTTATTCTCTTAAAACGAAATCCTCATAAAAAGACAGCAGCACTGAGGAGAAGGAGGGTGGCGTCACGAGCCAGACTGAAGAAGGAGAAGATGAATATGACATGCTAAAAAAAAGGTACCACCATGTGGTAGAGCATAGATGAAAAATATGGGTTAATTTAAGCTGTCAAAGCTAGTTAGAAACAAGCCTAAGCTACTGGCCCAGCATTTATAACTAATATAAGTCTCTGTGTGGTTACTTGGGAGCCAGTTGACAGGACAGAGCTGACTGGTGGTCCTAATAGAAAAAACCTCGCCTGCAATTTGAGCTAGTTCTATCATTGTTTTCTAGAGAGGATCTTTATCTGAAGCTCAGGTTGACCGTGAAGTTGTGTTCTTCCTACTAGAGCCTCCAAAGCACTAAGATTGTAGGTGCCCATCATCATGCCTAGCTGGTTAGGTTACATTTTTTAACAATAATATTTTATTTGAAAATTATTCAAATGTGATAAAATTTTAAAAGATTTGAGATTAACTCTCTTCCTCCGGCCCCTTCCCCATTTCTTCTTCTTCATCTGTCTTTTGTGCCAGTCTTAAGCACATTGTCCACGCAGTCCACGATTCAAATTCAAAGCTGTTTACTATGGACTTCTGGATAACAATTCACATTCACAGGCCATCCTATAGTTTTCCAAAAACAGAAATGAATTTCATCTGTTGTTAGAGAGTACCCTTTATTTTGTTGATGGTATGAATTTGTCTTTAACTTCTAAATCCATCATTATTTCTGTACGTAAAGTCACGTGACTGCCAAAGGGATTTCTAAGGTTCATTTCCCAAGCTGTGGCTTTGGGGCTACAGTGAGTGGAAATATAAATAGACAAAAGATAAAACATGACTGATAAGGAGAGCATCCCCAGAAATTTTCCTGCAGCCACACTGTTTAGCTTACCCTTGTAAGGATTTGCTCTCAGTTAGACCGGGAAATCAGCCAAGGCACGAGGCTCATGACACAGTGTGCTGTTACCAGCTTTTCTGATGTTACCCTTGTGCCTTAACTCTGAAAATATTACAGTTCACATTTGCACCGTGTTCATTACTATAGCAGCACCAAACAATGAGCAAACCAGTGATCAGACAGATCAGCAGTCAGGCAGACCAATGGATAGGTTTGGAAATACATACATACACATACATACATACATACATACATACATACATACATACATACATATGTACACACATATATATTCAGAGAGGGAAGCTTTTTGTTTTAGTACAAATTCCATTCTAAGGGCATCTGAATTCAGACATTCATAAGCAATGATAAAAAGAAAAATCTCCTGCAGAATACCTTTAGGTTCTTTGCCTCTCTTTAACCTGGAAGCCAAGACAGAACTATGGGAAGTTGCTTGTTGAGACTTCTCTCTGAGCTACTCTAAAATCTATTTCTTTTATAAAATATTCTATGTTTTAAAGTTATTTGTATATTGTGTGTTTGTGTGTGGATATGTGCCCATGAGTACATGTGCCTGGGCTGGAAGAAGGTGTTCAGCCCCTGGAGCTGGAGTTACAGGCAATTGTGAACTGCCTAAAGTAGATGCTGTGAATTCAACCCAGTCCTTTGCAGGAGCAGGAAGTATTCATACCTACTGATTATCTCTGCAGAACCTCGAAAACTCTTTTCAGTTAGCATTAGTATTCCTGTCCCTGAATTATAGAACATGCCCTTGGCCCAATGCCTACCTCAAGGCAAATTGTCTCATTTTTTTAGATTCCCACATTGTGTTTGGACAGCAATGTAGAATTCCTAATTGAAGTAGGAAAGAGGGAATTGTGTTAAGAAAATCAACCAGATTTGAACTCACAACTATGGGAATTGATAGGGAATAGGGAATCAATAGTGAGTCCAATGGTTGTTGTGTTTAAGTAGTTACTGGGGAGCTGTGGAATACAGGTACATTTCTTTTTAAAAAATGACTTCAGACACTATTGGTCCACCGAGAAAACTGAGTGGCTGCAGTAATCTACTTGAACTGCATCAAATATGACACAATTCGATATTGTTAGTGCATGTGAAATTAAAGGAAGATTAAGTAGTAACTCATTTGCTCCTTAGATTTCCACACACCTCCCTCTATTGGCAGCATCACACACTCAGACTTTGATGGGATCAATAGGTCCTCATCCTATTGGCCATCCAGGACTTTCTGAGGTCAATCAAAATCATGATAGCTGACATTATAATTATCAAAGTCTCCTATTGTTTTTTTTTATTTCTGCACTTAGCAGATTACAAAGTATTTTAACATAAGTGTATGATCACTTGAAGGGCAGAATAATATTTTGGATTAGATGTGCACTCACATGCAGATACTGAGTATCTCTGAGATTGTACAAGATGTACCTGAGTCCTTGCTTTGAAAATGGATTCCATTATGCAAACTGGGTTGCCTTAACTTTGCAAAACAGATGCATAACAATGTGCCTAAAAGAGGTGCCATAGGAACTATTTAAGTTTAACTCATTATGATAACAACTTTTAATAAGAGTTGTGAAAAGGGTTACCATTATTTTCTAGATTAATTATTGTGCATATAACTTTTAGTACTCTGAACTAGTCTTCTAAGGATCACTACCAATAAAAGCAACTTTAAAACCCAGAGTAATTCAAATTGTATTATATTTACAGTCATTAGATATGTTGACTAGTCTCTCCTTGTAGTAAATACCTTCCAATTACATTTATTGTTTCTAATTTGAAACAACAATCAACACAAAAGCACATACATTTAGGGTGGTAATCATAAGATCATTTATTGTATAGGCTGAGATTTAAAGACTATCTCAAAAATCAATAGAGAATCAGAGAAACTAATCATGTTATTTATGCAATAGAACAGCAGACAACTTTTAAAGGAGGATGAGAATATTCTATACAACTAGACATAGAAAAGCAAACTACAAAATATTTTGATCTCAGCTTCTGAAACTGAGTCAAAACCCAATATTGGACAACTGAATGTGTAACTCAAGGAAAAATTAGCAATAGTGAAAGTGTTTCTGCAAACTCAAACACATACTGAATCAGGTGTTTCTGACTGTGCTCATCCATATAGCACTGTGTCAGAACAAGGCTTCTCTGCAGCCTCTGAACACACAGTGTGTTCCGTTTGCAATGCGTGTTCCCACAGTGTCACTCAGTGCTAACAAAGCTGCCCTAAGTACTCAGATTCCAGACTACTGAATTTTATGGATTACAGTGCTGCATGATTTATACTACACTTTCTGCTCTTACAGAAACATAAATGGTTTCCTTACAGAAAACATATATTTTCAACATTTTTTTTGTTACCACCCTTAGCATGTAAGTATATTTTTGAAATGTATTGCTTTGGAATGTTTGATTTTAAAAATCACTATCCAAGTCTTAAAAAAAAATCATTAAATAAAATTTGGCTTAAGATTAGGACAGAAATTAGAAAAAAATCTCAAATTACCCTAAAGACATTTCTGTCATTTTGTGCATAAAAATATAGCATTGATGATTATGAAATCAAAATAGCAATCAAATCTAAAAACATATCAAATATTCAGTCAATATTTGTTCCTTATTTAAAGTAAGGAAGCAAATCCATATCATTAGCATGCAAATACCAAAGAAATATTTTTAAATTTATTTGTTTACAATTTCTTATCAATAAACATTTGATGAACACTTATTTTATATGCCAATATGCCCGAGGTCTCGTCAGTTACCCACATTCATTCCTCCTCCCTCTATCCCCTAAGCTCCATAGATTTGGAATAGCTATTCAAACTGTGTAAAGTTCATAGAGATATATAGAACTTGAGTCTGGTTAATTTTTGTGATTTTTTTTATAATAAATTTTATGTAAATCTTAAAAGAGTCATCACTGTCAGCCATACATGAATATATTTATTGTTATTCAAACCATTGCTTCACCGAAGGATACCATCATGCAGACAGAAAGAGTGGGATTGCTGTGGAGCCATCCTGAAGGCATAGCTTGCAATCCAGAGCTTTAGAAAGCTTAGGACTTTTCCTTTTGCCTCAGCATGTAGCCATCGGTAAGTTGCCCATGCTCCAGCTAATCACTCCGAACCCCTGACCATGCAAGCAACTCCAAGTAGACTTCATGTATCACAACATAATCAAATTAAACTAAAAAAAAAAAAAAAAAAAAAAAAAAAAAGTATGACTGGTGAGATGGTTCAGGGGATAAGAGACCATGCTGCACAAGCCCGTTGACCCGATTCAATCTCCAGAACCCTCTTAACCACTAAAAGACAGAAACAAAGTTTGCGTCTGTCATCACATCACTCCTAAGGCAAGATCGGAGGCAGAGACAAAAAGGCTACCTTGACACTCTCAGGACAACTAGCCTGGAACATGCAGCATGGCAGACACAATGAGAAAAACCTTGTCTCAACAAGTTGGAAGAAGAGAATTAATACACAAAAGCTGTCTTGTGACCTCTACATGCATGTCATTGCATGCAGACAACCCACTCCCACCCCTGTATGTGGACAGGCACATGCACACACACACACACACACACACACACACACACACACACACGCACGCACGCACGCACGCGCGCGCACACACACACACACTCATACACACACAAACTAATAAACTTAATTAAATAAATATCCATGAAATTAGAAGAGAGACTTGTTGAGAAAGTGGTTTAGAGAGAATGGGACGGGTAAGAGAGGGTAACAGATAGTGAATATGATCAAAATATATACATTTGTAAAATCATCAAATAAATAAAGGAAGTTCATGGCTTCTTATGTAATTTCAGTTTATATTATGTGACAGAGAAAACCTTGAGGCTAAATTTCAGAAATATAAGTGAAGGAAAGGAGTTTAGAAACAGACTCTGGATAGGCCAGATTTTCTCAAGCTTTAATAGATCACATGTTGAGGACTGTGGGCCAGTGTGAGCTCAGACTCATCAGCCTTGTGATTCAGCATTTCTAACAAGCTCTCTCAATGGCCAAGCTGCTGGTCCTCAAAAATTCAAAATAAAGCCTCCCTTTAAGGGAAATGTAAAGAGCCATTGGGCAATAGTTAAAGACAACAAGATCAAGGGAACGAACACATTTAACTTGTATTTCTGGGCATGTTTCTAGCTAGATGGTGAGAGACCAACAGATGAAGCAATAGAAAATATTATTCTAAAAATATATTACTAAGAGAAAAGAAGCAACAGGAAGAATTCTGTAAAGAGATTGAAATGCATAGGAAAGGATTGTTTAGTAGAAAAGAACAAAATAAGTCAGCGGGAAGGAGTTGTTGGTAGAGAGAGGGCTCATTTAGTGGTTTTAGTATCTTTACATTCAAACCAAAGGCTAGATTATGGCTGCTCAAGAGAACTGGAATCAAGCAAGAATGCTAGAACCAGGGAATGCTGTGGCAATTCCTTTCTCCCCTCCATAATTCAGACATCAAATACATATGTTGTATTCATATTAGTTATTCAGATGAGTTTCATTTGAATATTTACTTAAAATATCCACTGAGTGTAGCATGAATCTTAAATGGTCTTATTAATAAAATCAACCTAGAGCCTGGTATTGGGGTGAATGCTGGAAGATCAGAGAAGCAGAACAGGCCACAGCTACCTCACCTTGCCAGTTCATCAGCTGATCCTGTTTCCTCAGACTGGAAGCCTCTGTGTCCTCATCCAAATGGCTCTCAGCTGAACTGCTACTCAAAAGTCTAAAAGCTTAACCTGCCCTAGTTCCTGGTCCTCATGCCTTATATACATTTCTGCCATCACTTCCTGGGATTAAAGGTGTGTGTCACTATGCCTGGCTGTTTCCAGTGTGGCCTTGAACTCACAGAGATCCAGATGGATTTCTGCCTCTGGAATGCTAGGATTAAAGGTGTGAGTGCCACCATTTTCTGGCCTCTAGGTCTGTCTAGTGACTGTTCTGTTCTCTGACCCCAGATAAATTTATTAGGGTGCACGATATATTGGGGAACACAATATCACCACAACTGAGCTTCAAAAGGAAACTCTCTATTACACCAGCATCTTATGAGTTATTAGAAAACAAATGTTGTTAGGTACCACATCACATCTACTATTACCATAAAGTAAGGGGGAAGAAATATGACATGGAAATAATATACGAAAAAAAAAAGAGACTTGTGTGTTTTAAAGGGCAAATGTTATGTGTGGATACAGTAACATATAAATACAACCTAATTTGTTATTTTTTTAACCATGGATAAAAATAATCTAGTACTAGAGAAAAGAGGTACACATATAGAAAAATAGCAGGCTAGAATGTTCCATATAAAGTTGATTAGAATATAACATTAAAGTTATTGCTTGAGAAGCATCTAAGTATGCCTATATGAAAAGATGTAGATTCCATGTATGTACATGAGTGTAGGTGTTTTCAAGTTCTGTGTTAGGTCTAGAGGGGATGGTGTTTCATCAGAGATCAGGATAGTAAACCTCAAGACTGATTTTAAAATACCATTCTCTCCTTAAAGGAAGTCAGGCCCGTTGAGTTAATTAACCCCAATTTCTTCTCTGATACTTAATAATTCTTGGTATTTATTGGATTGGGGTTTGGAAGAAAAGTAATCAATGTTCTCAACCATATTTGATAACGATGAGCCACAACAACAATGATAATTTTGTTGGCAAGATAATCTTACAGGTGCTATAGAGGCACTGATAACTGGGGATGGGGCGTGGTAACCACCCGCTCTCTAACTGGACATAAAGCCTGATCAACAGGAAGGAAAATCATCGCTGGTTCAGAAAACCTAACCAACCACGCAGGACTGGTGAGGTCATGAATCTTAGAGTACAACCTACTTCTGCCACTTTACTAGATCATCATAATCACTAACTGAATTCTAAATGCTTATGCCCACAGATAAGTATAGCTTTCATCCCTCATCAAAAGGAGCTTTTCTTTGCAACAGATGGAGATCATTACAGAAAACCATAATTGGTATCTGTGTAGCATGTATTCATGCATAAGTAGATGCGTACAAGTGTGTGCATACACCTGTCTGAAGAGAGAAGCAAGCCATGACAAACAGAGTAAATGTGGTTAAGTGTTACAAGGGAATTTACTCTCCTCACAGATATTCCATAAAGTAGAAAGCATCAACAATTACAAGTGAAAAATAATTTGCAGAGGAGCTGAAGTAGGAATACATGAAATATAAATAGTATTTTCTGCTTGTATTTGGGCTGTAGGTAACTTTTTCTTGCCTTTTCCCATTATTTTATTCATGTATTTTATTAAAAGTAGACTGATAAAAAACCTGCAAAAACATGGCGGGCAAGAATTACTGACTTTCTAAGTATCACTGTGCCTTTAGCTTAGGTCTTAAAAGTACTTTACTGCTGTAATTTTTCTCCTTTGTTTTGATTTATATCTTTGGATTGAAATATGTCAGAAATTCATTCTGCAGCAGAAACTTCTGCTAACTTATATGAGGTGTGGATGGATGCTTTCTTTTCTTCTAAGGTCTCCTTAAAATCCTTAACTAATTTTGGCAGTTACCAGCAAGAAGAAACAATGCCACACAGAGACATTAATCTCAGAGGCAAATGGTACCTGAACTGGAGCGATGTGTCTATTGGTGTAAAATTATCCATCGCTCTATGCATCTTCTCTCTAAAATAAAACAAAACTGTTTCTTGGGATGTGACATGTCCAAAGTAAATACACAGCTCAGTCCATTCAGCCCACCAAGAAAGTCAGAGTGTGTGTGCCTAGCTCCATGTCTCAATATTAAACATATGCTGACATTCTGTGTCTGTCTATTGGGATCTTCTCTGGATATGATAGTGTATTAAATGAACCACACCATCATTAGATATCAACTTTCACAAGCTTTGTTTTGATCATTAACATAAAAATGATTCTTAATTAGGATATGCTTAAAATGCCTCTGGCTGAATTTCTACCAGAACATATTCTGAAATTGGCAAATGTTGACCAAGCTTTGAGAGGCATTTAAGCTTGCCCACAAATGGGGAAAATAAGATTTCCTTGTAAGCATTTTTGACAAAGCAATTATTTCTTTGGTGATTGGGTAGCCTCAGCCTGAAAGCTTTTTGGACCAAAACTCAGGCAGGCCATTCAACATAAGAATAATTTGTCATTCAGAAATCTGTAATTGAATTTCCTTTGATCAAAGAAACAAAAAATAATACAAAATGGCCAAGTTTAATTTTATAATTAATTCCTTTGGACAAAAATGATTCTGGCTATAGAAAAGAGGGTTCTAAAGCGAAGGCTTGCATTTCCTGTGTGTTGAGTGAAATGATTTGGGGGTGGGGGAGACTTTCGGGCCCTACCAATGAGATGGCATCTTATTTTCCATTGTAACCTGGGCTTTGTGAGCAGAAATCTCTTCATGGCGATGGCTGCTGCTGCTCTTGTTTGCAGGATAATTGGCATTAACTTTGTCTTGTTCTCATTAATCTCAGAAACTATCAAGTGGGTAATCTCTACTGTTGTACTGGTTATTAGAATACAAACTTGTTGATGATGATGATGATGTGTGTGCACATGCGTGTGTGTGTGTGTGTGTGTGTGTGTGTGTGTGTGTGTGTGTGTAGACAAAAAAGACAACCCCATTCTTCGGATTGGGAATTTAGCAGCTATGAGGTTAATGTCTCTTCTTTCTTTTATTTTCTTTTTTAATCTATCTATCTATCTATTTTACATCCCGGTCACAGTTTTTTTTTTTCTCCCTCCGCTTCTCTCAGTCTCTTCTCCCAATCCACTCCCTCTGTTCCCACACCCAATCCACTCCTCCTCCACTCCTGTTTAGGAAAGGGCAGGTATCCCATGAGTATCAACAAAACATGGCATATCAAGTTGCAGTAAGACTAAGCACCTGCCATGTATTAAGCCTAGGCAAGGTGAACCAGTATGAGGAGTGGGGTCTCAAAAGCCAGTAAAAGAGTCAGAGACAGGCCCTGCTCCTGCTGTCAGGAGGACCAAGCTACACAACTGTTGCATATATGCAAAGGGCCTAGGTCAGTCCAATGCAAGCTCCTTCCCTGGTTGTTGGTTCAGTCTCTGTGAGCCTCTATGAGCCCAGGTTAGTTGAATCTGTGGGTTTTCTTGTGGTGTCCTTGACTCCATCTGGCTCTTACAATCCTTTCTCTTCCTTGTCTGCAGACCCATTGCCAAACATTTGGCAGAGTTTGGGGAATGCCTCTTCTCTCTAAGCTTGTCTCCCCATTGCGAAAGAAATGGTCCAGTAGATACAGACAATGATGTGAACATCTAGAAGGAGAATGAGCTTTGATGCACAGAGCATGCCGAGGGAGGACATCTCAGAAAAGTGCTGTGGTTATTTTCATCAATTACTTTTTCTTCTTTCTTTTTTTTGTGTGTTGTATCAGCTTTTGTGAAGGCCTGTCGTGGTGAGATTGAAAACAATGAAATCTATGTAAAAGGAACTAAAAGATTTTGGCTGCCCAGACACAGAAAAGGTGAAAATGACAGTGGTTGGCAGCAGGAATACTTTAACAGCTTGATGAGGAGAGAGTCACACGGTGTGGAGAAGGTCACACGACCATGCTATCTTACAAGAGTAGCTCTCCTAAAGGAGTAAAGGTGTGTACACCTTAAACCTTTATTTTTTGGTTCTAGGACTCAGCTGAGAATCCTTTGACACATTTGAAGGGTTATCTTTTACTATCTTATCTGGACATAACTATTTTATTAAACTCACAATTTTTTTATTTATTCATGTGTACACATATGTGTTTGCTTGTCTCTATGTGCACCACATATGTACATGTGCTTATAGAATCCAGAAAAGGGTATTTGATCCTCTGACACTGGAGTTACAGGTGACTGTGAGTCACCTAATGTGGGTGCTCCAATCCAAAACTAGGGTACTCTTAACCACTGAACCCTCTCTCCGACTCCCACAAAGTACCTATCTTTAAGTAATAAAGTGATAATTAATGTTTATCTGACATTAATTTTGTGCCAATTCTGTGCTTACTGTGAAATATACATTATCTCGCATGATCAAAATACTGGTCCCACAGGGGCTGGAAAGCTGACTCAGAAGTGAAAAGAGCCTACTGATCTTGTTGGGAACCAGACTTTGACCCCAGAACCCCCATAGAGTATCTCACAACTGCCTGCAGCTTCCACTCCAGGGGAGTTAGTACCCTCCTCTGGCCTCCATAGGCACCCACCATATGTACATACATTCACACATACACACAAATAAAAACAAATCTTTAAAAATAAAAATAAAATAGTATTCCTGCAAAGATATATGCATTATAATCCCCAGAGCTTGAGTGTGTGCTGCTCATCAAGCTAACAGTCAAAGATCAGCCTTTGCAAGAACATGGAGGGACATACCTTAGCTCAGATGATTGAACCTAGATGTTCCAATTCTGAGAATTCAGAAGTACAGCATTTCTTCTTGTGTTCACTCATTCTGCCTTTTTTCTGGCCAGAGAGATGAAAAGTATCAGAGCAACTCTGCCTGCATTTGCTAGTTTGGAAAGTGGAGAGGGCTGTGAGCCAAAGGATGCAGGGAATATTTAAACGCTGGAAAAGAGAAGAGATTAAAAAAAATGTTCTTCCTATAGGAAATGCAGCTCTGGCTTTAGCTCTGTGAGATTCTAGTCCGGATGCTGATGGAACCACAGATGATAATCAATCTGTTGTATTCAATCCACTGACTCTGCCAAGTAGTCACATCAGTGGGAAGCTAATGCAATCATGGTACTCTCACAGTGACTTCACTTTGAGTGTGTTGTGCTTTCAATATTATACCAAAATAAAATAAATGAAACAAATAACATCATGCGGAATCAGTTGAAGGTCACATGGAAAAACCACATGATTCAAAATTAATGCCTAGGCTTTGATATTCTGTAATTCCTTCAGAATAATGGAGTTTTTATGTGTGATTCATGAAGATGAGTGGCTGGATTTGAAAAACTATAGATTAAAACTATTTAATTTCATCCTTCAATAGTGTTATTTAAGCAAGCTAATAAAACTAATAACCCAAAGTAAATATAACAAATTGTACTATTACAGGTATAATTAAGAAGCACAGATTAATAGTCATCTATAATACTCAAACTTATAGTCATATTAGTTAGGTTTTCTAGGTATACAGAAATATATTTCAGATAGATAGGCACTCTTCAAACACTTCAAAAACCTACAGAATATGGCACTTAAAATGTTTTAAGAATTTAGACTTTCCTCAACAGTGAGACACTTTTGCTTCTGGCAGCACCAATTACTTTCAAAGATGATAATGGGCATCAAAGAAACTCCTTACGGAGTTTGCTTTCAATGTGGAAAGACTATCCATTTGGGCAAGAAACTGCTCTTGCCTGGACTGCTTGTCAGTATGCTGTATAAACTTGACATGAAGGACCCTCAGGAAAGTGACTGCTAAACTATGCCAAAATAAGGTGGGATGGTACTTCAGATTTCTGTCTCACAGAAGAAACTGCCAGACATTCTACAGGACACAGAGAAAAGCAACTGACAAAATTTGCCAGTATAGGCAGTACAGTCCTTCATATTTCCTGCTTCACTAAAAAGTCTGCCAGATATTCTAGACCTATAGGCTAAAGATGGATGGCCCATCATTACAGAAAAACTTTGGGCCAGGCGGTGGTGGCGCACGCCTTTAATCCCAGCACTCAGGAGGCAGAGCCAGGCGGATCTCTGTGAGTTCGAGGCCAGCCTGATCTACAAAGCGAGTTCCAGGAAAGGCGCAAAGCTACACAGAGAAACCCTGTCTCGAAAAAACCAAAAAAAAAAAAAAAAAAAAAAAAAAAAAAACTTTGGGTGACTGTCCAGGCAGCCAGCTGACTCTGTCATTTCTAGAGTTTTGGAAGTTGCTTATAATGCACTTCCTTTTTACCTGGGTAATATTATATCCTTCTGGGTCTTTGATGGAATTGAAGACTAGATAGTTATAATCATAGTTTTCCTTAGTTATGATAATATATAAATTAGATATGGAACTTTAGACTCACAAAGATAGGATAGATTGTTGTGGAATATTATTTTAAGGTGTGTTATTTTGTTTATGATGCATTTGTTTAATTCTGTGAGGCTGTGTTACTGTGGATTGTCTAAAACACTTGATGGTCTAATAAAGAGCTGAATGGCCAATAGTGAGGCAGGGGAGAGAAATGGGTGGGTCTGGCAAGCAGAGATAATACATAAAAGAGATATCTGAGAGAAAAGAGATATAGGAGCCAGAGAAGGAGGAGGACTCCAGTGGCCAGCCACTCAACTACACATCAAGCCAGAGAGTAAGAGTAAGATTTACATAAAGTAAGAAAACAGGAAGAGCCCAAAGACAAATGGTAGAAGGGATAAGTTAAGAAAAGCTGGCTATAAACTAAGCCAAGGTAAGGCCAGGCAATCATAAGTAAGAATAAGCCTCCATATGTGATTTTTTGGGGAGTTGAGTGGCAGGCCCCTCAACAAAAGAAAAAAAGACCAAACAACAACAACAATAGGTAATAGAGTATTTTCTTTAATTGTGCCAAATACAAATGTACAAGATATTATAACTGTAATTCTTGCTTGATAACTGTTTTGTTACGTGTAATTTTACTGTGTTAAAGTGAAAACCTTTCTTTTTGGCTAGACAGAAAGGGGGAAGTGCTGTGGGATGTCTATCTGTATGCTGTGAATGCTGTGAATACACAGTACTTCAAGAGTCAAGAGAAGAAGCAAGGTGTGAAAGAACTGGTAAGCCACAGACCATGTGGTGATACATAGATTAATAGAAATGGGTTAATTTAAATGTAAGAGCAAGCTAGTAATAAGCCTGAGCCATTGCCCAGGCATTTATAATAAATATAGGCCTCTGAATGTTTATTTGAAATGGCTGTGAGATAGGATGGGAAAGAGAAAAGCC
Source organism: Peromyscus californicus insignis (assembly GCF_007827085.1). Classification (NCBI taxonomy): domain Eukaryota; kingdom Metazoa; phylum Chordata; class Mammalia; order Rodentia; family Cricetidae; genus Peromyscus; species Peromyscus californicus. The sequence goes on along the minus strand of NW_026294492.1, from coordinate 31,682,764 downwards.
TCCAATTACAGCTAAGAGTCAATGTGCTCACCTGGTGATCCTAAGGCCTGAAGTTCAAGCTATAGAACAGAGAGAGGGAGGGAGGGAAAGAGAGAGAGAGAGAGAATGAAAGAAAGCAGAAGGAAGGGGAGGGAAGTGATACGTACCATATCACCCAAGACTTCCATTCTAAATATATGTCAAAGAAAATTAAAAGCATACATCTACATGGAAGCTCATTTTAATATTATTCATATTAGCTGAAAAGTGTGGGAAAACACTCAATGGTTATCAGTTGAAGAATGGATAAACAATGTGGTCTACTCATTCAATGGTACTAAGTCATTTAAATAATATACATATATATGTTACTGATTCCTACTGCAATAAAAGTGAGTTTTGAGTTTTATGCTAATTTGAAAAAGAATTAGGGCACATTCATCCAATTCTACTTAATAGAAGTGTCCAAAATAAACAAACATACATAGAAGTTTTTATTTTTTATTTTTTTTAATAATTGGTTGCCTAGGATTAGTGGGGGAGCAGAGGTAATGGAGAGTTCGTCCTAATGTAGACAGAATTTCTAATTAGGATGGTGAAATCTTTTGGAATTACTTCATCATAATCACACAATATTGTGAACATACTAAACATCATAAAAAACATGAACATTATGGTATGTAATTGATTGTATCTCAATTACAAGAAATCAGTTTTTTTAAGAAGGTCCTTTTTTAAAAACTGACAAATAGGAGCTCAGAGTTTTACAAGACATATTCATATGACTGATACAGGAAGCTGTGGAAAGAACACACAGGCCACCCTGTCCCTCTTTGTCATCATGTCACTTAGGATGCAATAAAGGCTATTCTGAATTAAATTTAGATCACGGCAGTGTCAAATATAAGGTCTTAAAACCACATTTATGGCTGACCATTCTCAGGGTATAATTAAAGGGTCTGGACAGGAATTGATTCTAGCAAGATTTATAAGTGTGAGCATGTACACACTTAAGGTTAGTACCCTGTCCTTGTCTGAAGGCCCATTGTCTGACTGGAACCCACTGTTGATTTACTGGCTCAGGGCTTACTAGCACACTATTTGAATGTTTTCTATTCTGAAGCATTGCTCCTTACCCTAAAAAACCCACATGCTCTATATCACATGAAAATTTAATTGAGACGTGTTTTATCATAAAAGATGTAACCTGGCATTAGACCTATTGAGATTTGTTGTTTGCTTGCATAACAATATCACTATTGACTATATTCATTCATTGTTAATTAGCTTTTACCAATGGGTGCTGGCAGAGTTCCAAAAATATTCTTAGCACATAAAATAATGGACAATAAAAAAAAATGTAGGAGAGTGTCTACCTTATTCCCAGAACTATTATTCCAGTATTTAAGTATGAAATCAGTCTATTTTGAGGTTGAGGTCCTCCTCTTATAAATAATGTACTGTGCCCCCATGCTGCTTGCTCAGGCCTCACCAGAGAGGTTACCAGGAGGGAAACCCACGGGAAACAACAACATAAATCAGGCCAGTACCTGTGAGCAAGGTTTGTATATACATCTGAAGAAAAATCCCTTTTCTCCCATAAAATACTTAGAAATTACATTAGAGACATTGTCAATCATTTCCTCTTGTCTCTAACATGACAAGGAAATCCCTTTTCTCCCATAAAATACTTAGGAATTACATTAGAGACATTGTCAATCATTTCCTCTTGTCTCTAACATGACAAGGTCACCTGCATGTTAAGAGATTTTCTCTCAGGGAGGCAGAGTTGGTCATTGCTTGGTTTTGTTGTTGTTGTTGTTTTCTTATAACTGGCTAATAATATCGCCCACACTGTTCTTGTTTTACAGCTCCAAAATGTGATTTCCAGAATTTCCCCTTTGTCCTTCTTTTTTAGGTGCTGTGTGGTGATATTGTGTTCCCCAATATATTGTGCACCCTAATAAGCTTTTCTGGGGTCAGAGAACAGAACAGCCACTAGATAGACATAGAGGCCAGAAAATGGTGACACTCACACCTTTAATCCTAGCATTCCTGAGGCAGAGATCCATCTGGATCTCTGTGAGTTCAAAGCCACATTGGAAACATCCAGGCATAGTAACACATGCCTTTAATCCCAGGAAGTGATGGGGGGAGCAGAAAGGTATATAAGGCATGAGGACAAGGAACTAGAGGTGTAGCAGGAATCTTAGAGAGTCTTATTAATAAAATCAAACCTGAGCCAGGTAATGGGGTGAACACTGGAAGGTCAGAGAGACAGAACAAGCCACAGCTATCTCACCTTGCCAATTACTCAGTTGGTTCTGTTTCCTCAGGCTGGAAGCTTCTGTGTCCTCATCCCAATGGCTCTCAGCTGAACTGCTGCTAGAAGCCTGAATGCTTAACCAGCCAAATGTTTAACCAGGCAAATGCTTCTAGTTTCTGGTCCTTACGCCTTACAAACCTTTCTGCTTTCTACCACCACTCCCTGGGATTAAAGGCTGCTTTCTGGGATTAAAGGCCTGAGTCACCATGCCTGGCTGTTTCCAATGCGGCCTTGAACTCACAGAGATCCAGAGGGATTTCTGTCTCTGGAATGCTAGGATTAAAGGCGTGTGCTACCACTGCCAAACCTCTATGTTTCATATTGTGGCTTTTCTGTTCTCTGACCCCAGATAAGTTTATTAGGATACACAATATTTTTGGGAACACAATACCACCACATAGAGGCCTTTTTAAGCTTTTAGCTTTCAGCAGCAGTTCAGCTGAGATCCATTTTGGACGAGGACTCAGAGGGTTCCAGTTTGAGGAAACAGGATCCGATGAGGAATTGTCGAGGTGAGGTTAGCTGTGGCTTGTTCTGCTTCTCTGATCTTTCAGCATTCACCCCAATACCTGGCTCCAGGTTTGTTTTTATTAATAAGACCTTTTAAGATTCATGTTACAGTGCTGTAATAGATGATTCTGCTCCAGATGTGAAGGATATCTTTTTTTTTTTTTTCACAATAACTTCTGCAGAGCAGGAGCTCCTTCCATAAAAAAGACAACTTTTTAAAATATGTTGGTGGGGCTGTTCAGAGTGGAACACAGCTGGTATTGCAGGAGTCAGGTGGTAGAGGCTGGGGAATTGAAAGTTCAGGGCTCAGCATGTATTTGAGAAATACTTTGATGTTTAGTAATTCATACTGAGCCATCCTTTCAAAACTACAAAAAAAGTTATTATCAGTTCCATGCCTCCCAGAGTAGCTTGTATAGGGAGGCAGCTATGTTTTTATAAGTCTACTGTCCTTGGAAATATATTTAGGGTCTTTTAAAATGTTTTTACTACAAAAAAATTTGTTCTAATATATTGTGTGTATATATGTATGTATAATATGTAAATATTAAAAGCACCTCTATTATATAAATGAATGTGATATTTCTGGAAATTAGCAAGAGGTATGATTTTAATAGTAACAGTCGGAGCCACAGTGCTTACAGAAGCCCTGATTCTTGGATACATGAGAGTACTCCATGCTGCATCTGAACAACACCACTCCTTCATTCTCGCTAATTCAATTGGAAACACATAAGCTCCTTACTCCCTTATGCATCACGTTGCTCACTAATGAATTTTAGCCACTTGCCTTGTATTTATTAGTCATTTGAACTTCAGCAAATTTTCTGATTGTGTTGTTTGTCTACTTTCTTATTGAATGCTTTATTTTCTTATGGATGTGACAAACCTCCATCAAAGCAATAATATTCCCAACTGTTCGTCTTCTCATTTTGTTCGCGATATGGGGATTTCCATGACACGGAAGCTTTAGAATTGCACACGACAAGCACTCAAATCCCTGGAGCCTCTTAACTTTTGACGTCCAGGTTTTTTTTTTTCAATGTGTTTGATAGCCATTCTCTATTTTTAACATTTCCGTATTAGTCAGCTCAAGCTGTTGTAATAAAATATCTTAAACTGGGTGACAAATAGCAGAAAAAAATGCATATCTCACAATTCCGGAATCTGAATCTCCAAGATGCGGGTTCCAGTGTCTCTGTTTCTGGTGAGAATTTTCTTCAGAGCTGAAGACTTTTCCGTCTGACTATGTGCTCACATGGCTTTGCCTTGATGCTAGTGCATGGAAGTACCTTAGCTCTCTTCTCTTCTCATGTCCTTCCATCCCTCTCCTCCCATTTCCTGTCTTTTGCTGCCCTTTCTTCTAACACTCGATTCGATTCACCCCACTACAAAGACCCTAATTCAATAGACTCCATCCTCCTATGATCTCATTTAACCCATTCCACTTCCCAAAGCACAATATCCAAATACAATTAAATTGTGTGTTGATGCTTTACCAGACAGAATCTTGACGGACACAATTCAGCCCAAAGGCAGTATAAAGAGATGGGTGTTCTAAAACATGAAGATGTTTAATGAATCTGAAACATTATTTTCTTATCTATACAAAATTGGTTTTCTGAAATAAAATCCAACTCTTCATGTTTCCACATTGATAATATTTTATCCAGTATTATTTGGTGACTAACCCATTCTTTATTACTAACGGGAACTGCCAATAATATTTGTTATCTGAAGTAACTGTACAGATGATAGAATTCCAGGGCATTCTTTTTTCTGCTAATTAATTTATCCTGGCACTATACCCATCCTATATTAATTATAGAAACATCACTGTATGTACAACTTTTACTAATCTTCATATTGGCATTTCTCCACTGTTTTTTGAGGAAAATCTTTTGAAAATCAACTTTAGAACTCACTCACAAGTTCCATTAAAGAAATAAAACAGAGTTGAACATTTAAAGCTTTTGTACATCTATTAGTGTGTTAGGTAGGGGTTTCATTCTGTGATTCTTAACCAGCTCCATCAGTACTAGAACGAAACACTGTGGATGAATAAGTTACTCTCTCTCTCTCTCTCCTTCCTCAGCCTCAGTTTCCATCTGAATGGATTCTTTCTCAGCCAAGATGATGATAAATATTGCAACTCTACTGCAAACCGGAAGCGTTTCTGAAAAAAGCACAGCTCTCTGTCCCAAGTGTCCCAGGCCATCTACAATGTCCTTGGCCACATGAGTGACATGCCCAACCAGAACTCATTTCCGTCACTATCAGGTAGGTTTGCCTTATCCATACTTAAATCACAGACACTAGAGTTGAGAAAGATTGGTCTGAAAGTCAAACCCAGAGGACAAGGTTAGAATCAAAATTTGATGTAGACAGTCAAAACTAGTGCACGTCTATTGTACTAGGACAGTTTTTGGTTTGTTTGTTTGTGTTTCTATTTGTTACTTCCCTTTTCCTTTTTATATTAAACACTGTAACACATTTTTTTCTTCTGCAATTTGACATTTTTATTATAATTCTAGTAGTTAGCTCTATATGTATCCTTGTGTATGTGTGAGTATGTGTATCTTATGTGTTGTGTCCATTCATTTACGTACATGTGTTCGTGTGCAGTTGTGTGCATGCTTGTGGAGGCCAATGGTCAACAGCAAGTATTACCTTCTATCAGTCACTCCCTGCTTACTTTTTAGCAGTAATCTTCAGAACCGGAAGTTCACAAATCCAGCTGGACTAGCTAGCCAATGAGTTCTAGGGGTCTGCCTAACCTCTCCTTCCCCTTTCATCCCTCATTCCCTCCTCTTGCACTCAGGTCATCATACTTGCACTGTAAACACTTTACAAGATGAGCCATCCACTCAGCCTCTAGAAAGCCATTTACAACAGTTATCTACTAACCCCAGATGACTGCCGACAACCTCCAACATCACCAAACAAATACGAGCTGTGAGTTCTGTGTGCTCCCTCTACTCCATGACCACAGGGAGCAGGCAAACTTTCAGGGTCAATAAATAAATAAATAACCAACCAACCAACAAACAAATAAATAAATAAATTTGACTGGGACATTGAATAAGAGGCAATAAACCAATGAAGAGTGTCACTCTGTGTAATGGCATCAGAGTCAGAGACAGCCTCCAGTTATCATGGATAGGGTGAGCATGGGAATGCTAAGTAGATGAGTTCTCTGTTACAGTCTTGTGTTTCTGACTAGAGAGCTTCCCTTGATTTTTGCCTGTCTTCTGAGTTCTGTTCTCTGGCCTCCCTTTCAACGTACTTGACAGCTTTTGAACGACTCTATTTTGGCTAATGTAGTCATAATCAGTTTATGAGGCTTCACACAAGGACTGTACCTGACAAAACTTTAATTTTTAATGTATTATACATATTTATATGAGTGCAGAATCACTGGCTATAAATATAATTCACTTAGTCGGAATGCCATGTATACTGTCTGAAGAGATAGGTGTCTCAAAGTACTTTTTCATCTCCATCAGTAGAGAAAAGCATAGAATAAGTTGCTGCCGTCTCTAAATTTACAAGAACTATATTATACAAAAAGAAAAACATGCATAATGTAGTGACTTTATGAAACTAACACAATTCTAAAATCGTCGGTGACATCAGCATAGACTATAAGAAATACAGACACAAAAAACAGACATTGATAATGTGAGAATAACAATTATAAATATATATAAACTTCAAAATTATTATAAAAACTAATAAACTAAGAAATGCAGCCATATATCATAAGAAGAAATTTAAAAATAGAATAATCTCATAACTAATACTATGAAATTCAATCACTAATTAAAACCTTGGCTCAGTGATAACTTTAGAGAAATTTGGCTTCACTATTATTTTCTTTTGGACATTATACTTCTCTGCTCTATAGCTTATATAAGTTGTTCCAGAAAAAACACTCCATAACTCATTTTATGTACTTAAAACTATTTTGATGCCAAATACATGAACATAAATACAAAGATTCTTAACAAAGTAAAAAGGTCAACCAGATTCTAATGAGAAAATAACAAAATTAATAATACATCAGGGTGAGGTGAAGTCTGTAACCAGGTTGGAAGGCAACTTAACAACCAATGCAGTCAATGTACTTGAACCCTGAAAAGGGGAACTGAGATGAGGCTTGTACACACATCTCCACAAAGGCAGGAAAGGGGGTGATCAAGCTGAACCTCTGTGCGTGCAGGGGAGATACACAGAAGACTGCTCCCAGTCTGATAGAGAATCAGCAAGACCACAGACAAGTTTCCTGGAGTAGCTGTAACAAATTGTCACACCCAGCATGACTTACACAGTAGGGATTTGTTTCACAGACCTTGGAATGTTGGGAAATTCAAAATCCAGAAGCCCGAAGATCCATTCTGGAAGAAAGACTTTGTCTTCATTTAAAGATGGTGTCCTTCTCACTGTAAGCACATAGCACAGGAGGAAACTTCAGGATGTTAGAATGAACAGGATATTTTGGAAAGGACCTCATGAAAACACAGGGAAAAACAAAACGGGCAAATGTGATTCTGTGTAACAAAACACGTCTGTGCAGTGAAAGGAATAATCACCAGAGAGAAGAGCCATCATAAAAAGCAGGATAAAATGTTGTCAACGCTCGGTCTCACAAAGTGGTCAGAATTTATTTTTTATTATTAAATTTTTAAAATTTATTTTACATACCAACCACAGTTTCCCCTCCTTCCTCTCCTCCTCTTCCATCCCCCCTCCTCCTTTCTACTGCCCCCATGACTCCTCAGAAAGGGTAAGGCCTCCCATGGGAGTCAACAACCAAAAATGCATGGCATATCAAGTTGAGGCAGGATTAAGCTCCTCCCTGCATTCTTGAGGCTGAATGAGTCCTCCCACCAGAGGGAATAGGTTCCAAAAAGCCAGTTCATATGCCAGGGACAGATCTTGGTCCCATTGCTAGAGGCCCCACAAACAGACCAAGCTACACAACTGTTACCTACATGCATAGGGCCAAGGTCAGTCCCATGCAGGCTCCCTAGCTGTCGGTCTAGAGTCTGTGAGCTCCCATGAACCCTGTTCAGCTGTCTCTGTGAGTTTCCCAGTCATGATCTTAGGCCCCCTGGCTCTTACAATTCCTCCTCCCTCTCTTCAACAGGACTCCAGAGCTCGCCCAATGCTTGGCTGTGGATCTCTCCATCTGCTTCCATCAGTGACTGGATGAAGGTTCTGTGATGACAATTAGGGTAGTCACCAATCTGATTATAGGCACCCACTTCTGCAGGCAAATGGATGGAACTAGAAAATAATCATCCGGAATGAGGTAACCGAGACCCAGAAAGATAAATGTGGTATGTAATCACTCGTAAGTGGATAGTAGATGTAAAACAAAGGATAACCAGAGTACAATCCACAACCCTAGACAACCTAGGTAAAAAAGAGGACCCTAAGAGAGACACTTGGATCTCCCTGGGAAGGGGAAATAGATGAGATCTCCTGGATAAACTGGGGGTAGAGGGGAGGAGATAGGGAATGGGAACATGAGAGATCAGGATGGCCAAGTTGGGGGTGGGATGGAGAGGGAAAGCAATGAAAGAGGTATCTTGATAGAAGGGGCCATTATGGAATTAGGGAGAAACCTGGTGTCAGGGAAACTCCCAGGAATCCACTAGGATGACCCCAGCAAGACATCAGCTAAACATAAGGAACTTGGAAAGTACAATAGGAAAAACTTTGAATGAATAATTTAATTTAAACCACAACATAAGTAAATAGACAAGGGGTGTATGAAAAAAAAATGGCTGACACCATTTTCATTCCATCTTGCCAGTACTAAGTGAAAGGAATATAAACTATGGTGAAATGTCACCTCCCTCCAACAAGAATAGGTTTTATCAAAATCACAGAAGATAACTGGTGCTAATGAAGACGCAGAGAAAAAGGGACAACTGTTGCACATTCTTTTTTTTTTATTTTTTGGTTTTTCGAGACAGGGTTTCTCTGTGTAGCTTTGCACCTTCCCTGGGACTCACTTGGTAGCCCAGGCTGGCCTTGAACTCACAGAGATCTGCCTGGCTCTGCCTCCAGAGTGCTGGGATTAAAGGCGTGCGCCACCACCGCCCGGCCTGTTGCACATTCTTAGAATGAAAATCCACACAGCCACTATCAAAGGGTGTCACAGTTCTCTGAAATTTTAAAATAGAACAATCACATGACCCAGGAATCAATCTCCTTGACACATAGTCAAATGAAATGGTGCATCAAAGAGACACGGTAGCTTCCATGGTTACCAGAGCGTTGCTCACAGTATCCAACTGATGCAGACAATTCAAGAGCATAGTGAAGGGAACATGTGATGCACTGAAATTATGTACAGCAACATTCTGATGTCTGAAGTACCCACTGAGTATGTTTAGCTTTATAATAAGGGATATGAATTATTCTTATCATTTGTTCATGATCATTAATATTTTTCTGTAGTTTTTTAACTATATATATATCAAACATTTCCAATGTTAACGATAAAATATTTCTAGGGCTGGAATGTAGCTTAAATTACATGTTTTTCTTTGTGATACTTAAATGAAAACAAAATGTTTATATCTTTTTTGTTTAAAATTTATTTTCTTCTTTAAGTAGATAAATATATCAACCATGAAGCATAAAACATTACTCCATTTAGAGTCAAATCTTTATGGTATACTTAGGAAAGGTTTTGTGCTTACAATATCATCATGTTTGCTGAAATATGTGAATCTTGAATTAAACTTTATTGGAGATGAACACTGTACCAGATGTTCATTTGAAAATTGTCTTAATTTGTTTTATAGAAGTCATCATATACTTCACTTAGCAATTAGATTCTTTATATAAACATACTGTGTACACATCAATTGGGAGCATAAAAGACTTTAATTATGATGGAATTAGAAAAGAAATGACATTCCTCTATAATTTTTCTTTTTAAATTGTCTTTCATAGCACTATTTCTTATGAGACAGATTCAGTTTTTTACATTGCAATTTTGTAAGAATATCTTTTCAAATTCTAAGGCTGTAGTTTACCTTAGAAGCTTTGTTTTCTTATATTCTCAATGTCAATAATTTATCAATATTCTTCCCAATAAGAGTAGATGTGACCTTTAAGAACCTGAAATCTTCAAATCTTTTAAAATTATAACTGAAGTGACTTAGTCATCATAAATGAGCATTGGTTTCATAAAACAATTGGCATACTATACTAAAGTGATCTAAAGATACACAAAAATATATCAAAAATTTCTAGATAAGAAGTACAAATATCTGAAAATGTATACATATATATATTTCTATCTATCTATCTATCTCTCTCTCTCTATATATATATATCACTCAAAAATACAATTATCAGGTAAAAGCTATTTGATTAAATTTGAGTTTAATGAATAGATTTCAGTGAAACTATATCACATACAATATTTGAAACATATACAAAAATTAGAAAATAATTTCTACTTAAATTTCAATTTAATATTAACACAGAGAGAGAGAGAGAAAGAGAGAAACAGACAGACAGTTTTAGGAAAATCCCACTGTATTTCACTATTGATGTGCTAGTAATATATGTATTTTATAATATGTCTCATTTTTGTTAAAATGTCTTTTAATAGAAGTGCACATGGCTGTCCATAAAAGAAGAAATAGTAAGTGATCCTCACAGTGAGTCTGTTCATACTTTGCTCTGAACATCAAAGATTTCAGGATTTAATTGAGTACTTAATTTAAAATGTCAGATCATTTGTGTGTTTGAAACTTTTATATTATGAATGAAATATTAAACTAGCATATTTCAATCACAGTTGCAAATTGTAAATACTACTTCGTGTAGTAATGAAGAAAGATAAAATTGTGAGCAAAACCATTTACTTTGATTGAGACATCTATTCAAGGAATTCTTTCACTAAGTGTTCCTATCTGCTACCAACAGTAGCCTGCACTGTTTTCATTAACAGTTACATATATGAAGAATATAACTTTCATAACTTATACACTTTTTCAGGAATAGAAACTGTACCTCAAATCTATGTATGAAGAAGTTCTTCTTTAGGCAAGGACAAGGGGCTTTATCTACAATTTTCATCATATTTCTTAATTGATACTTTAAAGTTATACTTAGCATATTTCCATGTCCTAATACCACTGGATTTATCTTTCATCATGGCTTCTAATCAATTTTATATAAAAACATTTCACTTGGCATATGGAAAAAATAACTCAATTTCTATTTTATTAAATCAAAAGCATTGATTCTTTTGAAAGCACTAACTTAGCCACTATAAAACACTCAATGATTTCTTTGTGTGTTTTATTTGTTTCCTTCTCTTTACTGGGCTTTCTTTTTATGCTTGTCTCTCTATTTCCTCCAAGCACATTGAACTTACCACTATTCAGAAGGTCCGAATAAGTTGTGACTCTAGACTAATCAGTTAAAACATCACGGAAGGGAATGAAAATGATGAGGAGGAGGACATGGAGAACCCTTTCCTTAGCTGCCTGCTTGGGCCTCAGAATCCACCAGATGCATGCAGTTACCATCATCATTTTACAGGGGGGAGACTCTGACATAAGAGAGCTTAAATACCTATCCAAGTTCTCAGACATTGTCCAAACTGGACCAGGATATTCCATCCAAGAGTCTGCTATTGATTTTATATGTGTACCATGACCATCCTGAGAGTAAAAGGATGTTCTGAAATAAAAAGTATTCAACTGCTGCTACATTTTTGACTGAGTGCTGTTTTTTTATGTTGATAGACATAAAAGGATGCATTTGGAGACCATTTTTAATTATATAACTCCTCCTAAAATGAAAATAATATGTAGTAAAAATACACTATTAGTGTGAAAATATATCTTATTGTAATAGAAAATCAGATCAACTAATTTGTTTATTCGTGCTACTTTTAAATGAATTTTTACCATATCACCATCTCAAACTGTAACATGGAGGATTTTGTTGAAGAATTTAGTTGTCAATATTTTCTTTATTTTGAACTTTCTATAAAATCTTTATGTTTAATTTATAGTTGAAGAATTGAAATTGCACCTAAAAATTGGCTGCTCTCCATAAAACATAACAATTTTTGCTATAATTAGTTTCACTGTAGTTGTTCTGATAAGTAATAAGAAATGCAGAGCAAACTGTCCTAAAGGGAAGATACCCTCCATTCAAATTTGAATTAAAAGTGTAAATATTTTAGCTCTAATATTTTCCCAAGTAATATATATATATATATATATATATATATATATATATATATATATATATATATATATATATATATATATATATATACTCCAGAGTGCAGGAATTTTTACATAAAAATGTCTATTATTAAAAGCTTGGAAAATGATTTGCTTGGATGTTTCTTCAAATGTGCCACTAAATCAGAGACTCTATGTCTAAGAGGCACATTTACAGGTGTCCCACATCAAGGTGCAGTAACCCAGAACTGTCCATGGTTAACATTCAATCTAGGCACCATTTGCTCTCTGCATGCAGTTTTTTTTCCATTTTCTTTGTTTTTGTAGATGCTTATTTCAATATCTTTGTATTTTCAAGCAGTGAAATGCACTGAACCTTGAGAACGTACCATTATTGACTTTCTATTAACTGAATCCTATTTAGAGAACTCCAACTAACTTCAAAACAAACAAAACAGGAATTCAGAAGCTTAATTTTCAGAAATTAGCACTATCCTCTCTGCCATAGAGCCTACAGTAATTGGTAAATATTTTATTTCTTCACTAAAAGAATTCTAAAAGTATGGTTTGGGTTCCATCTATTCCATGGATCTCTTGGAACTGATTCACGTCCTGTTTGGAGTCAAAGGTCAAACAGCATGTGTACAATACTAATGTTACTTCATTGTCCCATTCTCCTGTTAGTGGAGCCAATAGCCAATGCTTTCCACACGTGGAAAGGAAGAAAAGCGTAATCCCAAAGTGGTTTGTGAGAATCTTTTGCTCTCAGTGATCAGGAATGCACTCCTTGCAGTCCCCAGTTCATTGTTTTGCTCACGGCCACGTAATACGATTATTAGCTTGAGGTAGAAGAAAGCCTTTCTACAGCAGATTCAAGCTGTCTCTGGAGACATCACCACAGCCCGTTCACTGTTCATTATTAACCTTCTCTAGAATGGTACATGTGGTATTTATTTTTATTGTGTGTGAATGCTCATTTTAGTTCATTTCTGCCTGACAGGAATCTTCATGAAACAACCGGGTAAAAAGATTTGCCTTGTAAAACCACTACAATGGAAGATACCAGAAAGTTCTTTATGAGCCATGTGGCAGAGTTCCACACATTCCACTTACAAGTGATCTGAAATATTCTACACATATTTCTTACTATACATATTTCACTTACAAGTAATCTAAAATATTCCATATTTTCTACAGACTATTAGCCTGTTGCCTAAGGTCTGTCCTAAAGCCAGCAGAAAAAGACAAAACACAGATTCCCCGGCAAAAGTAGCAGCATGGAGCATATTTCTTCAGTGTCATTTAAAACTAGAAAGTACTCCCCAACCCCCGATGGCTTTTCCTGTCACTAGGTACTTTGTTTTATCAGCAAGTACCTGAAGACTCACACTGAAAAATGTTGGTTTCATTCTGAGTGAGGCTGAGGTAGGAAAGATGGTCATCAGTGACCTTCTTTAAGATGTAATGACCTGTTTAGGTAAGTTGTCTGCTCAATTGTGCATGCATTTCTAGAGCATAGTTAAACCAGAGGATGGTGCATAGTAGAAGAATAAATCCATTCTTACTTATTTTAATGGAACTGTTGCTAATAGTTCATTTAGTGCTCTGAATGTGGTCAACACTAATTCCAAGTAGGACAGTAGAAAGCTTCGAACAAGAACTTCTTTTTTTTTTTTTTTCCTTAATTTTTATTGTATATATAATGTAGAGGACGGGACACAGGTACCATAGCAGACATGGGAAGGAGAGAACAACTTTGTGGAGTGTGTTCTCCCTTCCAGCTTTACTTAGACTCTAGAAATCAATTTAGTTTACCAGGATGCAAAACAAGTGCCTTTAACCAGTCAAGACATCTCGCTGGTCCTTGAGCTACGGCTTTCACAAAAAAAAAACAAACAAACCACAAGATGTTTGTGATCATCTTTTCTACTGGTAGCCAGGGTGCTACATCATTTGTGATGCAAAACAAAAATGAATAATTATTAATCAATGCTTCTGTTATCCTCTCAAGACAACTAATACCCTAACCCTAATTATTTGAACATTCAGAAATGTTGGGTGGACTCTGTCATCTCCTATGGAAATGAAATCTCTGTATTCATATACACACATATACTACATATTCTTTGAAGTGAGATGCTGTGATATTGACATATTTTAGATATTTCAAAAAATAAAACACTATGTATTCGTTTTAAAGGCTTGTGTTATTGACATTACAGCTTTTAACTCAAATCCAATTTTAGTGATATTTTTATTCTTTAAAGTAAAAATCCCCTCACCAGGACCTCCATCCAACTCCCTCTGTTGCCTCGCACACCATGTCCATTCCAGTTTCATATCCTTTTTTTATTTATTTGTGTTTTTTTTATTTTTAACTCCCTGAATCCAATTAATGCTTCCCCTATGATTATGGTTGTGTGGCCATCCATGGGGTCACTGACCGCATACTAGTAACCACATGCCCAATACAGAGTGGGTTCTCTATCCCATTCTACATTTTTTTGAATAGCACACAGATTTCAAAAATATTTTATAAATGGAATCAAATCACATCCTCCCATAGTTTTTTAATGTAAATTAATATAAATGAATGGTCTACCTTATTACATAAAAATCCAGTGATATTGACAATTCATTTTAACTATAGTAACCAAAATAGCTTCACTTCAAAAAGCTAGAAAACAAATCTCATTTGATTCTCTACTATTACGTAATCATAAACTACTGTTGAAATTATACAATATCAAAATAATTTGCATAAAAGCAAACTACCAAACATATTGAGGATTCATTCCCTAGTACATATCTTGATTTTATTTGATTTTTACTTTTGTGTATTTGTGTGTGTATGTGTGTGCCAGTGCTCAAGGAGTCCAGAAGAGGGTGTTGGCTCTCTTAGAGTCGAAGATACAGGCGTTGCCTGATATGGCTGCGGGAAACTAAACTCGGGATGTTCATAAGAGCAGCAAGGACTCTGATCCATCTGTCCTGCTCATCAATCCTTTCCTAACGTTAGTAATTAGAGACACTTATTGAATACCTAAAATACTTAACATGCTCGTGACCCTGTGTAAAATGCTCTATATATGTGAATGCTCTGAGTTTCCATAAAATGTTTTATTGTGCCAGCTTTACAAATAAAAAATCCAAGCCTAAAGATAGTAAATGACTAATCCAAAGGCACCCATAAAATCATAAAATAAATTCCTATGACCACAAAGGTACAAACCTTTGAACCTTCAACCTTGGAGAGGTAAATTACAGTATGTATATTGGTTGCTTTTGTATAACTTTTAACAAAATGTTTGAAGGGGGAAAAAGGCAACTTAGAGTGAGGAAAGACCTTTTGTCTCCCAGTTTGGGAGATTTGAGTTTGTTATCCTTGACTACATTGAGAGCATCTTGGTCTAAGAAACAGGAGGCTGCAGGAGGCAGAGCCGATGGGGAAGGGGCTGTAGGCACAGACACTCTCTTCCCAGGCATGTCCCCCAGTGACCTACTTCCTCCTGCTAGGGCTCATCTCTTAAAACTTGCAAAACTTCTAAAAATAACGCCACCAACTGGGGAACAAGTGTCTGACAGGTGAGCCGGAGGGGGGTGCTTCATATTCAAATCGTTAACAATGCGCGTCCCACTAGGTTCAGAACATCTGAAGAGAAAAAAACCATCCTGCCACATCCAGATAGATGCATTTTCATCACCTGGGCTCAACACAAACACCACTGGGTCATTCCTTTGTAATGAGGATAAAAAGACTAGAGAAGAATCCCAAAATACATTTTCTAGCAGAGAGAATATCAGGTCAGAATACAAACAGGTAGCCCGGTATAAAGGAAGGAGGGCTCCTTCCTTTACAACCAGCAGACAAAAGCTTTCAAGACAGCTCCCTGCTTTCTTGAACTGAAAATTTTTACCTTCCTTCCTCCTCAGTGCTTTGTTTTGACCTGTACCTCTGATGCCTGGAATTTTTTTAACAGTTCCTTCACTGAGCTGTCTTTTTTTCCATTTCTAAAGCCATAGGAAATATGTTGCCAGACTAGTGTGCCTAAAAAATGTTTCCTATAAGCCAATGTTTATATATAGGACACACTGCCTCTGTGTTATGTAATATAACGGTCAATTAAAGAGATTTCTCTGGCCATGAGCAAGCAATAAAAGGTTCGGCACTATTTATAAAAAAGTCCATAATAAAGTTCAAAGTCCACTTGCCTCCCAGTCATGTTCTATGACCCCTTCTCTCTAACACTCCAGTGACACTCGGTTTCTCCTCTATATATTTATTTACATTTCCTCTTCCTCAGATACCAACCCAACAGCATTTCTACTCAAGTGTCTCCATTCCTACAACCCTGTTCATACAATAGTTGCACTACTCTTCCAGCTTAAAATGTTCATCATCCCATCTATCCAAAACTTACTCCAGAGATGAATCTCTAAGGTACCACTTTCCCGAGTACTTCACCCAGACTTCAAACTTGTCTGCTCTGTTCTTAAAGGCTGGGCTGTTTGTTGTTCGGATTGGCTGTTTTATGTCGTATTCCATGTGGCTAGACTTTCTCCTGTCAAGTAAACTGTGGCTTCAGGCCTTGCTATTTGCTACTTGCTATTTCTTTGATATGACACAAGAGACAGGGTTGGGTCTTTAAGTACCCAAAGCTTTGTGAATATTTATTCCATTAATACAAGGCATTATTATTTTGCTAACTTTCTAATGTAAGCTGTAGTGACAGGAAGATTGCATTTGGTCTTGGTGGTTAAACAAATGTTGGACTGACACAAATAGTGTCTAACTAAAGTAAACACTAATAACATTTGTGTAAAACACTAACCCAGATGGGCAGTGGTGGCACACACCTTTAATCCCAGCACTCGGGAGGCAGAGCCAGGCGGATCTCTGTGAGTTTGAGGCCAGCTTGGACTACAGAGTGAGTTCCAGGACAGCCAGGGCTACACAACACAGAAACCTTGTCTCAAGAAAAAAAAAAAGAAAAAGAAAAAACACTAACCCAGAAAAAAACTTGTTTGAGAATTAGTTCTGATTCATTCTCTCTTGGCTTTTAAATGCTTGCCATTGGCTCTTCTTCCATTCGGCTTATTTTTCCATGTTCAAATTGAAAATGGAATAAGTCTGTTTCTAGACAGTATAATCAGATCAGATGGAAACATCTGAAACTAAAATCTGTCCTTCTAAAAACACTAAATATCAGTTCTAATACCTTAATATTTTTCAAAGAAGACATGAGGTACCGACACTGAACTTTGCTCTAAATAAGTGTGAAGGTTGAGAAATGGTAACCACTGGGCTTTTGCCACAGTTTTATTCTTCAAAGACTCATTATGAGGGTTCAATGATCTCCTTGCTGGATCAGCACTCAGAATGGCATGATGAGAATCTCTGGGAGAACTCACAAGAAGTGAATGAAAATTGTCACAGGCAAGAACCATGACCCCTTTACAATGGTAAAAGGAAAAAGGAAGTATCTGTGTCAAGGAGGCATTTCACTTATTTTATGTATATATTAACTATTATATATATATATATGATGGCATATATATATATATATACATATATATATGGTGGTTTAAAGGAAAATAGCCCCCCAAAGGGGGAGTGGCACTCTTAAGGGGTGTGGCCATGTTGGAGTAGATGTGGCCTAGTTAAAAGAAGTATGTCACTACAGGGGTCGCTTTGAGGTCTCTTATGCTCAAGCTACACCCAGGGAGACAGACCACTCCCTGTTACCTACGCGTCAGTATGTGAGGACTCTCAGCTCCAGCACCATGTCTGCCTGCATGCTGCCTTGCTTCCTGCCATGATGATAATGGACTAAACCTCTGAAAATGTAAGCCACCCAAACTAAATGTTTTTTTTTTCTTTATAAGAGTTGCCATGGTCATGGTGTCTCTTCACAGCAATAGAAACCCTGACTAAGACATAAATTATATATATATAATTTCAGTTATCCAGTATATATGTATATTTATAGAGTAACCATTAAAAGGAATTTTATTGTCACAATACAGAATATAAAACTAAAGTTTGAAGTTCATTGTGTCTTTAGAAAAAATTTCAAATGTGGTATATTATCTAGTTCAGACATTGGGAACAAATTGTTGGTTTAATGCCAAATTCTAATGATACTCTGCTATATTCATAGATGTGTACCTTGTTCAGCTATCATCAGAGAAGCTTCCTCCTGCAGCAGATGGGAAAAAGTACAGAGACTCACAACTAGACAATGTACAGAAAGGGAGGGACCTGGGATACTCAGTGGCAAATGGGATGTCTCCATCATTCCCTCCCCTCGGGGCTCAGGGAACCCTACAGAAGAAAAGGCATAAAGACCGTCAGAGCCAAAGTGGATGGAGAACACTAAGAAAATAAGGCCCTTTAAACCAACAAGAAAAAGCACATAAGAACTCACAGACTGGGGCAGAATGAACAGGGCCTACATCAGTCTGGGTCAGATGGGGTCCCAGTGCTGAGAGACGTGAACACAATCCCCCATTCCTAACCCAGAAGCTATCTCCAATTGATAACCAAACCACTCACCAAGGAAAATTTACAAAATGAACTCAATGGCATTTTTGGAAGTTTTTGTCTCATAATGCTTTGCTAGGGATTTTTGAGTTGTTTATTTGTTTGTATTTTTGCTTTATAGGTCCTTTGAAGATATATTATGATTTCTGATATTTTTTTATAAGATTTCTCTGTGTGTGAACGTGTGTGTCTTTGGGTCTATAAGGATTTCTCAAGCTTTTTCATTGGCTCTTTGTCTTTTGATGTTTGTTTCTTCAGTCCTATTCTGGTTTTCCTGATTTTATTTTATCTTATGTCATTATTTTATTTCCATAGGTGTTTGTATTCTACTGAGAAAGGGTGTAGGGATAGGTGGGTGGGGAAGAAGAGAGGATCTGGAAGACCCAGAGGGAGAGAAAACTGTAATCAAAATACATTGTATGAAAAGTCTACTTTCAATGAAAGAGAGAGTAACAACAATTTTAAAAAGAGACAAGGAATGTGAAAGAGAATTGGGAGTGGTGGGGAGGTACATGGAAGTATTGAGAGGGAGGGGAGAAAAGTGGAGAATGATATCAATGTAATCTCCAAACAGAAAAAAGGAAGAATTAAAAACAAAACAAAGACATAGAATCTTGTTTGTTTTGACCAATGACTCCTGAGCATAAGGCCTACCCTAGAGGGTGGTTGATACCCTCTCTTCAAGCAGTTATAAATTGCAAAGACCTTCGTGGTAAGGGGTGAAACTTTATGCTCACTTCCCATTCTCCACTCTTGGGTTCTTTTTCTGGTTTGAACCCTTGCAGGACCTTGCCTGTGGTCACAGTAGCTGTTAAGTTCACATATGAATCATCAGCCTTGCACCTGGAAAACTGTTTCCTTGGAGTCCTCCACCACCTTGGCTTTTACAGTCTTTCCATGTCCTCTTCCATATAGAGCCCTGAGCTTTGAGAGGAGGGGTGTGATTTAAAAAAAATGTCTCATTTAGGGCCGAGGGCTCCAGAGTCTCTCACTTGCTGCACATTATAGGTCTCTGTGTTAACTGCCAGCTACTGCAAGTGAAAAAAGCTAGAACACTTTCCACTTCAGTTTGAAAAACAATATTAATTGGATGTTAAATAATTCAAAAGCAGTTGAATTTTTAAAAGCTAACACAAGCCATTATTGCATAACGCTAATGAGTCAGGGAGAAAAATTAACTTTTATTTAATGTAGTGCAAGGTTCTCCTTTTTAACATAAGCTAATTGGTAATGAACATGAGTAAATGAATGGGGCTGAGGTAAAGATCAGGAGCTAGAACGATGCCTTTGTGGTTTCGAGCGCTTACCACTCCAGCAGGAGGCAGGAGCCCAGATCCCAACACCACAGCAGGTGACTCACAAATGCCTGTAATTCCAGCTCCTTCTGGCCTACATGAACACACATATGTGTATAGACACACACACACACACACACACACACACACACACACACACACACACATACACACACACACACACACACACACACACACAGAGAGAGAGAGAGAGATAGTAAAATGATAAAGAACAAATTTTGAAACATTAAACTCCCACTCCCACTGATCTCATGATTGAAAGTTTGAACAAACCATCGCTTATGCTACGGGAGTGATCCACCAGTTCAGGGAGGACACGCAAATTCTGTCGGCCACATTGTCCGTACAGTTCAGACCTACGGTAAGAGGGTGGGAGCACACACAGCACTTGAACTCTCTAGGAGTGAGAATGCTGAATGCATCGAACCTGCAGAACTGCAGAGAGGAAGTCCGGACAACTAGAAATCTGACATCGCACTTCCAGCACATCCTATAGATTATTTCATGTTCCCAACAGTTTAGCTATTTGCCGTAAAACTCAGAAGCATTCCAGAAGTGTCTATCAGGCTTCTCGTATTCACTCGATTGCTAAGGAGCAAGGCATGCTACCTATTTCTTTTGAGGAAAAGGAAGAATTGATATTAACATCTGGTCTCCCACTGGTCTGTATTGTTAAATGGTAAATTAGTTATAGAGACAATAGAGCTCAGAATGCATTCACCGGGAGTGTGCTTTTCTGAGCAGAAGTAAAATCTTTAAAGCCATTTCATTAAAAGGGAAGATAATAAAAGGTAGCATCAGATAATGACAGAAACAGAGCTTTCTAAGCAGAAAGGCATAAAATTAGCAAGTTATGGTTACTTTAGAAAAAGCCAAGGTGAATATTTATTATAGTTTATTCCAGTGCCAGTCTGAAACAAGAATGGACAGGAGACTTTTTTAATTTAGTAAAAGGGATAAAATAGCAAAATGGCTTAAAGAATTAAATAGAGGCAAATACATATCTACCAGCACAATCTGCAGAGAAATGTAAAGTGGATAAATGCCCTTCACATTATAATACGTAGATCCAAATTCAATTTCCCCTGTTTTAGCTCCTTATTCAAGTCTTTCTCTTCACGCTTCCCCAACGGTAAGCATATATAGATTAGAGAACATGTAAGAGTTCTCCAAACTGCGCCGCTTTATTTGGTTTTCAACAATTTCCATGCCACATTAAAAGCAATTTCCATTTCCTTGTGCATATTTCAGGGACCAAATACCATTAGATTTCTGCCTTTAAAAAAATTCATCTAGACTTACAGCAGCCACTCAGGTTTTTTTTTTTTTTTTTTTTTTTTCCTCACATTTTCCGCTTTGGGACCAAGGGTTCCTTTTCAAATCCTAAATGTGCAGCTGCAGACAGGATCGATTTTTCAGAGGACACCCACCAAGCCGTTCTAGGACCATAATTTGGCATAAGCGCTAAGCTGCTATTTGTGGAAATACAACACTCTTTCCAAGAAATGCAGTCAGTATTTTTCTGTGCACTTATTTAAAACTTCCTGAGATGGGCATATTTGTGTTTATAATGTTCATAGAGAAAAGCTGTGAGAGGTGGAAGTGAAAATCTGATTTACGGTCTTCTAATTTCCACCCACAGTCCTACTATGATTTGCTAAATTCTCCGCTGCTTCACTGGAATGCTCATTCCCTGTACTCGGGGGTCTTACTGTGGACTCAGATATGCAGAGCCCAAAGCTCCATTCAATATATTCTGCCAGCAACTTCCAATTGTTATTATTTCTTCTTCTATTTGACTCCCACTCTGGTGTCAAAATTGACATCATCTGCTACAGCTTTCTTGATTTCTCTTCTTTAGTGTGGTTTATGATAGAGTTCAGATCAACGTAAAAGTATTGTCATCTGTCTGCTATGTTACTCGTTGTATTTACCACAGTGTTCTTTTTGTTCCTAGGGATCACCTCAGAGAGCCATTGGTGAAACAAACAGGCCTTTTTCATTACCGAAACCCTCTGGAAAGATATCTTCTTCCTTTACCCAGAAATAGTAACTAATAATGGAATCTATTTTTCATTACTTTTTTTTTTATTTCATTACTTCTTACATTTGTAAGATACATGTTAGAGTTTTCAAGTTAAGGCCAAATCACATCTTTATTTGACAAGCACCTGAACAAGTTGATTTAAGTTTAGTCCCTGGGCTTGAAAATAGCACAAATTAAATTGTGCTCATATAATTAAATATTATTTAAAGGCACATCTCTAGCAAAAAATCAAACATACATGTAAGAAAAAATCATAGAAATATGGCAACAATTCTCCAGGTACGTAATAAAATACATTCATGTTTCTTTTTCTAAACACAGGCAGGCATGCACAAGAATAGAGAGACAACATAGACATTCTGAAAACCACAGAATGATGTATAAGAGTGTCATGTACAAGGCCTTGGTAGGGCTTTTGAGTTCTGCCTGTTCTAAGCACCAAGAGCCTCACTGCAGTGCTCAGAAGGTTTCCACTGAGCATTACCGGTTCTCTGAACAACCCTTGTAGGTTCTCAGCTCAGGATATCATGAAGGAGACACAAGCTGAAGAATGATACCAGACTCCAAAGTATAAAATAAGATTTTGTAAAACTTCTAGATAGGACAGCAATGCTACATTTATAAATCTCAACAATAAGGCTGCCTAAACAAGACCTCTGTAATAATAGTATCAGCCTGCATGCTAATGAAGATAGAGGAAATATATCAAGGCTCTACCCCTAAAGGAAGAGCTATAGGTAAGTCTTCTTCATAGATGTGTCCCCTGATAGGAAAATCCAGTCCCCAGTGACCAGCCCTAAACACATGGGTGTAAGAGCAACACAAAATGAAAGGTGATTCTAATGCTGAAATTTCTGCCTTACACTCTTTTAAGCAAAATTCATGATTGCTAGGTGGTTATTATGTGCCAGGCCCTCTCATGACTCTGAATAAGAACAGACTATTCATTTCAGTGGCTACTGGGGAAACAGGCAGTCAACAATCCCACACAATGTTATTCCAGTGGTCACAAGAAATATTAACAAAGTGCTGGAGAAACAAAGGGCCCTTGCCTCTGGAAGGCCTATGAGTAGGTTTTGCTGTGGTACAGTGTTAGGAACAGTATCTCCCAGGTATTTTATAGACTCTCTGGATGTGGGGGAACAGCTTGGAGCACATTTTCTACTCTCTTACATCTCATTAGCCCTCTTTCTTAATTATGTCTTCCTTTGACCACAGACAGCCCTATCTCTCTTTTGAGTGACAGTCTTCCTGGGGAGATGTGAACAATATCTACTCACCACAGATAGGAAATCAACGAGAGGCCAATGTAAGGATACCATCAAGATCAATTTGATGAAGCAATGAGTTTATTGGGGTAACTACAGGGGAGTGGGAGAGGGATTGCTTATAGGATGAGAAATGACCCAAAGATAGCTGTATCACCAAAACCCATCCCAGAATGGGTGGTGACTTATGAAAGCTGGAAACCTGTTGCTAACTGCACAACTTCCATGTTGGGAGCACAGAGGGCCTTGAACTCACAGAGAAGCCCAGAGAGAACCAGGAACGTTATCTCCTCAATGGAGGGGCTTTAAAATCAAATACCTGCGTTCCATCCAGAAAGCTGGGAGTGGAGGTTGTTAATGACCTGGTGACCTTTTTGCTATCTGAAGAGACAGATCTCACTCTAATTCCCCAGAATGATTATTCCAGACTCTTCCCCTGCTAAACCATTACCCATCCTTACAGGAGATGTCACAAGTACTTTATGGCCTGCTGACCTCTATGCTATCCGTCGGAGACCACACTAGATTCTAGGCCTTTTAGGTATAGAACCCACCCTCATGGTCACCTGTACTTTGTAAAAGAGTCTCTATGTAGTCACACCTGGAATTGGACTGATAGATGCCTGGAAACCTTTTCCCAAATTGTACTGTGTTTTAAATTTGCTGACAATGAACAGCCTGGCATTAGACTCCCCAAAGTCTGATCCAGGTTGACAAGATCAATCCGCACCGGGTTTTCATTCTCATATCTTCTAAGGATTTATTTCCCTGTACTGTATTTATAGGGACCCCCACACTTCCAGGCAACTCAACAGACAGGAAGTGTCTCTTCCAGGTAGTTCCGTTGGTCTGAGCAATCCCAGGCAGCGTAACTGGTCTCCGTCTCTTCCAGGCAGCTCAACTTATCTGAAAGTATTTTCTAGCCGTCCACATTACTTATATAAACTTGGAAGAGTGGCCTAGTGAATTTGGTTATTTTCAGGGACTTCCTAAAGTTTCTGAATTGTTTACTTCCTGAGTTCTAAGAGGCTCCCTTCAGGTCTTAAAGAGTAAAGTCCAGCAGATTGGACTTTCATCTCAGGAAGATTGTGACACCATGATCTCTCAATGTCACTGAACTGAATTGGATCTCGGATCGCATCATCAAATTTGGCAGACTTCTCTTCTCCTCCTCCTTCACCCTTTCCTTCTCATCCTCTTATTTCCCTCCATTAGGAAAATAGAAGTGAATTAAATCAAGAGATTAAGCTGCTTACGCTAAAAAGAAAAGAAACAAGGGCTGGAACCATAGCTCAGGAGATAAAGGTATTGCCTTGTAGACATGAGAAGATGATTTTGATTCTTAGAGACTACATTAAAAAAAAAAAAAAAGGTCAGGCATAGAATCTTGGTTTGAAATCACATTACCAGGGAAGCAGAAACAGGTGGATCCTTGTGGATTACTGGCCAGACAGCTCAACTTATTTGGACACTGTTCAGGACAAAGAGACCTAAGAAACTTTACCAGAGGTTATCCTCGAACTTAGGCACACACTCCACACCTCTCATACAAACAAACAAGAAAGTAAGGATTAAGAGAAAGAGAGGAGCCGGGCGGTGGTGGCGCAGGCCTTTAATTCCAGCACTCAGGAAGCAGAGCCAGGCGGATCTCTGTGAGTTCGAGGCCAGCCTGGTCTACAGAGAGAGATCTAGGAAAGGCACCAAAACTACACAGAAAAACCCTGTCTTGAAAAAAAAAACAAGAGAGAGAGAGAGAGAGAGAGAGAGAGAGAGAGAGAGAGAGAGAGAGAGAGAGAGGACATATAGAGTAGGATATTCATAAATGAGTAATTTACATTTAGAACTCATTAAAATTTAAAGAAAATATTTTGTTCTTACATTTCACAGCTATGTGTCCATCTACCTATACAAATTTTCATGCAGCCATTTCAAAAGGGGGTGAAAATCAATCCATCTATAGTAGTTGTCTATCTCACCTATTCATTGGACAAACATACAGATGCCAAAGAAAATTTTATAGTATGCCAAAAGTTCAAAATCTTTATTTATAATAGTACTGCATGAAACTGTGTTTTACTGTGTGTACACTCCAGTGTTGTGGGATAATCTTTTTGTACACTGTGAAGATTTGTTTCTGCCAAGGCACCTTCTGATTGGTTTAATAAAGAGCAGAATGGCCAATAGCTATGCAGGAGAGGATAGATGGGACTTCTGGGCAGAGATAGGAACTCTGGGAAGAAGAGAAGAGGGATTCACCAGCAAGACACGGATAAAGTCAGACATACAGAATGGAGGAAAGGTAATGAGCCACATGGCAGAACATAGATTAATATAAATAGGTTAATATAAGTTTTAAGAGCTAGTTGGGAACAAACCTAAGCTAAGGCCAAGCTTTCATAATTAATAAGAAGTCTCCTTGTCATTATTTTGGATCTGGAAAATGCGACTATACTCCAGATCAGAGTTCTGGGGTCAAGGGGACAATGGATTCTGCTGAGAGCTATTCTATCTAGAAAGATTTCTCAGGTGCTCTCCTAAAAGGGTATGCTTGGTAGTTGCAGCTGGCTCCTGAGGAGGAGTCCAGTGTCAGTCTAGTGCAGCTCTGGGCAGCAGTGAGCGCTGCCAGCTTTATATAACTTCATGGATCATTATCTGAAAGAGCAAACAACGTCTTAGAAGTTGCATAAAGAGGTGGGAGCAACATGGTCATTCCCTGGGAGAGGTTAGCAAACTGATCGGAATTGTGTTAAATCTGCCACAGGAGTTGAAAGTCACCTGAAAAATAGTAAAGATATTTTTAATGTCCAGGAAAAGGATATTAAAAGAGCAAAAAGAAAAATCTTTCTATTGTAAATATCTATCCTGGTAAAAATAGAAGTTAAATCCTTCATAAGGTTCTCTGTACAGGCCCCTCCAAATGACAGTCTCCCCTCTATCTAGAATCCTTTATGAATGGTTTTTATTTTCTGTTATTGTCATGGATGAGGAGACATTTAAATGCCATCTCAAATAGAATAGACTCCTTCATGCTATTACCATCATAAAAAGGAATAGTATATGATAAACCTTGGTATTTGACCTTGAATTATGTTTACTGTGCATAATGAGCTATAAAAGGTGGAAAATAACCTATAGATGAAAGCTCAAAAAGAAGAAATGACCTAAATCTTGACTTTGTTACTAGGAGACGTGTGGAGTTCTCTCTCTCTCTCTCTCTCTCTCTCTCTCTCTCTCTCTCTCTCTCTCTCTCTCTCTGTTGTTGGGGCTTTGTTTTGTTTTGTATATGTGTTGTATGTAGCCCACAGATCATTCAGGTATGTGACCAATTATGTAAACCCCAATGCAAATATTTTTAATGGATTGAAAATTCCCAAGGAAAGTGCAATTCCTGGGAAGGTGAAAGGGATTGCTGTGAATTACCACCTCATTGTTCTTATTTTTTTTTTCTTCATTGAAAGTTATGCTGACACCTGGAACAAGAATATTAGATTGACAACATGTGGAATCTGCTGTTTGTTTACTCAATGGAATATACCAGTGGCAATAATTCTAGCTTACTAGGTGTACTAATACAGACAGACAGAACTAGTGGGTACAAAGTGATAAAGACTTACCAATGACCTTTTGTTCAGATAGAGATTTACACTGTATTTCTTTGTCTGTGGTCTCCATTTTGGATTTAATGATATTTGGCAAACTTTTACAAGCAGAGAATCAAAGCCTGCTCCTTTTCCACTAAAGCTCATTACAGGAATAAAGTACAAGAGCATACATGCTCACGGTGCCAGAAACATAAATTTCGGCATCTCTGGAGGCATGGGTTAGTGCCGTTAGACATGGTATTACTTTGTTTCATCTTTCCATAAATTATCCATAGCCTGTCATAGAGAACGTGTTTAACAGTTGAGTGAGACTTGGAGACCTCTCATTGTTAGTCACAGTGGGCACAAGCTCATCCTCTTCTGTATGAGCAATCACTGATAGGTGCTGAGCACTTAATGAGAGTAGTACACGGTGAGTCATCAAGCATCTATGTATGGTCAAGAGCCAGCCATCTAGGAAGAGGGTCTCATTTCATAAAGATAAATAGTCTCCATGGATACCAGAGAAAAGTACTCCTTAAAATAAAATTTAAAAGGGCAACAAGAAAAAAGAACACAAACCCAGCACTTAGCTGCTACACCTAAGAGCCAGGGTGAACCTCTTTCAAGCAGAGGTCTCTCTCCCTCAGGGAAACTGGCTTAGCAGAGTTTGTGGACAAATCCAGGGCAGAAAGGATGCTAGCTCATCTGCAGGCTTTGCCTGTGTATGAAGATCCCCATCTGCCCAGCAATACAGAGGACAACATCTGTGAGCACAAAGCACTCTGTACCATGGTCACTGTCTTTTTCCAAGGTTCCTTGGGCCAATCTGTCTAAAGCAAGCCGCCATGCTGTGTGGCCAAGGCTTTAAGTAACTGTTTCCCTCAGCCCAAGGGTTTAAAGGATTAAGTAAGAATTTAACTTCAATTTGCTTTAGATAAGGCTCATTACAAGGATATCCATTCCAGGGTCCTGGGCTCTTGGGTGGATGGGCTGTCCTTCCTGGTACACATTCAGTTAGGGCTTATCTCCTAACTCGTGTACTTGTCACCAACTCAACAACTTGAGGTCAGATTTATTTGAAAAGGATTTTGGCTTACGCCTTCATAATTATGCCTATTAAATTTCTTTGTAAGAAGAGGAACAATGTGTTGGCCTTATCAGTGAAAAACTTGGCCCTCTTTAGCATCAGATTTTCAGTTCCCATTAGGATCATACTAAGCTATGCTAAAGGAAGGGGAAAAAACTCTCTCTAAAGGTCATCCTTCTTAATTAAATGAAAACCCAGGCAGTGGCATTAAAAAATGAAGTGAGTGGAGCCTGTGCTCTTCCTGAGGAGCCCCTACTGAGCATCAGGCTCCTGCTGCCTGAGGCAGGCCTGACTAAGTTATTCCTGTTGGGTAAGAGGCTGCAGGGTTGCCATGCCAGTTCCTCCTGTGCAAAGACATGGGACTGGCCGTGGGTGGGTGGGCTTTAATGGAGGTATGAAGGCTTGGAATGGTGCTGAGTTCCCAGACCAGTTCAGTTTTGTCCTCTCCATGACTTGCCATCACCTAGCACTTTCTACTTCCCTAAGCACTGACTGATTTCCAGCTATGGCTAATACGGATGGACAGAGGTCAGCGTATCTAATCCGGTAAAGCATCTCACTAGGTGGGATGTGTTTTCAATGTCTGTTCTCTTTCCGTAAATATAGAAGTAGACTGCACGTGTTCAGTTCCTACTGCCGTCGTTCACAGATCTCACGGCATGGGGAGGCACTAGGGACCATGCCATCCTTTCCTAGGTCGAAGCCGACTCCGTGAGACTTTTGAGACTAGTTCTGTACTTCCCCTCCTTTTATTTAACCTTTGCTCTTTTTCTGTGAGGCCCTTGCCTGTTCTAGTTGTCCTGGAGCTCTCTGTAGGATTGTCATGAGGTAACTGACAGAGGCTTTCCGAAGCAATAAGAAAATGGAGGGGGATGACATTGGCAGTTCACTCCAACGCCCCTCGGCACACAGCTGTCTTCTTCCCCCGACTCCCAACAGCACAGTTCTGAAGAATGTCACCAGGATACTGCATGTGTTTTCCAGACTTGAAGCATTTGATATGTGTGACTCCTTTGATTTATTGCATGTATAAGTAATCAAGTAAATATGATTATATTTTATTTTTGACGAGTGTAAAAATTATGTGATAAAAATCTATAACATAATTCTAAAAGAGGAAAAATTTACAGGATGTGATTTTTTTTTCAAGAACTATTCTGTTAATTAGACTTCTTAAAACTCATATTTGAGAGTTTTGTTAAGCATTTGTGTTTAAGCACAGCGGCTGCAGCATGCTATCTGAATTGAACTGCAGGGGGTGCCATTGAGATTGTGTGGTGTGGCCAGGATGTTCCCTAATAGAAATTAATGAACCCATAAGGTTTAAAGCATGGGTTTGCCTCTATGCTTGAAGTTAGAATTGTCATGGGATCTTTGAGGACATTGAATTACCATAGAGGGAGATTTAAACCAAACATCTCTGAGGACAGATCTAAGCATCAATAATTTTTAAAAGCCACAAGTTTAGAGCAAGGAATATGGAGTCATGGAAGCTGAATATGATACCTATGCCATTCTCTTTATTTGCAATAAAATGGTATTATGAATTAGTTTTGCTTTAAGGGATTATGGATACCACCTTTGTCCGTCTGCTTCCCTTCTGGTAAACATCTTTCTGTGATTAGCAATTGCTGTTGTTATAAAGAAATCTATTGCTGCTCTAACACTGGGATGTCTGTAACAATAAAGGACAATGTACTACCAATTAAGCCCATTCATTTCCTAGGGGGTGCAAAGCGTGATTAACAGGATGAGTCATAAAATAATTCATTCAGTCAACCCTGTAGCAATGCTACAGCCCTCTGAATGGGAAAAGCCTCCTGAAGCTAAGGCCTGGCTAGGGCTGGCAATGGGAAGGCTGCCATGGGAGTTTCACCTTCGTGTGGCTTATCTTTGTACTATTATCTGGAAGGCCCACACTTCAACTCTTAAACATTAGACATGGATTTCTAGTGAAGTAGTAGTTAGTTATGTTTGGTGACATGAGGCTAGCCTTCAGAGTTGACCTTCTAAGCAACTTCTGCTACAACCAACAGCAAGTCCTGCCTGTTATATTTCACAAAAATCTTTAGAATATTGTCCGCTTGTTCTGTCTTCTCTTAACTTGGGCACTCACTTGCTAGACCACTTTACCTGCTACTGTCTCTTTAAATTATTCCACACACTACTGGGAAGACCTAATCCAAGTTGCATTCTACTTTAAAATCCCTCACTGCCCTCTTGCCCACAGGGTGAAGTCAAAATTCCTTAAGGCACAAAATCTTTCCAAATCTGACTTTCAGTAAGTTGTTCAGAAACTCCCCTCCCCCCACCTTTTCTATCTATTAAAATGTCTTGGCTAGGTGCATTCATGTTTGTAAACATTGTCTATCCAGAAGGGGCCAACTTATTGCTGCAGCTACTTTGGTGATCAAATAAAAAAACAAAAGCTTTAATTAAAGCAGTGCAGTTTTGTGTAACTTACAATCCATAATTATATCAATTTAGATTGACACAGAAAAAGATTAATAACTTAGCTAAGCACTCCAAACCCCACCACATTCTCTGAACATGCCAGGATCCTGGCATACACTACTCTCTTCATATATTTTTCCATTCCTATATTCTTTGCCTAAGTTACTGCTCATTACCTTCCATGTTTGAGATGGTAAGTCATCTCTGTGATGTACTTTTGTGACTCTATTGAGCAGTGTGTCTCCTTCGATCTTCTGGGGTATCTATTCTATAATTTATTATGCCCACAATTGATCCAGAGCACCCATTTCACCCAGCTGTCTGAAGGATCCTTGAGAATGAGCTCTATGGCTAACTTAGTATTCTTCGCTTATATCCAACAGTAATTAGTTTTTCATTAGAAATTAGGCTTGCTTGACTATGCTCAGAATATCAAGCTCTAGTTCCAAAGAGAACTCAGACCACATACTGGTAACTGAAATGTTAAATCCTTGGCTATTGAGTTTAAGCTGGTTTGACTTTCTAAACTTTTCAAACTTTCTGAATTGATAAAACAAGAGAAAAAAAATAGGGCTAGGGAGGTAACCCAATTGCTCCATGGGCCACAGGTCTGATGAGAAAAGGGAAGGGGTTGAATAGCGGATAGTTTAAAACAACCAAGACTCTGTGAAAAATCCTCATGGAAATCTACTAGTTATTGAGCTAATACAGTTATTAAGCCTAATTAGTTTTATACCAGTTATTAAGCTAATTAGTTCCAAACACAACTTTTAAAAGGAGTTTGAATGGCATTACCCTGCATAGGTCGACAATGTCACTCCCAGAATGCCTGGATTGCTAAGTAAAAATTACACTGTAAGGTATAGGACACCTTCCAACAAGTTATTGGTAGGAAGGCCTCAGCGGTCTCCAAAACAATGCAAGATATTGTTATTGGCCTTGGTTATCCATCACAGGTACATGGAAAAACCCTATGGCTGAAGACACCACACACTTTAACCACAGGACATGGAGAAATCAGCTTCAAACCAACCGGGAAACCGAATCCTTGCTGGCTGGGAGTGCCAGCAGATGGTATGTGGCCTGTAAGAAGGAAAAGGACAGCGATGGTCTTACCCTGTGTGCTACAACACTAACCTGCTGGGCAAGATGCACCAACTTAGGCAATAGTGGCATGATTGTCATGGGGTAACTAAGCCTCTGATTAGATTTACGACTCGCTCCACAAGAAGGAATTCCTGGTACTGTAATTCTTGTCAAAACCCAAAGCTGTGGAGCTCATAAGCCCCAGGGACAAACCCAGCTATTGTAATTTGGTGAAATGATCATCTTGTCTAATTGCCTTAAAAATGTTTGTGTTTTTACCCATAGAGTTGGGTTGCTCTCAACTTTGGTCAGCGAAGGCTCTTTTTACACTGAGCATCAGTTGCTATAGAGGTAAATAATTTGTCCAAGTGCTGAGAACAAAAGACTGAGTTCTCAGCGTCAGTCAGATATCTGTATCAGTCTCCCAAGCTCCAAGGCTCGGAAAACATCAGAAAGAATATAAGAGCCAGCTGGAAGGTGGAGAGCGGGGCTGTGAATGGCTTTCTTTTGCAGAGTACCATGACTATCACATTTATGAATTCATGCTAGCTGTGGTTACCTGCAGAAGACCTGTACAAGATAAAGTCAGACATAAGCTTGCCATAGATGGGGTAAATTATCTCCAGGGCCCACCCCTCACTAAGGAGCTATTGATAGTTGGTAGTTACTAGAGGAGGAAGAATTTTAAAAAAAAGATATGAAATTGAAAGAGAGACATGTTGAGAGTGAATATGAAGAGGAACTAGGGGTAAATGGGAGTATATAGGATCACATCTAATTGTCTTATCATATGGAATTCCCGAGAATAAAGGAAAAAGCCAGAGAGTGACAGAAGGAAATTACCAGTGACATATCAGACTGACAGACACAGACACACATATGAATGTGTATGCAGATGCAACACACACAAAAGAGGAAAATAACAAAGGAAGGCAGACCGAGAAGCACACAGGCTGAGAAAAAAAATGGACAATGTGAAAATAGAATGTAATGTGAATAGAATACTGAGTGCTCAGACCTAAATGTGACATCGATTTCACACCCCTCCACCCAAGGATAAGGGATCATTGTGGAAGAAAATGCAGAAAGGTGGTAAGAGCCAGAGGTGGTGGGTGACTACAAGAAAAACAGAAACAGTTTCATTTTGTTGTGTTGTGTTGTTTTTCTTAACACAACAGAGCAATTTCACATATGAACTCACAGGGGATCACAAGATCTGTGCCAGCTCAAACCAGACAAAATCCCAGCGTAGAGGTATTAGATAGTCACGAAGTCCTGCTCCTAACTAAGGTGCTATTGGTTAATTGATAACTGTTGGGAGAGAGCTTTCTTTAAGGATGTGACTGGGGCAAGAAGAATCAAAGACTAGATATGAAGTTAGAAGGGAGACATGTTGAGAGTGAATATGAGGAAGAGTTTGGGGGAATGCAGGTATATCTAGTTGTATACCAGTGTGATTCTTAAGAATAAGTAGAAAGATAGAGGGTCTTGGCTAAAGAAAACAGCCAGTGACACATCTGACCTACACATAAACACACATGAACATGGACACACACACACACACACACACACACACACACACACACACACACACACACTCTAAAAAGAATAAAGGAAGGCAGACTGAGAACCACACAAGATGAGATAAAACAGGTAATGTGACAAGGGAAGGTAGGCAAAGAAAGCAGAGTAGACACAGTAACTGGGAAATAAGGACAAGTGTGGACACTGGTTTCTTCCCTACGCTGTGTGAGCTGGACCCTGGGCCAGCTCTTGAATCATCATTCATTCTGTTCACTTATCATAGGAAGGATGCTGCATGACATCACAGAGTGATGTGCCTATGGTTAGGAATGGAGCCACTATCTAAAGGAACAGGGGATAAAACCCATGGGCCACTGTCAGTGACCTAGAAATAGATACACATAAACCATGGCCATAAAATGATGTTTTCATGCTTTGACTACCCAAGACACTTAACGTTACCAAGTGAACGTTTATCAGCTGATCACACACTAAAATCACCCTGAAAATGTTAATAAAAACCTTAGGACCCTGGTCCAGAGACTCAAATTTACAAGGTCTGAAATGGGGGTTCAAAAGTCCAAAATGTACTTTTTACTAATTTCTAAATGATTGGAATGTGATCTGGTGTTATACCTACCACAACAAGAGAATCTCACCCATTTTAGCAACAACATTGTAGTCCATTTTAAGTCAGTGTGACTTTGATGCCCAAGTTCCTACCTGCTGCATGCACTTCTCAGAGGACATCCTAGAAACATCACCCTCACCACAAACACGGAGATGTTTGTATTGAATGAAATCAGTCAGAAATGAGCCTGTGGACTATCAACTCTTTTCCCCTGTGTTTGTGAACGAAAATGTACTCATTCTGTGAACACAACTACAAGCTTCCCTGTTCCTCCCATGCTGCTGTGAGAAATCCCTAGCAATGCGGTGCATGCTGGTTTTGAGACATGAAAGACATTTCTAAGTCCTCTGCCCTATTTGATAGACTGCCCTATCCTTAGCTGCCATCGTATCAAAGCTTTCAGCTCTCTCCTGCTTTTGTAATCAAGGCACCCTATGAAGTTCTTAAGTGAGTGACAGAAATCCCCGAAGACATGTTCAGGCACTACTGATAATAGTCCCAGAATAGAGATGTTGGGAATGAAGTAGTGGAAAGAATCCTGGAGCTTCATTTAGAAGCTCCAAGTTTGGAATATCTCCAAATGGCCTGACCTCGAGAAGGTCACTTAATTCTCATGAGTCCCAGCATCTCTACCAAGGTGGACTTTTCTACCCTAGCCACACATGGAAGGGATATAGTGAAAACAAGTAGCCACCTTCACGCATTTTATTCTTTTACAAAGTTCAAGACAAACGGATAATTCTGTTCCTCTTCCTACTGTCACTTTCCCAGATTCCTCCCCCTGAGTACCTGATTCTTCAAGAACCAGCCACACAGACCCAGCTCTCTGGGAGCAGAGGAATTCAAGTGGACACTCAAGGAACCCAGAATAAACAGACCGATTAGAACTTAAAGCAGGAGATAAAGGGACTGGAGCAGACGATGAGAGCGGGGAGGCAACAGGCATAAGAGAGCTGAGTAAGCAGATAAACATCCCCATTATACTTCCCAGAATACATGTGCAGATTGTTAGTGGGGTTTTTTTTTTCTTTTCTTTTTTTTTTATAAAGATAGGAGCTTGACTGGCACTCTCAATTTTTCTTCATAGGTTGGTTAATAGATTTGGAGGAAAAAAAAAAACCCAAAACTCAAGAAGTCTATTCAAAAAAACTATGATAAAAAGCTAATGTATCACATAAAATTTGCTCTGACTTCCACATCTTCCACGGCATGTGCACCTACACAACCTATACACACATATCATAGGTGCCTGCACACACACACACACACACACACACACACACACACACACACCCTTGAATGCACATCCCCGCACATGCACGGTCATGCCCAAACACACAAAAACAAGTGAGAATACTTTTAAAAAGCAAATTATATTGGGGTTTTCATTTTTTTTAGTTTTATCGTTTTTATATGTTTTATTGTTTTGATACCAATACTTGATAACTAGATACTGAAAGTGTATTATGACTAAAATGTGAAGCCTTCCACAGAAGCAAGGAACAGCCTCCAGAAGCCCGACTTGCTCTGACATTTGTCTGATTAGCTACAGAAAAAAGAGCACGAGGTATAACAGCATAATGATGCTCTTAGCATGTGACCCTAGCATGTGATCCACGCTGTGGCTGCAGGGAGGCTTCTTAGGTGCAGCTCTGTTCTGTTACTACATTTGTCCTCATTGGTGACTACTGCCCACTCCCTGGTAACTGTGGGACATGAGGTGAACCACAGCTCTTCCAAGTAGATTTCACTCTATTTCTCAGTGATAACTCCTCTCTGCCATCACACAGAGAAGACTGGGAAGTCAGCTCAACCAGGCAGAGAGCAGAAGTTCATTGGTCTAATGAATTGTGTGCGTGTATGTGGCTTACTACCCCTTCTTACTTTGGGGGTTCAAACATTGGTCTTGGGCTAGTGATTAAACATAGAAGGATGCACTTTTAAAATAGCAATTGTATCACAAATACATGTGATGGTAAAATGGATCATCTTTATATCTCCATATACAAACATAATAATATAGATGATAGATGACAGATATAGTATAGAGATGATAGTTATTTGGTTTATAGTAAATTGAATTGAAGAAGTTTCATCATTTTTTATGACTCAAACTTTTGAGTTTACATTGATTTACATTTTGTTCAATTTTAGTTAGGGTTTTTTTTTTTTTATTGTTTTTTGCTTTTTCAAAGACTCTGGTTGGTCTCAAATTCACCATATAGTTGAGGCTGGGTTTTAACTTCTTTTTCTGTCCTCCTGCTTCTGTCTACTAAGAATTGGAATTACTAATGGCCACCACAAGGGCAGACTATGACTCAAACTTTTCATTGTAGGCAGGAATTGTAAAACAAATACATAAACACGTGGACACTTAATCAAATAAATAAACTCCAATGGACAGAAACAAATGTCTGGTAAATGATAGCTGTAGATATAGTGATTAATAGTGAAATGTTCATTCATTAGGAGAAATGAAGACAGGATGTCTCATCAATCCCATGTTAATGGGAATCTGTGCGTCATAGAATTATTTTTGAATGTGTGATTACTTAGAGAAAGTATGATGCCTTTAGTAAGAATATTTTTATTTGGAAATATGTATAAATATAAAAAATGCAAAAGGACTGCTTATATAACTTCTAATGCTAAAATGACACTGAATTATATCATTAGTGGTATTTACAGCCTTGATTAAGAAGTCACTTAAAGGTAAAGTTAACAAATCTAGCATATTTTTCAGTCAGATTGATACTACTTATGGCACAAGTGTCCTTGATGCTCCCTCATCCAGTGGAAGAAGAGTGGAATCTGTGATGGAACAGCTGATTTCTGTGGTAAAATGAAGGTCAAGGACTTTGCAAAATATGTTACAAACTATAGCAGATGTTTCCAGATTAAATCATATTTATATTAAAAAAAAAACTACAGAGAGCCTTAGTTGATAGAACTGAGAATCACAGAATTGTAGAACCACGGGGGATATTTAGGGCCAAGTCATCCCTGACATTTTAAGGATAAAGAATCTGGCAAGTTGATAAGGTTAAGTGTTAGAATAAGATCCAGATTTTGTTATCAGTGTGTCTGGACC
This sequence comes from Peromyscus californicus insignis, assembly GCF_007827085.1. NCBI lineage: Eukaryota > Metazoa > Chordata > Mammalia > Rodentia > Cricetidae > Peromyscus > Peromyscus californicus. The sequence goes on along the minus strand of NW_026294492.1, from coordinate 31,646,084 downwards.
AGACCTGAGTTATCCCAACTATCCCAGAATATCTTGCACTTTTAATAAAAAAAGGACAATTCAATGTTTTTATAAAAGCATATTTTACTCTACCGTAGTACTAGATACAGGTTTAGTAAGATGAGCCACTTTCTTATTTAGTTTCTCTTCCTGGATATTATACAGTGTTGCATTTCATATTTAAGTCCACAATCCAGAAAGTACTGCTTTGAACCTGGCATTAAACAAAGGTTAAACTAATACTAAAACTGAAACACCCTTTAAAAAGAATCGGTAATACCATTAAAAATCAGCAATTATCAGCACCATGTGGACAGTGCTTTTTCAAATTTAGCTAAGTGGCAAACACTTTCTCAATTGCTCTTATACAAGAGTTACCAGTAATACAATACTAAATTGTGAAGAATCACACAAAAATGACAACAAATTGGTAAGTAGTACCCAGGAAGAAACTTAGACACTACATGCAATTTTTTGTTTTCTTTCAAATGTAACTCAACTTGACAATGAAACAATAAATAGCCCACTTTGAAGACAGACAGACAGACAGATAGGTATAGTCTAAAATGTCATATCATCTGTTGCTTTTATTATTTTTAAGACTTTAAAATAGACAAGTGGGAATCATAAAAACCCAAGACAGGTTAAAATCTGTCTTCTTTCATATAATGAAGTGTTCTGGCTTGAACTTTTCCATAAGCAAGTAGGATGGATTTCAGTGAGTCAAGATACCAGCAAGTGAGGAAAATACAATTGACTAGCCCCAATATTAAAGTTTCATGCTGTTTTCCTTCCCCATCTCAACCAATGGTATGGACTCATTCCTGGATGCAATAGATTGAATGTTCTTATGGATTTCTCTTAAGTATAGACTTACGAATTTTTCATCAATACAGACTCCTCTGCTGTGTGATCATTCAGCCAAATCATGGCCATACCTCACTGCCTTTCCCTACATCTTAGTTCTTGAAGTGACACAGATATCAGAATTCCTCAAGAACTTGATTAGGCCGAAGTTTCGGGCTCTATCCTACTTTGGAAAACTTTAATTCTTGTTAAATTTACTCTATGACCAGAATATTATGGTAGGAAGCAAATTTAAGTAACAGCTTGTTTGCCTCTGCTCTTCATATTAATTTATACAGAAAATGTTAATTTCCTCTTAATTGGTCTGCCTGTTCATGGTTTCTTTCAGTACCGAACAATCCCTCTCTTCATTTCCGTTTTTATTTTTTAAAATAATTTTATCTCTCAAATGAAAATATGATAATATAATTTCCTCCTCCCCTTTTCTCCCTATAACTCTTCCTTTGTGCCCCCCCTTGATCGCTCTCAAATCCACGACCTCTATTTCTTGAACTGTTGGTACATATATTTCTAAATATATAAATACAACTCCTCCGTCTGTATAATGTTTCTTGTATGTATAAACCTATTCTTTATTCAGGCAAAAAAAATCAGATAAAATCAGACTTTAACAAGAGTAAAAATAAATAAATAAAATAATTTCTGCTTACCAAACTCAAAAGTGTACATTTATCACTGTGCACCTAAGGCCCTTTCAAGATTTTTCCTGTGCAGTACCCTCCAAACTTTGTTTCCAGCACTCTAAATTATTTGCACATTCCCCGAGAAATATAACATGTTTTTCAGAGTCTTTTTAATAAAGTTATCTATTCAGAAATATTTATTGAGTTCTAACCATTTGTATAGCATGTGACCCACACTGGTGTCAAAGTGAAAGGACAGGGAAATCATATGAGCGCTCCAGGACTGAAAAGTGGATATGCAATATACATTTAACACAAATTGAGAGAACCAGTATAAAGCACAACTATAGCATGTCTTAGAACATGTAACAGGTTAGGTTGTAGAACAAGTGAAGACTAGGACTGCTGTGGGATGGTCTGTATGTCAAATGTGTTGCTGATTAGTAAATAAATAAAACACTGATTGGCCATTGGCTAGGCAGGAAGTATAGGCGGGACAAGGAGAAGAATAAAGCTGGGAAGTGGAAGGCTGAGTCTGAAAGACACTGCCAGCCGCCACGATGACAAACAGCATGTGAAGATGCCGGTAAGCCACGAGCCACATGGCAAGGTATAGATTAATGGAAATGGATTAATTTAAGCTGTAAGAACAGTTAGCAAGAAGTCTGCCACGGCCATACAGTTTGTAAGCAATATAAGTCTCTGTGTTTACTTGGTTGGGTCTGAGCGGCTGAGGGACTGGCGGGTGTCAGAGATTTGTCCTGACTGTGGGCCAGGCAGGAAAACTCTAGCTACACTAGGACTTCTCAGTGTTCCCCTCAAGCAAGTGGTTTTTGAGCTTGTGATGACTAGCCTTGGTTGTCAACCTGACTACATCTTGAATGACCTAAATTCAAGCAGCTAGGGATGTCTGCAAGGGATTTTTTCTTGAATTGAGCATCTGAGGTGGGAAGACTCACCCTAAATCTGGGTCACACTTCCTGGTGGCAGTCCACATAAAAGGAGACTGAAGAAGAAAGCTTTTGTTTTTGCCTGCATGCTTTTACTCTCTGGTAAGTTCATCTAACCAGTTGCTGAGTTACTCCTTCACCTGTATTAGAAGCTACTTCTTTGGATACTCACATAGACTGAAGACTAGCTGAGACATCTAGCACCAATGAATGAACAGCTAAATGAACAGCTACTGGATCTTGTCTTAAAGATGGACATTATTGGACTAGCTGGACCACAGCCTGTAAGCCACTCTAACAAATCTCATATAATAAATAGATAGATAGATAGATAGATAGATAGATAGATAGATAGATAGATAGATGTGTGTGTGTGTGTGTGTGTGTGTGTGTGTGTGTGTGTGTGTGTGTGTGTATGTATACATAGATAGAGACAATAATCCAAATCCTGAAGTATGGATAAGAATTAGCAACTCGGGATCATGGACACTTTAAATGAAGATAACAGAATGTAGGAAGGCATTGTGTTCTGAGGAAAATAACAATTTTATAGAATTAAAATTAGGACCTATCATGTAACATAGAAAGTTATAAAAGCTGAGTAGCTAGAGAGAAAGCTAAAAAAAGGTAGCAGTCAATATAAGGATATTTTACCCACATTAATTCTTTGACCTAAGGGAAAGAGGAAGTTCAAAATAGCTTTAAGCTAAAAGTGGTCTGAGTTGCATTTAAAAGACTGACCCCAGTATAGTCACAGAGAAGGTAATTAAGAGGTTATTGCCAACTGACTTAAAGAAAGCAGATGGTGACTGGTCTGGGCTCGTCATCCTCCGGAGAATCAAGAAAAATGGTAAAGCAAAGACATATGCCACAGCCTGTTTATTCTACATCAGGAACGACTTCAATGAACTGACCATGAACTGGCCAAAACTGTAATATAATTCTCTGTGGATTTCAATTCCATCATTTAGTAAGTTATGTGATTCACTTGCCCATTTTGATTACTTGGCACCAAATCCTGGAAAGTAAAAATATTTCTCCCTTGGCACTGAGGAAATACTAAATCTGAGTCAGATAGATCTCTGTAGAAAAGGTTTAGCTACTAAAGACTTAGGAAATGTAATCAAGGTGCAGTGAAACTTTGAACCTAGACCCATAGACCCCGCTGTGGGTAGAGAGGAGAGTTTATTGGGAAGCAAACTTCCCAGGCTATCGCCAAAGTCGGGGGAACAAAATGGTGGAAAAACAAGCAGGTTTTATATGAGAGTCAGCACCCCACCTCAATGACCTTTGAGCTCAAACAGGCTGTTCAGATTCACTGAGACCTAGATAACTTTGCCTGAGGTACTTGACTTTTGGGGGCAGATAAATGGAGGTTCCTGGTAAACAGCAAAACTGTTATTGGCTAAATCGAAGTCTAAATTCAGCCTTTCTCAGGAACCTTGGGGGAAGCTGTTGGAAGAAGGAGGGGGATGAAAAAGAGGAGTCAGAGATCAAGGACCTCAACATAAATCCAGCTACTCTGAACCTGCTAGAAGAGAAAGTAGGAAGTAGTCTTGAACGCATTGGCATAGGAGACTACTTCCTAAATAGAACACCAGTAGCACAGACTCTGAGAGAAACAATCAATCAATGGGACCTCTTGAAACTGAGAAGCTTTTGTAGAGCAAAAGATACGGTCAACAAGGCAAAGCGACAGCCTACAGAATGGGAAAAGATCTTCACCAACCCCACATCTGACAGAGGACTGATATCCAGAATATATAAGGAATTCAAGAAATTAGACATCAAAATGCCAACAGTCCAATTAAGAAATGGGCTATAGAACTAAACAGAGAATTCTCAACAGAGGAAACTCAAATGGCCGAAAGACATTTAAGGAACTGCTCAACATCCCTAATCATCAGGGAAATGCAAATCAAAACAACTCTGAGATACCACCTTATGCCTGTCAGAATGGCTAAGATCAAAAACACTGAAGACACCTTATGCTGGAGAGGATGTGGAGCTAGGGGAACTCTCCTCCACTGCTGGTGGGAATGCAAGCTTGTACAACCACTTTGGAAATCAATATGGCGCTTTCTTAGAAAATTGGGAATCAATCTCCCCCAAGATCCAGCTATACCACTCTTGGGCATATACCCAAGAAATGCTCAACCACACCATAAGAGCACTTGTTCAGCTATGTTCATATCAGCATTGTTTGTAATAGCCAGAACATGGAAACAACCCAGATGCCCTTCAACTGAAGAATGGATAAACAAAATGTGGTACATATACACAATGGAATACTACTCAGCAGAGAAAAACAATGGCATCATGAGGTTTGCAGACAAATGGATGGATCTAGAAAAAATCATCCTGAGTGAGGTAACCCAGACTCAGAAAGACAAACATGGTATGTACTCACTCATAGCAGGATACTAGACATGAAACAAGGATGACTTGTCTGCTACTCACATCACCAGGGAGGCTACCTGGAAAACAGGACCCCAAGAAAGACACAGGGATCACCCAATGACAGAGAAATGGAATGAGATCTACATGAACAGCCTGGACATGAGTGGGGGTAATGAAAGGCGAGGGTTGAGGGAAAGAGAGCTTGGGGGAGTGGGAGATCCCACCTGGATCAACAACAGAGAGGGAGAACAAGGAATAGGAGACCATGGTAAATGAAGACCACATGAGAATAGGAAGAAGCAAAGTGCTAGAGAGGCCCACAGAAATCCACAAAGATACCCACACAACAGACTGCTGGCAATGGTCGAGAGACAGCCCGAACTGACCTACTCTGGTGATGGGATGGCCAAACACCCTAATTGTTGTGCTAGAAACCTCATCCAACTACTGAGGGATCTGGATGCAGAGATCCATGACTAGGCCCCGGGTGGATCTCTGGGAGTCCAATTAGCGAGAATGAGGAGGGTTTATATGAGCGAGAATTGTTGAGACCAAGGTTGGATAAAGCACAGGGACAAATAGCCAAATGAATGGAAACACATGAACTATGAACCAATGGCTGAGGGGTCCCCACTGGATCAGGCCCTCTGAATGGGTGAGACAGTTGATTGGCTTGATCTGTTTGGGAGGCATCCAGGCAGTGGGACCAGATCTTGTGCTCATTGCATGAGTTGGCTGTTTGAAACCTGGGGCCTATGCAGGATTGTTTGGCTCGGCCTGGGAGGAGGGGACTAGACCTACCTGGACTGAGTCTACCAGGTTGACCTCAGTCTGTGGGGAAGGCTTTGCCCTGGAGGAGATGGGAATGGGGGGGGGGGGGGTTGGGGGGAAGGTGAGGGGGACGGGAGGGGGGAGAACAAGGGAATCCGTGGCTGATATGTAGAACTGAATTGTATTGCAAAATAAATTAAAAAAAAAAAAGAGGAGTCAGAAAAACTGAGAAAGTAGAAAAGGAGGATCAGCAAGAACACAGAGAACATCATAAAATCGATTACTTTACATAATCATTTAAAAGACTAATATAAATGAAAATAAACCCAAACATTGAAAACTTTATGATCTATAAATATGAGGCCAAATGAAATCAGCATTATCAATATCAGTTGAAATAATTTTCTTATAAATATAGGTAATAACTATTGCTCTAGTGTCTAGCAAGAATTTCCTGTGTGTTAGAGCTTAGAAGCATCATAGATTTCATCTTCATATGCGGTGAAAATCACACAAGGAAGATGCTTTAATTGATAACCTTCTGGGCAAGATTGTGAGGCTTAAAAAGGGAGGTGACGCACTCAGCATGACACTCACAGACCAAGGACAAGCCAGGTTCCACTCTCGGTTCGCTAGCCCAACAGTGGCAAGTCTTCTTCTGGGCACAGCTTGTTGAAGACACAGGGCTCTCCACATTCAAGACTGAAGACATAAGGAGTGGGTTCCATGTGTCGATACAGACAGGGTTGTTAATGGAGATTTGCTTTCTTCTCTAATTAATTGAAGGAAACCTCAGAAAAGGTGGAGATCTCAAGTAATGTGATCATGAAAATGAGATAGCTTAGTTAGGTAAGAACATGATCTCCAACAGGTAGTTATTATGCGGAGAAATGAGACTCACCTGCAGTCTTGGAGATCATTTATATTCATCAGCCTGGACCTAAAAAGTAGGGTTTCAGAAAAAGATGGAAACATCAAAGATAAGATTGTAAAAGAAAATATTTAGCCATGGTGATTTGCTCTTTGCAAGTCTGCCTTACTGGATACCTCTTGTACTCCTTTCCACCCATCTACTCACCAACTTTACTGGCTCATTCAGTTCCTGGTAATTCCAAAGGCACATGTAACCTCTACAAGCATACCATGCCAACTTCTCAGTGCTACAGTATATAATGATGCAACAACAAACACCTTTCCCTCTTGGAGTTTCGTGTGTAATGAGTAATACACACTTGTGACCCAGCAAACACAAGCTTGCATGACAAAGGCTAATGTTACTGAAGATGTTATGGAGAACAGGAAAAAAAAATGTCATTATCATAAAGAGATATGAAGACTTCCTGATCTTCCTTAGTGTTTAAGGGGAGAATTGACTGGGTAGATAAAGAGAGAAAGCTGGGGAAATGGCTCAGTGGATAAGAGCCCCTGCTATGAAAACACGAGTACATGAGTTCAAGTACCCATCACCCTGTAACCCTAGCACTACTGGAAATGATGGGTGGAGATTGGGAGATCTTTGGGTCTTGCTGGCTACAAGCCTAATTTCAAGTTCAGTGAAAAATCCTGTCTCAAAGGAGTCAATGAAAGAATTGATAGAATGGGCTACCATGTGTCCTCTACAGATGCACACATGGGTATGCATCTCTGTATACATGCACATACACCATATGCATGTATCACCTAACATACACCAGAGAGAGACAGACAGACAGAGAAGCGGGCCAGGCTAAGGTTGTAAGTGGGGAAAGTGACAAGGAGCCTTGAGAACAGGAGCAAACAGTTCAATCTGAGCACAGCAGCAGATCCTGTGGAACAGGGATGAAGGACAAACCAAAGAGGCAAGCAAGCATCAAATCATGAGGAAGTGTGTTTGCTGAACTGAGGAATGTAAACATAATCACAAGTAAGTTCTGGGAAGCCTCTGAAAGATTTACAACTATAGAAAGACACAACCAGATCTAAGGCCACAATTGGTGCCACAGGTTTTTAATCCTGGCACTTGGTAGGCAGATGCAGATAGATCTCTGTAAGTTCAAATCCAGCCAGGTCGACATAGTAAGTGCCACAGCAATCAGGGCTACAGAGTGAGATCCTGTCTTTAAAAAAATAAGACCTAGAAGGTGTGAAAATGACATAGAAAAACAAAACAAAACAAAACAAAAAACCTCTAGGCAAGAGGTCAAAAGACCAGTTGGACAGCTCAGTTCCAAATCTGAGTAATGATGTGAATGTAGATTGTGATACATATTGACAAAGGAACACAGAAGGGAAAACAAGTGGAAATACTTCCCTAATCCATTTCCCCTTAAGTTTTCATCATCTCTCATTCACAGCAGTGCAGTGGATATTCACTCCACCCGTGACCTTGGGCTAGCTGGCCCGAATGAGGTGGTGCTCCTTGGATGCCTAAGGTGACCTCTTAAAAGGGAAGAGGGAGGGTGGTGTGAGTGCTCTTGAACCTGAAAGGTTTCTGATGCAAGGTTCAGTGGACTGGTCTGGAGTTTTCCCCATCTTTCCCTGGGAGATGAAGAGGCAACGGTGTCGCTTCATTTTGTATTTGTGACTGTGTGATCCCCATTTCATCCCTTAATAAACAAGTCTTCTTCCCAGACATCCATGGACTTCTCGCATTACAGCATATTATATAAGAAGAGGAGAAGAAAGGAAATAATACATATTTAAAAAAAGAGTACACACACATAGAGAAAGAGAAAGCAAAGAAAATATTATTTTCTGAACCACATGTAGGCACTGTGTTTTCATGTATGATCAAAGATGATGTAATGATGCTACCTTAGGAATGACCTTAGTGGAAGTTGCCCATCCTAGACCTTGGCCCACATATCCCACCCCACCTACCATGATAGGAAACCAGTGTTTACATTCAGGTAATAATGGCAGTATCTGAGGGGAAAGACTCAAGTCCCAGTCAGAACACAAACTTACTAGGAACATGCTTTTACCACTGACACATAGTGTCTGGCATGCCAAGACTCACATTAGCAGGTGGCATGCAGGGAGTGGGGGAGCAGTTCCTCTGCCACCGAGAATAGATTTCTTACCTGCCCCCTGCAGAAGAGTCATTACTGACCTGGTGAAGATAGTTTAATTGGTAGAGTAGATAGATTTCTAGACTAGAGAGGGGATCAAATGATTTGGCCTTGGGAGAAACTACACAAACAAGCAGCATTTCCTTTTATTGTCTCCTAAGTAAGCCTGAAAGTGAGCGGCACTGTCAAGGTGAGGTGCCTAGAAAGGAGCTGAGACTGGCATGATTTGGGAACCACTAATGCCGACAGCTTTGTTTGTTTGTTTGTTTGTTTCTTTCTTTCTTTCTTTCTTTCTTTCTTTCTTCCTTCCTTCCCTTCTTTCCTTCTTTCCTTCTTTCTTCCTTTCTTTCTTCCTTTCTTTCTTCCTTCCTTTCTTTCTTTCTTTCTTTCTTTCTTTCTTTCTTTCTTTCTTTCTTTCTTTCTTTCTTTCTTTCTTTTTTTGTTGGTTTTCAAGACAGGGTTTCTCCATGCAGTTTTGGTACCTGTTCTGGATCTCGCTCTGTAGACCAGGCTGGCCTTGAACTCACAGAGATCTGCCTGGCTCTGCCTCCAGAGTGCTGGGATTAAAGACATGCACCACTGTCACCCAGTGCCAACAGCTTTCTATGCACAAATACTTTTTTTGACTAAGAAAAAGAGGACACAGAAGATGAACTCAGATCATGAACCATAGGAGGGCCAGCAAAATGTGCAGTAACTGACAGAGTGATAGTACATTAAGGAAAATATAGCAATACTGTCTAAACAGTGTGCGATGACAAAACATTTGGTTATTTTTAATTATTGCTCCGATGAGGAAACCCTAAGAATTATAATATTTTTCTTTTCACTCTAACATAGCAAACAGGGTTGTGTGTAGGCGTGGGATGCCAACCCTAATCTTAATAAAGTATAAAAAATTACACTAGGTCTTGGGATGGCTTATGGGAATAAAGGTGAGCTAAAGAGGAGATTGGGAGAAGACATGAAGCATTTAGCTCTAGGGATCTAGAGAGGGCAAAAGCCAAAGTCTCCTCTCTGGGGACCATGAGAAAGATGGGTTCCTTAGGAAGCCTAGTGACAGCTTTTGTAAATGAACAGTCATAGAGCCATGCATGCGTGAAAAACCGAGATGTATAAGAAAGAGAAAACACGGACTCCAGAGCTCCTGATACAGTCAACAAGCATGCACCATAGTTAGTGGTGATCTCTTGATGAATTATACTCATTTGAAACTGGAAACAGGCCAGTGAATATTTTAAATGGAGAAAGTCTTTAAAGGAGGGTTGCATGAAGAGTAATGATAGTAATTGTTTACAATCTGGGTTGTTACATTGATTAATAAATATATTAAGATTTAGTCTCAGTGGTCATATGGAAATATCATGACTGGGAAGAGGAGGAAGGATAATATACCTTCTAAGTAGAAGATGGAAGTTTAGTTTCAGTAAAATTTATAATGATCTAAAAATTAGCTCAGGAATTTTTCAGATTGCTTTATGTATATGAGTGTTTCGCCCACATGTACATATGTGTATCATGTGCAGGCAGTGCCCACACAGGCCAGAAGAGAGTGTCAAAACCTCTCAAACTGGGAACCAAACACCAGTTCCCTGTAAGAGTAATAAGTACTCTTAACTTCTGAGCCCTCTCTCAAGGCCTTGGGCTCAGTTTTATTAAGTAAAATACCCATTATAGGACCATAGTGATACCCAATGACTTTACCTAATTGCTGTTTGAGTCAACTGACTACTGAAAATCCGGATGCAGTTAAGAGTGTTATCACAGAACTAAATCCCAAGGTCCTAATGCAGTGGCATGTTAAAATTCATTGCTTGAGAAGTATGCTGTGGTCCTCATACCACAGTGAAGAAGAAAGGGTGTTTCGTTTTTTGTTGTTTATTCAGACACCATGCACTGTAGTATCATGTTGTGGAACAGAATACTTGTTTGACTATGTAAAGGTGTGTTGCTTTTGTTTATGCTGCATTTGTTTAGAGATGTAAAGATGTGTTGCTGTTTAATCTTGCCTGCCTCAAGTGCCTGATTGGTCTAATAAAAAGCTGAAAGGCCAATAGCTAGGCAGAGCTGGTGGGCAGAGAGAAAAGGGGAGCCAGCCAGCCAGCCAAGAGCCCAGCCAGCCATGACATGGAGGAAACTGGAAAGCAGGATGAACAGTACATAGATGAGGTGACTGAGCCTCAGGGCAGCACATAGGTTAATAGAAATGAGTTAATTTAAGTTTAAAAAGCTAGCTAGAAACAAGTCTAAGCTAAGGCTGAGCATTCATAAGTAATAAGTCACCATGTTATGGTTTGGGGACTGGCAGTCCAAGAAAGCCTACTATAGTATCATCTACCTACCTACCTATTTATCTATCTTATCTCTCTTTCTCTCTATCAATCTATTTATAATCTATCTATATCTACATATGTGTATATATTCATGAGACTTTCATACATGAATACTATATTTACAAAATTTCTACACATCTTATCCCCATAAATTCCTCCTGTGCCTCCCAATTCCCACTCAAATTCATGAACTCTTCTAATTATTGTTTTTACAAATACACACACACACACACACACACACACACACACACACACACACGCACATACACAGAAACATGCACGCACGCACGCACGCACGTGCGCAGTGCTGGTAGAGGCCAGAAGAAAGTATCAGAATCCCTGAACTATAGGACCATGTGGGTAATGGGAACCAAACCCTGTTGCTCTGCAGGAATAGCATAGATAGGTAGATAGATAGATAGATAGATAGATAGATACATACATACATACATAGACAGACAGATAGGCAGATAATTTATAATTATATAATATATTGTAAATATATAATACTATATAATATATTTAATATGTTATATAGTATTATTGAATGAAAAAGTAAATAAAAGGAAAAGAAAGGACATGATTGCTCCTAGGTATGGTGGAGGAGAAAGTTTGTTATAGACGTGTGGGAGAGCAATGCCAGAGGTAGAGACATCTGGGAGAGTCCAGAGTGGACATGACTAGACTGAGCTGGGCTATATTGGGAGACATGAAGGGAAAGGGAGAGAGAGGAACAAGGTGCAGCAGCCAAGGAGGTCAAAGGTACAAAAAGAAATGGGTAACCAAAATGGCTGGATTATACAGACAAGAGCCTCTGGGGGAAGGACAGCCCAGCCCTTGCTCTAGAGAGTTCAGGATAAAGGGCAGGGTATGTCAGCCATACCCTATAACAGGTAAGGGCTGAGGGATGCTGGGAGAACATGGAGGCCAGGTCCACTTTAATATGCTAACTAGGTATCTCAAGCCATTTGTCCCAGGGTTTGAGACTTAACAATTATTATATATATTTAAGGCTGACCCCTTGAGCTTGGATAATCTATCAAGGCTTATTCTTGGAAAAGATTGACTCTCCCTTTCTCAGAAGACATTAATTGCCTGTAGATAATCATCAAGGAGTAAAGTCTCCTGAAATTTTCTCTACCCATGTTCACATGTCAAATGGTATTATCATTGTGAAACTCTTCTTTAGATGACCTTATTGTTGCGATTTCGTGGCTGCAGCTTCCCTGTTATATATAGAAGGCACTAGTTTATTATGGATGCTGTTGTAAAATAATCTTTTTATTCACTGTGAAAATGTGTCTTTGCCAAGGTACCTTCTGACTGATTTAATAAAGAGTTGAAGGGCCAATAGCTTGGCAGGAGGAGGTTATGGGGGAACTTCAGGGCAGAGAGAAAAGAAGAGGAGTGTAGCTGAAATTTTCCTGGTCCTGCCTGGCTCCCATAGCCCTGCGGCCACTTATAAAATAATCACTCAGAAGCTTATATTAATTAAAACTGCTTGGCTTAATGGCTCAGGTTTCTTGTTATCTAGTTCTTATATCTTAAATTAACCCATTTCTATACCTTGCCACGTGGCTCATGGCTTACCGGTATCTTTACATCTTGCTTCTCATTGCGGCAAAAGTGGTGGTAACTGGCACTCCTGACTCAGCCTTCCTGTTCCCAGAATTCTCCTCTGTGCTTGTGCCACCTATACTATACTTCCTGCCTGGCTACTGGCCAATCAGCATTTTATTTATCAACCAAATCAAAGCAACACATTCACAGCATACAGAGCGATCTCCACAGCAGAAGAGATAAATCTAGGAGGTGGGAGACACAAGAGGAGACAGAGAGGAAGTAGGAACATACAGGAGGAGAGGTAAAAGCCACAAGCCATATGGCAGCACACAAATTAATAGAAATGAGTTATTTTAAGTTGCAAGAGCTAGCTAGAGACAAGCCTAAGCTAAGGCTGAACTTTAATAATTAATAATAAGTCTCTGTCATTTTGGGGGAGCTGACTGGAGGGTCAGAAAAAAGACTTATTACAAGATGTCCTGGTTCTCCGGCTATAATCTTTCTTCTCCCTCTTTCATAATATTCCCTGAGCCTTAGGTGCATAGGTTTTGTTGTAGATGCCTTAATGGGGCTGAGCACCTCATCATCAGTGGTATTCTCTGCCTTTTGACCACTTGTAGATTTCTATAGTAGTCTATATCTGCTGTACAAATAAGCTTATTTGATGAAGGTAAGAGCGGAACTCAGTTGTGGGTATAAGGGTAAGTATTTAGACCTTGCTTGTGTTCAAACTTACACTGGTTTAGGAAAGTGGAGTTAGTACATTCTCCTTTAAGGCTCATGACCTCATCAGCCATGGATCAGTTAGCTGGATTTACAATATCAGGCATGAATATTGAGCAGTCCTTGAGTCTCCTTAGGGTCTTGGTGATAAAACCATTACCAAAAGCAACCGGAGGAGGAAAGGGTTTATTTCAGCTTACAGGAGTCAGTACAGGAACTCAAGCTAAGAGCCTGGAGGCAGGAACTGCAGCAGAAGCCTTGGAGGAACACCCGCTTACTGGCTTCTCCCCATGGCTTGCTGAGGGTGGCACCAACCATAGCAGGCTGGGCCCTACCACACCGATCACTACTTAAGAAAACGTACCCCAAACTTACCTACAGACCGATCTTTAAGAGGCATTTTTCTCAATTGAGGTTCCTCTTTTCAGATGACACCGGTTTGTGTCAAGTTAACAGCAACAACAGAAAGGGCAGTTAGACAGCTGTCAGTTACTGCCAGAATATGTGACACTGTTGCATCTTTAGAGTTGTGTGGTTTCCATGCTTCATAGCTGGGCTGGGGTTGCTGTGTGCTTTTCTCTCCTGGCAGCTTGCATAACGCCTTCAGGTACTATGAGAGGTGGTCCTCGGGGAAGAAGATTTCGGGTCAGTATCAGCTCGAGTCCTCCAAGCCTTCTGTCTGAAACGTGGTGCCTTCATCAATAGACTCTTACCTTCAAGTTCTGGGAGGCAACCAAGGGCTAGAGCAACATCCTAAATTGTTTTAAAAGTCTGTTGAACTCCCGACCAACCACTTAAAGATGAGGTTTCCCATGTCTAGCGGTTTTTGTTAGATTGTCTATCACTCTCAGAGGGTGTGGCATTATAACAGCAAGTCGTGTCACTTCACTTATATAGATAAACTTGTTTTATAATTTTAATGTAAATATAAGATAATGTATTTCCCTGTGGATATTTTATTGTTGTGCCCAGTAGTCAATCATGTACATATTATTTGTGTACCTTTGAGAAAACATGGTAGCATTTTTCAATCTATCATCCTCATACAAAAGCAGAATTTACTAAAATTATTGATGATAATGTTGCTTTTCATTTTGTGTAACATCCTGAAAATCTTAGAGCTGATCACATTTGTGTCAACATGTAATTTAATATTAGACTTTAAAAAAAGGAAACACCTTGGCCAGAAAATATATAAATGGAAATAATTTAGGGTCATCACAGCTATTCAGAACAATGTATCCACAAACCAAATAGCTTTTGGAAGAGCTCACTTCAGTGTGCTAAATTTGTATCATAACCCTTATAAACACATCATTTATATCTATAATGCATACATGAATTTCCATAAACCATTTAAAGAATCAAATGAAACACTACTAAAATAAGCCATGCTTATAACAAAACTTAAACGACAGACCATGAGTATAATTAATATCATACACAAATACAATCTCATTGTATTGTGTAGCTGACTTCATACCTCATTGTTCTAAAAATGAGAGGGTGTATTTCCTTAAAGGCTAAATCACTGAGAATTTTTTAATTGCCCTTTAGTAAAATGTATACTGTATTTTTAGTCTAAGAAAACAGTCTTTGGAAAGCTCTTTCTCCCCCCAACCTCTTAGTATTGGGAACTAGCGTTTTTAGGCAAGGACTATTTACTGATCCCCATGGCAACAGTGTGCTTTATCTGGCATAGGTCCTAGTGTCAGAAGGGCACTTTTTAGTATGCTTTCTGAACCCTAAAATAATGTTTTTGGTGTAAAATATAGATTCTTTAAATGGAACTTTAAAAATAAAAAACCCTTTATTCAATGTTAGAGAGGTTGGCAGAAACTCTGTAATAGACTTTTCACTGTGAAGTAAGCATGGCAATGTCTGAGTTAAAATTATGGACTTTCCACAGGTGTGATGCAGATGTAGTTATTTATGTAAAACTCAGATGAGCCTTAAGCAGAATGTAGAAATGAGGAGAGTGGACTTTGAATGATGTCCCATTTGCATGTAATAGTCTTCCAGAGAAACTCTACTCAGGGGTGTGGTGTACTTAGGTTGAGTGATCATTACCTCTTGTTTTATAGGCTGGCAATAACACAGTGAAGTTAATCCAATTGTAAATACTTCACTTGGAGTGCAATCTGGTTCTTTCCCAGGTTTCAAAATTAAAGTACAGCCATCAAAATTTTAAACTAAACCTCTCCCCTCAGGAAGGTTAAGTTAAACATATAAGATGTTTTGGAATCCTCAAAAAGAAACATGTTCCATCAACAGCAAGGACTTTGGGTACTAAGAATGTTCATGTCATGGATCAGACCTGGTCTTTTTCAAATCTATGGCTTTATGTGCATGTCAATAAAATCAGTGTTCTACACAAGATTTCAGGCAATCACACTATAATACTTTTTAATGAGTGTGGGTGGGAGAATAGCCATCCTATTTCTCTTAATGACTTCCCCTCCAGGATTTCAGATGCATTAACACTCAAAGGGACATGGAAGTACATTTGTGCTTCAGAATACTTTCCTTGGAGAATTGCAAGTGACTGTTAAGTCAGAGGGGAGTGAGTGGTGGCAGCACGTGTCACTGACTTTCTCAGTGGAGGTCGAACACTTCTGTAAAGTTAATACCTTCTTCCGAAAAACACTAACATGCAGAACCAACTTTTCAGCTATTTCATCTTGAAGGTCTATTGTTCTTTCTCATTTTTCAAGTGTACCAAGGGCCTTACTGCCTCTGAAGAGAGGAAGGGGAGTGGAGTGGGGGAAAGTTGGGGCAGTGAGTGGGAAGAGGGAAGGAGCGGTAACTGTTTGGTACGTGAAATGAAAAACAAAACCTTTTAAATAAAAAAAGAAAAGAAAGGAATTTGACATTGTCAAGAAGATCTTTCAATGCTCTTGATCCACTGACTCTGACTGGAATAATATGTCATAAAGGGGGGTGTTGTGCCTCTAGGGACAGATGGAGCAGGTCCAACAAGATTCAGACACACCAGCTTCAGCTGGGGTATAAGATAAGGTCTCATTTTAAAAAATGGAAAAGAATTACAGACATTTTTTATTGAGAAGGATGGTTGGTGAGAACTGAGTGAAGAATGGAAAAAAAAAACTTTAATTTGCCCAAAGTCAAGAACTCAGGTTTTATTCGTTTTCCATATAATGACTGTCTTCAGCATTGCCAAGAACTTTTGAAAGACAAAAAGGACAAAGGAAAACAGGTTCCCTGAACATCATGTGGCCTCTTTGTAACATAAACAGTAGGAAAGTTCTTCCAAAAGACAAACACTGATGAGTGGAGTCCTCACTCCTCAAAGAAATTTCTCTTTGCAACAGACAGAGACCATTACAGAAAACCACAACTAATTAAAATGTGGAGTTGTGGAGCCCAGATCCAATGGATACATCAACAGTTTCCTATTTCTGTTAAAGTGAGATTTCTGGAAACAAGACAGGCTAAAGTGCCCTTCAAACCACAGTGGCATCCAAATAGAAATGGTGCAATTATAACACACCCCAAAACAAATATTCATTAATTAGTTCCTAAGGCCTCTATTAATAATAAAGTAATTATATAGATAAAGTTCAGAAGAAATGAAATATTTTTTCATTCAACTCCAGTGTGGTGGTACAAAATAGAATGTTTCAAATAGGCTCTGAAATTTCAGTAGTTGGTCTTCAGTAGGTAGCACTATTTGTAGAGACTGAGGAGACATGGCCTGGTTGGAGGAGGTCTGGTACTATGGTCAGGCTTTGAAGTTTAAAAGCCTCTCATCATCCGCAGTTCTCTCTCTCTGTCCTGCACATGGTTTAGGATATTTGCACTCAGGCCTTCCTCTGCTTCATGCTTCCCTGCTGTTCTATTGAGGAACTCTTATCCCTCAGGAATCAAAAGCCCAAATAAGCCCTTCCCTCTTTAAGTTCCTTCTATAATGGAATTTTATCACAGCAATAGAGAAATAACTAAAGACAACAGAAAAGAGAAAGCATTGAGCATAGAAATAGAGAATTGAGAAAGAAGTAGGCTGAAAAGGCCTTTCACCAATCATCTGAATGAAATACCATTTGAACAGCTGATCATGCACAACTCTCTCTTCAGAAATACTAGGGAAGCCAAGTGAGAGAGGACAGTATTTGAATTTAGTATAATAATAAGGGATACAATGAAGAAGGGAGGAAAGAGTTGACTGCATTGTCTTTCACTAATCCAACCAACAAGGAGAAAGACACCTCCTACTTTTAGAGTTGGGGACAAGGAGCTAAGTCTAAGCCTTAAGCATGGGACCTAGTACTAGTTCCACCATGGTATAACCCAGTGCTACAAAAAGCCTTCTAAGTTCTTCCCTAAGGACAGTACATGTGGACTGAGGCACTAGGATTATAGTAGCTAACTTGGCATTTTATTCCTTCCACCACAGTTCCCTCAATCTCCAGCAGTCATGTGAGCAGTAAGACTCTCCCCATTGGAGGAGATGCAAAAGCTATCACTAGAGACCATTCAAATTCAGTGTCAGAAGCAAAGGCCCTTTCATTAAATCCAGAGTCTTAGATGTCATTTTTGAACTTCCTCATCATAGGGCAAAGACATGCACCTTGGCAGAACAAACACATGTTTTAACTCACAACATAGCCAATGTTGAAGTGACCCTGGGTTTCCCTTTCCATGACTTCAGGCCACCATTGTCTGTGAGTCTCAGATGTGACCCAGCTTGATACCAGCTTTGATGGTCAATGTGCTACACCCAACCTCAGACAGCAGAGCTATCTACCAGGAAAAACTTATGTTTCAACCTCCAACCTTCATCACAAGCATCTCTAGAATGGGCCTGACTGCACCTCTAAGACTGAATTATTTTTGTAGCTGAGGCATGGCTCCTTTAAGAGATGGCTTCCAGGCTAAGTGCTAGCATCAAAATCAGGCAACTCTTCTAAGAGGCCCTCCTACCAAACACTTATGTGGGATTTATGAACAGTGTGTAGCATGATACCCAGTGGTGATGTTGACCCAGAAACTTCACAGAGTTGGGGTGGTAAACATGGCTTTCAGAGCTGGTGGTAAATGTGCCTCCCTATGAGACTAGACTTTCATGGAAACCAGGAGAAGCAACCAGCACCAGCATGCCATTATCTAAGTTACACACAGTATTTTTGTTCATGTGGACAGAAAAGGGTGTAGATACACAGTAAGGACAGATATAGACTAAAAGAGCCTTTAAGTGGGTCCCAGTGTGTTTACAAAATATGTGTAGGCTTGGGAGAGAGAAGAAAATTTTATATATATATATATATATATATATATATATATATATATATATATATATATATATATCCTTTGATTTAAAAATATAGTTTTAAAATAATATAAAGTCCTTAAAAATGAACACAGTAATAAAAATATCGAGATAAAGATGGGAAATACATAGAGAATCTGGAGCCTATATGTTATTGTGTTATCTTTGAAATTTTTCGCTGCTAAGAGACATTGAATTTTGGCAACTGCTGGATTAAACAAATTTCTATATCTTAAAAACATCATTGCTTGAAAATTTAGCTTAAAATATATGTTACTTTGGAGGAGAAGCTTCACTTTTGTTTCCACAGGAAATGAGAAGCTGTGGTTTCATTCACGGTTAAGGAAAATAAGGTTTGACTGAAGAAGACTCCCTGAAAATCCTAAAAATGGCTACAAACATAAAACAAATAAACCTAAAAGAATTATAAGACATGTGATATATATATATTTACATGCTTAAACACATAACCAAAAAATCATCTTTAACACACTTATGCATAATGCAAATCTGTATTTGTAGTAATACAGATATGTATGTTACCTTTAAAAATCTATATATTTACTGATCAAGGGGACCAGACACCAATGAAAATAATGATTCAGGAGATCCAGTATCCAGAACAGCTTCCAGGTTGCTGGCTGAGATGATCCACCCTCACAGAATACTACAGCCAAGATTAAACTATTATCCCAAAATTTTCAAGGTTCTTCCAAATATTATCAGTGCCCCTGAATCAAGAGGAATTACTCTAGAAAACTACGGCCACATTCCCTCAAAACTGTATATATATATATATATATATATATATATATATATATATATATATATATATAAATTTAAGGGTGGTTGTTTACAAGTAGTTATTGGTAAAAGTCAGGAAAAGAAAGCTAAGCATGGAGATTAGATTCAGGAATCTCATCCTAAAAATAAATGAGGGTGAAGTAGAAATGATAGGATAAAAGGATAGATTATTGAATCCACTTTAATCTAAAAAACAACTATTAATCTTAAGTATTTTACATTGGTATGGATTTTAGTTATTGATACAAATGAAGAATTAATTTTGTTATACTGTATGTATATTTCTACTCTTAAGTTATTTTTTTGCAGTTCATTTTGAAATGTAATGCATAATTAAGAAATACAGATTAATAGTCATCTATAGTAATCAAACTTACAGTCATGTTAAGGTTATACATAGTTATATTTATATAATTAAATGGTCTTCAGACACTTCAGAAATCAACAGAATATGGCATTTAATATGTTTAACAGCCTAAGACTTTTCATGACAATGAGAAACATCTGCTCCTGGCAGCACCAATCTACTTCAGAGAAGATGATGGGCATCAAAGAAACTCCATATGGAATTTGTTTTCTTTATGGCAGAAGCTAGCCATGGGAGCAAAGAAATTGCCCTTGCCTCAACTGCTGACAATATACTGTCCAAACTGGACCAGCAGGACACAAAAGAAAGTGACTCTCGAACTTTGCCAAGACAAGATGGGACACTCCTTCAAAAATCCTGCTTAACAGAAAAGTCAGTCAGATATTCTAGTAGATAAGCTATAGATTGATGCGCCAATGTGATAGAGGAACCTTGAGTGGCTGTCCAGGCAGCCAGCTGTTTCTGTCATTTCTTGTTTTTGGAGGTTGTTTGCTCTACTTCATGTTTATTCGGGTAATATCATATCCTTCTACAGTCTCTAACACAGTTGAAGACTAGATAAGATGTAATTCTTGCCTGTATATATTTATATATAGTTATTGTTCTTATTGTATAGGGTTTTTCTATGTTAGTTAAAACCTTTGCTTTTTTATTTAGACCAAAAGGGGCAAATGTGTATAATTTTGATTGTGTTCTGACAAATAAAGTTTGGTTGGAGTCAAAGGGCAGAGATAGCCACTAGCTGACCTAAATTAACCATAGAGGTTTGGAGGATTGTAGACAGAGAATCAATGTGAATTAGTAAGGTAGGGCAGAGAGAGGATCTTGGCCCTTTTGGATGGAGGAATGGTAGAGGTAGGAGGTGACTAGTGACTGCCCCCTACTTCTCTGCCCTTTCAGGATCTTACCCAGATATCTGACTTCAGACTTTCTATTGATAAAGATTAATTAGATTATAACTACAGGTACCAAGCACACACCTTTGCCCTAGAAAGAACTCCTGTTTCAACCTTCAAGTTTCCTCACAACCATCTCCAGTATGTGCCTGACTGCACCTCCAATACTTAATTAATTTTGTAACTGTGAATCACCAGTGCCATCTTAGCACCAGCCTTTGTGGATACAGAGCTACCTTTACCAGCAGTAGCTCAATTTGGAAACATTGGGTGGAGCAGAACCTCTTTGACTGGTGAGAGGACAAGATAATCACCACAGATCATTTCATTGAAACTTAGTGTTAGACTGGTAAGAACTAACACTAGGAAAAACCTGGAAACCTCCAGGGTTGTGCTCACAGATGAAGCCACTGAAACAAACTGTTGTCTACTGGTAGCAGTATACAATGTATCTAGGACATGGAGAAGTTTTGGAATACCAATTAACCTTTTCAGATTCACATCAAGACCCAGCAGTGCTTCAACTCTACTTACGTGACCAACCTGACTCAGGTAGCTCACTAATGCTGAAAACACAGTAAGACACCAACAACAAGCTTGCAATAAACCATCCAATCAGAGACATCCAGTGGCACAGTCCTAGGAGTGAAAAGCTATGAGAAAGCAACCAGTTCATATTTTTATGAAAAGGCAGATGTGAAACAAAGTCAAATTGCAAAGACTGGAATAAAGTCCTGGTCCTCAAATACCTAGGTATTATCAGACCCTGGCCATCTCTGAGAACTTTCACAAATAGCTATGACTTCATCTAACTCTCGAAGTGCCAGAAACTAAGTTTGGTTGACAGAGAAACAAGTTTGGATAAAAGCTCAAAGAGAAAACTTACAATTGGTGTTTTAAGAAAGCACAAGAACCAGGTGGTGGTGGCTCATACCTTTAATCCCAGCACTCTACAGGCAGAGCCAGGTGGATCTCTGTGAGTTTGAGGCCAGCCTGGTCTACAGAGTGAGTTCCAAGAAAGGTGCAAAGCTACACAGAGAAACCTTCTCTCGAAAAAAAAAAGAAAAAAAAAAAGAAAAAAAAAGAAAGAAAGAAAGCATAAGAAAATTCAAAAGAAGATGAAGTATTCTACATTCTGAATTAGTAAAATAACAAGTTAGAAGCAAATTTTAAGTCACCAGAAATCTCTGAATTGAGAATATACTAAGTAAATTGAAAACATAATAGAAGATCTCAATACTAGACCATAAAGAAGGAAGAAATGAGTGAGCTGAAAGCCTGCTCTTTTTATTACTCAGATGAAAAACTGTAGAGATGGTTTTGTGGTTAAAGGTGCTTTCTTCTCTTCCAGAGGGTCCCAGGTTTTCTCTGAGCACTCAGATAGGGTAGTTCACATCTCGCTGTAATTCCAGTTCTGTGGCAACTGATGCCCACTTCAGGATGATGTGAGTACCTGTCATACATATGTGAATACACATGCCATGTATTCACACAGACATAAACACATACACATACTATTTTGAAAATATACATCTTTAAATCAAAATATAATAAAGCACTCAAAAGAAAAGAAGAGTCAGGGTGAGTTGAAGGAAGTTTGGAACTTAAAAATAACGTCCAAGTTATTGGGTTTGAAGAGAAACTTAATAATAAAACAGATTATAACAGAAAATGCCCCAATCCTAGAAAAACACACAAATGTCTACATACAGGAAAGTTGCAAATATATAAGTGCAAGAATGCCAAAGTACATCAGTCAGTTCTAAATCAAATCTACCAAAGTGAAATCAGTATCAAACTCTCCCAGATAAAGGATAAAGCAATCTTCTCACAGCAAGAAGAGAACAGAAACAAGTAACTAACTCATAGGGGATTTCCAAGTCACCTGATTTCTCAGCAGAATCCTTACAGGCTTGGAGAATGGTGTGAAATGTGTCCAGTACTACATGATAAAAAACAACACCAGGCAAGAATACCATGCCAGTACAATAAAGCTGGACCAAGGCATTCACATACAAACAAAATTCAAAAGAATACTTCTCCAGTGTATAACTAACATAAACTTTTCTGAAGGAGGTTTTTTAAACGAAAAGAAATATTAATGATTAGTGAGAAAACACTGAAAAGTATAAAACTCTCTGGTAGGACTAATTCTAGAGGTAAATGTCAAAGGCTCTATTAATGTAAAGGTGGTACTTAACTCATGTTTTGTATAAGAAAAACATTAAATAATAACTATAATAGGCATTAAAGGATAGGCAATACAGAAAAAAGCGCTATGAGATAGTAAAAACTTCAAGCTGGGTAGGGATGAAGTTATTTGGTTATATAATGTTTCATTTTCATCTATTATCTTTAAGACACATTATTCTGCTGTAACACCAAACAACTTCCTATAATCAAAGGCACCCTGTGTAACTTCACAACTAAAAACCAAGTGTCCACAATAGGCAAAGCAAAATAGAAAAGCAGGAATCAAAACATTCTAGACAGATATTAAGTTGATATGACATCAAATTGCCTTCTAACACCTATGATTATACTATGGATAAAAGGGGGGTCCTGGGGGAGAAGGAGTCATTATCTTCAACTGTGTGCCCACTGGTGAATCTGCCATACCCAAAGTCACACAAACAGCTCTGGTTAAATGTGGGGGAGTCACACCATAAAATACAATGACATAAACATGAGAAAGAAGAAGGAAGCAAGTGGACATAAGTGGGAAGGAGATTTAAAAAAAAGAGTAGGGAGTAAGCGTTATTGGGATGTTTTATATACATGTATTAGAAGATAACAAATTTAGTTATATAAGAAAAGAAAGAGAGAATAGAATAAGGTAGTCCGTGCAAAAGAAATTCAAATCAAACTTATCTATGAGAAGATGGACTCTAAACTTTAAACAGTAAAAAGAGATGAGGAAAGATGTTATGTGGCAAAGGAATCAATTCAACAATACATTTAATGTGTCTAAATATTTATGTAAATCAATCTTAGGGCATAAAAATTTGTAAACAATATCAGTAGACCTTAAAGGTAAAGTGAGCTCACAGTAACGACAGAGCACTAGCAATCTATAATAATCAATGAATGGACCATGCAGGCTAAAATAAACTAAGAGAAAATATTAATTGTAATGTCAACCCAATATATACAACAAACATCCACACAGCATTCCATCCCTGATTACCAAACACACATTTTTTTTCAACAACATGTGGATCATTAAGCAGGGAAGATCAGCTGCTATGCCACAAAAAACAAGTCTAAACAAACTTTTTAAAGATGGAAAATACATGAACTATCTTTTCTTATCATAATGCAAAAAAACTGGAATTCAATAACAAGAAATACTTTGTAAATGGTAAAAATGCACAGAAACTCACCAACCTACTTTTGAGCAAACTATTTCTCAGGTAATAATAACCAAGAAAGAAATGAAAGATTTCTTGAAGCAAATGAAAGATTGCTATTGTGGAAGATTAGTTACAGACATGGTACATTTGTTTATACTGCAGAATATTTGATTAATGATGCAAAGATGTGTTGCATTGTTCATGTTGCATTTGTTTAACTCTGTAAAGCTGTGTTCCTTTGCCTGTCCAAAGCACATGATTGGTCTAATAAAGTGATGAAGAGCCAATAGCTAGGAAGGAGAAGGAAACTTTTGGGGCTGGCATGCAGAGAGAATAAATAGAAGGATAAGTGAGGTGAGGGAGGAGTGAGAAAAGGAGAAGGAGAGGAAGACACCAGGGGTCAGGCAACCAGTCACATAGCCAGCTGAGGAATATGAAGTTAAGAATGGTGTAACCAGAGCCAGAACTTTCTGTCCCATGTGCCAGATTATAACTGGCAACTGCTTTCAAAATTACCAATTAAAGGTTTATATTAATTATAAATGCTTGGCCAATGGATCAGGCTTATTACTGATTAGCTCTTACATTTAAATTAACCTATTTCTATTAATTTACATATCGCCACATGGCCCATGGTTCACGAGTTCCTTCACATATTACTTCATGGGTCGCTCACATCATCTGCCCCAACTCTACCATTCTTCATCTCTGTTTTTAGTTTGACTGTACCACCTAACATAATTCTTCCTCAAAATTGGCCAAACAGATTATCAACCAATCAGAGCAAAACATTTACCACAGACAGAAAGACATCCCACAGTGTTTACAACGTTCCGTCTAATCAAAAGGAAAGGTTTTAAATTTAACACAGTAAACTTACATATAAGAAAACAGTGATCAAGAAGGAATTGCTTATAATATTTAGAATCTTTATGTTTGTCAAAATTAGAGAAAACAATAATCTTTACATGGAATATAGAAATGAGGAGAGGGGACTTTGAATGATGTCCCATCTGCATGTAATGGTCTTCCAGAGAAATCCTAGCCAGGAGTGTGATACACCTAGGTTGAGTGATCATTAGCGCTTGTTTTATAGGCTGGCAAGAACACAGTGACGTTAAACCAATTATGAAGACTTCAATTAGAATGAGATCTGGTTGTTTCTCCAGCTTCTAAGCTAGCTAAAGTACAGTGATTAAAATTCCACACTAAACTTCTCCCTTCAGGAAGGTTAAGTCAAACATATAAGGTGTTTTGGAATCTTCAAAAAGAAACGTGTTCCATCAACAACAAGGACTTTGGGTACTGAGAATGTTCATGTCATGGATCAGACCTGGTCATTTTCAAGTCTATGGCTTTATGTGCATGTTAATAAAATCAGTGTTTTACACAAGATTTCAGGCAATCACACTATAATATATTTTAATGAATGTGGGTGGGAGTATAAGCCTCCTATTACTACAGTGTTTCAGATGCATTAACACTCAAAGGGATATGGAAGTACATTTGTGCTTCAGAATACTTTCCTTGGAAAATTGCAAGTGACTGTTAAGTCAGAGGGGAGTGAGTGACAGCAGCACGTGTCACTGATTTTCTCAGTGGAGGTCGAACACTTCTGTACAGTTAATACCTTCTTCCGAAAAATGCAAACACTTAGAGCCGACTTTCTTCTTGTTTAATCTTGAATGTCTATTGTTCTGTCTCATTTTTCAAGTGTAACAAGGTCCTTGCCCCCTCTGAGAAGAGGATGGAGTGTAGATTGGGAAAAGGTGGGGGAGTGAGCGGGAAGAGAAACGGAGGAGGAACTGTGGTTGGTAAGTAAAATGGAAAAAAAAAAACTTTTAAATAAAAAAATGAAAAGAAAGGAACCTGATATTGCCATGAAGAGGTTTAAATGATCTTGATCCGCTGACTCTGACTGGAATAATATGTAATAAAGAGAATTTTTGTGCCTCTAAGCACAGATGAACAGTTCCAACAGGAATCAGAGCCACACTGGCTTCACTGAGGGTATAAGATAAGGTCTAATTTAAAAAAAAAAAAAAAAAAAAAAACAGAAAGAATTGCAGACATTTTCTATTGAAAAGGATGGTTGGTGAGAATTGAGTGAAGAATGGAAAAAAACTTTAATGTGCTCAAAGTCAAGAACTCAGCTTTTATTTGTTTTCCATGTAATGACTATCTTCAGCATTGCCAAGAACTTTTGAGAGACAAAAATGACAAAGGAAAACAGGTTTCCTGAACATCATGCGGCCTCTTTGTAACACAAACAGTAGGAAAGATCTCCCAAAAGACAAACACTGATGAGTGGAGTCCTCACCCCTCATCAAAGAAATTTCTCTTTGAAACACACAGAGATCATTACAAAAAACACAACTAATTAAAATGTGGATCTGTGGAGCCCAGTTCCAACGGATACTTAGCAATTTCCTATTCCTGTTAAAGTGAGATTTCTGGAAACAAGACAGGCTAAAGTGCCCTGCAAACCACAGTGGCATCCAAATAGAAATGGTGCAATTATAACACATCCCACAATAAATATCATTTAACTAGCTCCTAAGGCCTCTGTTAATAAAGTAATTATATAGATATAGTTCAAAAGAAATGAAATTATTTTTTTCATACAACTATAGTGTGGTAGTATATAATAGAATGTTCTTAATAGGCTCTGAAATTTCAGTTATTAGTCTTCAGTAGGTAGCCATGTTATTGGAGACTCAGGAGACATGGCCTGGTTGGAGGAAGTCTGGTACTATGGTCAGGCTTTGAGGTTTAAAAGTCTCACCATTCCCAGTTTGCTCTTTGTGTCCTTCATGTGGTTTAGGAAGTGAGCAATCATGTCCTCCTCGGCCTCATGCTTCCCTGCTGTTGTATTGAGGAACTCTTATCCCTCAGGAATCAAAAACCCAAATAAGCCCTTCTTTCTTTAAGTTCCTTCCATAATGGTATTTTATCACAGAGATGGAGAAGTAACTAGACATATGGAAAAGAAAATGCAATGAGCATGAAAACCGAGGATTGAGCAACATGTAGACAGAAAAGGCCTTTCACCAATCATCTCAATGAAACATAATTTTGAAGAGTTGATCATGTGCCAATCTCCCTTCACAAACACTAGGGAAGCCAAATGAGAGAGACAATATTTGGTTAGAGTACAATAATAAGGGATACACTGAAGAAGGGAGGAAGGAGTTGGCTGCATTGTCTTTCACTAATCCAACCAACAAGGAGAAAGACATCTCCTACTTTTAGAGTTGGGGACAAGGAGCTAAGTCTAAGCCTTAAGTATGAGACCCAGTACTAGTCCCACCATGGTATAACCCAGTGCTAATCAAAGCCTTTCAAAGGCCCTTTCATTAAATCCAGAGTCTTAGATGTCATTTCTGAACTTCCCCATCATAGGGCAAAGACAAGCACCTTGGCAGGACAAACACATGCTTTAACTCACAACATGGCCAATGTTGAAGTGACCCTGGGTTTCCCTTCCCATGACTTCAAGATACCTTTTTTTGTGAGTCTCAGACATGACCCAGCTTGATATCAGGTTTGATGGCCAAATTCTACTCCCAACCTCAGACAGCAGACCTATCTCCCAGACAGAACTCATGTTTCAACCTTCAACCTTTATCACAAGCATCTCCAGGATGTGCCTGTCTGCACCTCCATGACCTAATTATTTCTTAGCTGAAGCATGGCTCCTTTAAGAGATGTTTTCCTGGCTTGATGCTAGCACCCAAAACAGGCAGCTCTTCTAAGAGGCCCTGCTACCAAACCCTTATATGGTGTTTATGAAGAGCAGGCAGCATGCTAATCAGTGGCAGTGTGGACCCACAAACTTCCCAGAGTTGGGGAGGTAAACATGGCTTTCAGAGGTGGTAAATGTGCCTCCACCATGAGATTAGACTCTCGGGGAACAGAGAGGAAGAGCCCAGCATCAGCATGCCATGCTCTAAGTTGCACAACAGATTTTCTGGACATGTGGACAGTTAAGTTTGCAGATACAATAAGGACAGCATCAGACTAAAAGAGCCACTAAACAGATCACAATGTGTTTAAAAAAGTATGTGTAGGTTTCAGAGAGAGAAGAAAATAATATATACAGTCTTAGATTTAAAATATAGCTTTATTTTTTTTTTTTTTTTGGTTTTTCGAGACAGGGTTTCTCTGTGTAGCTTTGCGCCTTTCCTGGAACTCACTTGGTAGCCCAGGCTGGCCTCGAACTCACAGAGATCTGCCTGCCTCTGCCTCCCGAGTGCTTTAAAAATAATAAAGAACTTAAAAAGAAATAGAGTAATAAAAAATGCCATGTAAAGATTCAAAATACACAGTGAGTCTGAATCCTTATGTTATTTGTTGTGTTTGGATTTTTTGGCTGCTAAGAGACATTGAATTATGGAAACTGCTGTTAAAAACATCTTGACTTCAAAATTTAAGTCAAATATATGTTACTTTTTGGGAGAGGTTGTGCTTTTATTTCCACCAGAAATAGGGTACAGATTCATTCAGGGTTAAGGAAAATCAAATTTGACTGAGGAAGATCCCCTGAAAATACTGGCTACAAACATAAAAATATAAACCTAAAAGAACTACAAGACATGTGATATATATTTTACCTGCTCGAAAATATAACAAAAAAAAATCTTTAACTCACATGTGTATAATGAACAATCTTTATTTGTACTAATACAGATAAATATGCTACCTTTAAAAGTCTATATACTTTCAGAACAAGGGGACAAGACACCCATGAAAATGATTGTTCAGGTGATCCAGTATCCAAAACAGCTTCCAGGCTGCTGACTGAGATGATCCACCCTCACAGACTACTACAGCCAAGATTTAACAATTATCCTGACTTTCTCAAGGTTCCCCCAAAGATTACCAGTGCCCCCAATTAAGAAAATGTGGTCTAGAATACTATGCCTACATTCCTTAAAAATGGGGCATGGATATTGATTTCATTTAAGGGGAGGTGGTTACAAGTTGTTATTGGTAACGGTTGGGAAAAAAAGCTAAACAAAGAAGATCAGATTCAGGGATCTCATTCTAAAGAGAAATTGAGGGATATAGAAATGATAGGATAAAACAGCAGATTATTAAATCTATGTTAATCCAGAAAACAACTATTAATCTTACATATTTTACATTGGTATGAATTTTAGTTTATTGATTCAAATTTGAAGTTAATTTTGTTATACTCTATGTATATTTACATTCTTGTTTAAGGTATTGTGTTTATGCAGCTCATTAAAAAATGTATTTTTTAATTAACAAATACAGATTAATAGTTATCTATAATAGTCAAATGTATAGTCATGTTAAGTATGTTTTCAAGGTCATGTACAGATATATTTAGATAGATAGATAGATAGATAGATAGATAGATAGATAGATAGATAGTCTTCAGATACTTTAATGACCTACAGTATATGGCATTTAATGTGTCTAATAACATAAGGCTTTTCATAACAGTGAGACACTTCTGTTCCTGGCAGCACCAATCTACTTCAAAGAAGATGATAGGCATCAAAGAAACTCTGTATGGTATTTGTTTTCTTTATGGCAAAAGCTAGCCATGTCAGCAATGAAACTTGCCTCAATTGCTGACAACATGCTGTCCAAACTGGACCAGCAGGACACAAATGAAAGTGACTGCCGAAATTTGCCAAGACAAGCTGGGACAGTCCTTCAAAAATCCTGCTTCACAGAAAAGTTCTTCAGATATTCTAGGCATGTGGGCCAAAGATGGATGCCCCCCTTATGTTACAGAGGAACCTTGAGTGGCTGTCCAGGCAGCCAGCTGTTTCTGTCATTTCTTAGTTTTGGAAGTTGTTTCCTCTACTTCCTGTGCACTCAGGTAATATTATATCCTCCTCGGGTCTCTGATGGAGTTGGAAACTAGATATTTATAGTTATAATTTTCCTTATTACCAAATTCAAGAAAGAAACTTGTAAAATAAGTGCAAAGTGTATCAGAGTGAGAGACATAAAACGACAGTTTTGGATTGGTAGTGCAAGTTTAGATAGAAAGTGAATTAGGTACAAAACTTTGGACTCACCAAGACAGAATAGATAATGAAGTATTTTCTCTGAATTTGTCAAATGCAAATGGATTAGACATTGTTAATGTAATTCTTGCCTATATATATTTGTATATAGTTATTGTTCTTATTGTATTGGGTTTTTCTATGTTAGTTAAAACCTTCTCTTTTTATTTAGAGAAAAAGGCAGAAATGTTGTGTGATATTTTGATTGTGTTTTGACAAATGAAGCTTGCTTGGAGTCAGAGGGCAGAACTAGTCACTAGGTGACCTAAATTAACCATAGAGGTTTGGAGGACTGTAGACAGAGGGTAGACAGGAAGTAGTAATGTGGGGCAGAGAGAGGATCTTGACCCTTTTGGATGGAGGAATGATAGAGGTAGGAGGTTACTGATGTCTGCTCTCTGCTTCTCTGATATTTTAGATTCTTACCATGATATCTGACATCTGATATTTTATTGACAAAGATTAATTCAATTTTCACTACAGGTGGCAAGCACATACCTTTGCCATAGAAAGAACTCGTGTTTCATCTTTCAACCTTTATCACAAGCATCTTCAGGATGTGCCTGTCTTTACCTCCAAGACTTTTGTACCTGTGAATCACGTGTGCAACCCACCTTAACATGAGCCTTTGTAGATATGGAGCTACTTTCACCAGCACTAGCCCAATTTGGAAACACTGGGTGGAGTAGAACCCCTTTAACTGGAGAGAGAACAAGATAATAACCACAGATCATTTTATTAATACTTAGTGACAGACTGATAAGACCTAACACTAGAAAGCTCCTGGAAATGCTCAGGACTGT
Source organism: Peromyscus californicus insignis (assembly GCF_007827085.1). Lineage (NCBI taxonomy): Eukaryota > Metazoa > Chordata > Mammalia > Rodentia > Cricetidae > Peromyscus > Peromyscus californicus. Next base: position 31,615,247 of record NW_026294492.1, on the reverse strand, counting down.
GCTTACAAATGAAGCCTCTGGAACAACCTGTCACCTCCTGATGGCAGTATGCACATTGTCTAGGACTTCTTCAGCTCCGTGAAGTTTTGGAGTACAAACAAACACTTCAGATTCACCTCAAGAACCTACAGTCCTTCAACTGTATGTATGGGACCAACCCACACTGAGGTAGCTCTCTAGTGTGAAAACACAGTGAGACACCAACAACAAGCTTACAATAAACCCATCTAATTGGAGACATCCAGTGACACAGTCCTGGGAGTGAGAAGCGATGAGAAAGCAACCAGCTCACATTTTTATGAAAAGGCAGATGTGAAACAAAGTCAAATTATAAAGACTGGAATAAAGTCCTGGTCCTCAAATACCTAGGTAATATCAGACCCCAACAGTCTCTGAGAACTTTCACAAATAACTATGACTTCATCTAACTATCAAAGTGCCAGAAACATAGTTTGATGGATACAGAAGCAATTATGGATGAATTTTCAGATGGAAAACTTAAAATTCGTGTTTTAAGAAAGCGTAAGGAAATTCAAAAGAAGATAAAGTGTTCAACATTCTGAATTAGTAATTAGCAAGCTAGAAGCAATCTTTAGAAGTAAACAGAAATTGAGAATATACTAAGTAAAATTAAAAACATGATAGAAACTATCTATACTAGCCCATAAAGAAGAAACAGATGAGTGAGTTGAAAGCCTGCTGTTTTTATTACTCAGATGAGAAACCGTAGAGATGGTTTTGTGGTTAAAGGTGCTTTCTTCTCTTCCAGAGGGTCCAGGTTCAGTTCTGGGCACTCAGATTTGGTAGTTCACATCTCTCTGTAATTCAAGTATTGTGGCAATTGATGCTCTCTTCAGGATAACATAACTGAGTAAGTGTCATACATGTACCATAATTCAAACATAAGCATAGAATTTTGAAAATATACATCTTTAAGTGAAAATATAATACAGCACTTAAAAAGCAAAGAAGAAATAAGAATCAGGGTGAGTTAAAGGAGGTTTGGAACTTTAAAAAATGTCCAAGTTATTGGGTTTTAAGAGAAACTTAATAAAAAAGAAGGAGCAGAAAGACTATTCAAACAGGTTATAACAGAAAATGCCCTAAACCCAGAAAAAGAAACAAATGTCTTCATACAGAAAAATTGCAGATATACAGGTGCAAGAACACCAAAGTTCAGCAGTCAGTTCTAAATCAAATCTACCCAAAGTTAAATCAGCATCAGGCTTTCCAAGATAAAGGATAAAGAAACATACCCATAGCAGGAAGAGAACAGAAACAAGTAACTAACTCATAGGGGATTTCCAGTCACCTGATAGGCTTGCAGAATGGCATGAGATGCTTCCAGTACTATAAAACAACACCAGTCAAGAATACCATAGCAGTAAAATAAAGCTGAGACAAAGGCATTCTCATACAAACAAAATTCAAAAGAATACTTCTCCAGTATATAACTAACAAGCTTTTCTGAAGGAGGTTTTTCAAATGAAAAATATTGAGTAATGAGACATTACAAAGTATAAAATTCTCTAGTAGGACTAATTCTAGAGGTAAATGACAGAGGCACTATTACTGTGGGGGAGTCACTCTATAAAATACAATGACATGAACATGAGAGATGCACCTGTATGAAGGAAGAAGCAAGTTGACAGAGTGGGGAAAAGATTTTAAAAAAAAGTAGGGAGTAAGAGTTGTCAGGATATTTTATGTACATGTATTAGAAGATAACAAATTTAGTTGTATGAGAAAAGAAAGAGAGAATAGAAAAAGGCATTCCATGCAAAAGAAATGTAAATCAAACTTATCTGTGACAAGATGGACTCTAATCTTTAAACAGTAAAAGGAGATGAGGAAAGACGATATATGGCAAAGGAATCAATTCAATGATGCATTCAATGTGTCTAAACATTTATGTAATCCAATCGCAGGGCATACAAATTCGTAAACAATATCACTAGACCTTGAAGAAGAAGTGAGCACACAGTAATGGTACAGCATTTCCACCCTGCAGGAATCAATGAATGGACCATGCAGGCTAAAATAAACTAATAGAAAACATTAATTGCAATGTCAACCCAATATATACAACAAACATCCACACAGCATTCCATCCCTGATTACTAAACACATGTTTCTTTGTTTGTTTATTTGTTTGTTTTTCAAAAGCATGTGGAGCATTCAGCAGAGCAGATCAGCTGACAGGCCACAAAAAAAAAGTCTAAATAAACTTTTTAAAGATCAAAAATATATAAACTATCTTTTCTGACCACAGTGCAATAAAACTGAAAATCCATAACAAGAAAAACTTTGTAAACTGTAAAAATGCATAGAAATTCACTAACCTACTCTTGAGCAAACTATTTCTCAGGGGAAAAATGACCAGGAAAGAAATTGAAGATTTCTTGAAGCAACTGAAAGATTGCTGTTGTAAAGATTAGTTGTAGGCATGGTACATTTGTTTATGCTATGGAATATTTGATTAATGATGAAAAGATGTGTTGCATTCTTCATGTTGCATTTGTTTAACTCTGTGAAGCTTTGTTCCTTTGCCTGTCTAAAACATCTGATTGGATCTAATAAAGAGATGAACAGCAAATAGCTAGGCAGGAAAAGGAAACTGATGGGACTAGCATGCACAGAGAATAAATAGGAAGAGGAGAGAGATGAGGGAGGAGTGAGAAAAGGAGAAGGAGAGGAGGACACCAGGGGCCAGGCATCCAGCCACACAGCCAGCTGAGGAATATGAAGTAAAGAAAGGTGTAACCAGAGGCAGAGATTTCTGTCCCCTGCCCCTGATTATACCTGGCAGCTGCTTTCCAAATTACCAATCAGAGGCTTATATTAATCATAAATGCTTTGCTGATGGCTCAAGCTTATACTTTACCTGCTCTTACATTTAAATTAACCCATTTCTATTCAATATGTGTGTGTGTGTGTGTGTGTGTGTGTGTGTGTGTGTGTGTGTGTGTGTGTGTGTATAGCCACATGACCTGTGGCATCTAAGTCTCTTCACATCTTGCTTCTTGGGTAGCTCACAGCATCTGCCCCAACTCCACCCTTCTTCATCTTCATTTTTAATTTGACTGTACCATATTCTGCCTCAAAATAAGCTAAAGTTTTATTATCAATAAAAGAGCAAAAGTTATTCATCACATAAAGAAGGACATCCCATAACATTTCCAACATTCTATCTAATTAAAAAGGAAGGTTTTAACTTTAACATAGTAAAATCACATATAAGAAAATAGTTATCAAGCAAGAATTACAGTTATAATATTTAGGATCTCTATGTTTGACAAAATTAGAGAAAATAATTATCCTTAAATGAAATGTAGAAATGAAGAGAGTAGACTATGAATGTTGTCCAATCCACGTCTAGTGGTCTTCCAGAGAAACTCTATGCAGGGATGTGATGCACCTAGTTTGAGTGATCATTAGCTCTTGTTTTATAGGCTGGCAATAACACAATGATGTTAACCCAATTGTAAAGACTTCACTAAGAGTGAGACCTGGTTGTTTTTCAGGCTTTGAAACTGGTTAAAGTACAGTGATTAAAATTCTAAACTAAACCTCTCCCCTCAGGAAGGTTAAGTTAATCATATAAGATATTTTGTAATCCTCAAAAAGAAACATGTGCACAAGTACTTTGGGTACTGAGAATGTTCATGTCATGGATCAGACCTGGTCATTTTTAAATCTATGTTTTTATATGCATGTCAGTACAATCAGTGTTCTACACATGATTTCAGGCAATCACACTATAATATTTTTTAATGAGTGTGGATGGTAGAATAACCATCCTATTTCTTTTGATGGCTTCCCCTCCAGTGTTTCAGATGCAGTAATACTCAAAGGGATACAGAAGTACATTTGTGCTTCGGAATACTTTCCTTACAAAATTGCAAGTGACTGTTAAGTCAGAGAGGAGTGAGTGGTGGCAGCACGTGTCACTGATTTTCTCAGTAGAGGTCTAACACTTGTGTACAGTTAATACCTTCTTCTGAAAAGTGCAAACAACCAGAGACAAATTTTCAGCTATTTCATCTTGAAGGTCTTTTCTCATTTTTCAAGTGTACCAAGGGCTTACCTCCTATGAGGAGAGGAAGGGGAGTGGAGTGGGGGAAAGGTGGGGCAGTGAGTGACAAGAGGGAAGGAGCAGTAACTGTGTTTGTATGTAAAATGAAAAACAAAACCTTTTAAATAAAAAAAGACAAAAAAGGAATTTGACATTGTCAAGTAGATCTTTCAGTGCTCTTGATCCACTGACTCTGACTGGAATAATACATCATAAAGGGGAGTGCTGTGCCTCTAGGCACAGATGGAGCAGGTCCAACAAGATTCAGACACACCAACTTCACCTGGGGTATAAGATAAGGTCTCATTTTAAAAAATGGAAAAGAATTACAGACATTTTTTATTGAGAAGGCTGGTTGGTGAGGATTGAGTGAAGAATGGAAAAAAACTTTAATGTGCTCAAAGTCAAGAACTCAGCTTTTATTCGTTTTCCATGTAATGACTGTCTTCAGCATTGCCAAGAACTTTTGAGAGACAAAAAGGACAAAGGAAAACAGGTTTCCTGAACATCATGTGGCCTCTTTGTAACATAAATAGTACGAAAGATCTTCCAAAAGACAAACACTGATGAGTGGAGTCCTCACCCCTCATCAAAGAAATTTCTCTTTGCAACACACAGAGACCATTACAGAAAACCACAACTAATTAAAATGTGGAGTTGTGGAGCCCTGTTCCAATGGATACATCAACCATTTCCTATTTCTGTTAAAGTGAGATTTCTAGAAACAAGACAAGCTAAAGTGCCCTTCAAACCACAGTGGCATCCAAATAGAAATGGTGCAATTATAACACATCTCACAATAAATATTAATTAATTAGTTCCTAAGGCCTCTATTAATAAAGTAATTATATAGATGCAGTTCAGGAGAAATGAAATTATTTTTTCAAACAACTACAGTGTGGTAGTATAAAATAGAATGTTCCAAATAGGGTCTGAAATTTCAGTAATTGGTCTTCAGTAAGTAGCCCTGTTTGTAGAGACTGAGGAGACATGGCCTGGTTGGAGGAAGTCTGGTACTATGGTCAGGCTTTGAAGTTTAAAAGCCTCTCATCATCCGCAGTTTGCTCTCTGTGACCTGCACATGGTTTAGGATATTTGTACTCGGGCCTTCCTCTGCCTCATGCTTCCCTGCTGTTCTAGTGAGGAACTCTTATCCCTCAGGAATCAAAAGCCCAAACAAGCCTTTCTTTCTTTTAGTTCCTTCTATAATGGAATTTCATCACAGAAATGGAGAAGTAACTAAAGACATACAAAAAAGACAAAGCAGTGAGAATGAAACCAAGGATTCAGCAAGACTGAAAAGGCCTTTCACTAATCATCTCAAAGAAACGTAATTTTGAACAGTTGATCATGTACCAATCTCCCTTCACAAACATTAGGGAAGCCAAGTGAGAGAGACAATATTTGGTTAGAGTACAATAATAAGAGGTACACTGAAGAAGGGAGGAAGGATGTAGCTTCTATGCCTTTCACTAATCCAAGCAGCAAGGAGAAAGACATCTCCTACTTTTAGAGTTTGGGACAAGGAGCTAAGTCTAAGCCTTAAGTATGGGACCCAGTACTAGTCCCACCATGGTATAACCCAGTGCTAATCAAAGCCTTCCAAGTGTTGCCCTGAGGACAGTACCTGTGGACTGAGGCACTAGGACTATAGCAGCTAACTAGGCATTTTATTCCTTTTACCTCAGTTCCCTCAATCTCCACCAGCCATGTGAGGAGTAAAACTCTCCTTATTGGAGGAGATGCAAAAGCTGGTACTAGAAATCACCAGAGTTCAGTGTCAGGCTACTAGAAGAAGCAAAGAGTCTTTCATTAAATCCAGAGCCTTAGATGTCATTTCTGAACTTCCTCATCATAGGGCAAAGACATGCACCTTGGCAGAACAAACACATGTTTTAACTCACAACATGGCCAATGTTGAAGTGACCCTGGGTTTCCCTTCCCATGACTTCTGGCCACCATTGTCTGTGAGTCTCAGACATGACCCAGGTTGATATCTGCTTTGATGCCCAATGTGCTACTCCCAACCTCAGACAGCAGAGCTATCTCCCAGGAAAAACTTATGTTTCAACCTTCAACCTTCATCACAAGCATCTCCAGAATGGGCCTGACTGCACCTCTAAGACTGAATTATTTTTGTAGCTGAGGCATGGCTCCTTTAAGAGATGGCTTCCAGGCTCAGTGCTAGCATCAAAATCAGGCAGCTCTTCTAAGAGGCCCTCCTACCAAACACTTATATGGGATTTATGAACAGTGTGTAGCATGATACCCAGTGGCGATGTCGACCCAGAAACTTCACAGAGTTGGGGTGGCAAACATGGCTTTCAGAGCTGGTGGTAAATGTGCCTCCCTGTGAGACTAGACTTTCATGGAAACCAGGGGAAGGAACCAGCACCAGCATGCCATTATCTAAGTTACACACAGTATTTTTATTCATATGGATAGAAAAGGATTTAGATACACAGTAAGGACAGATCTAGACCAAAAGAGCCTTTAAGTGGGTCCCAGTGTGTTTAAAAATATGTGTAGGCTTGGGAGAGAGAAGACAATTATATATATATTCCTTTGATTTAAAAATATAGTTTTAGCCGGGTGGTGGTGGCGCACGCCTTTAATCCCAGCACTTGGGAGGCAGAGCCAGGTGGATCTCTGTGAGTTCGAGGCCAGCCTGGGCTACCAAGTGAGTTCCAGGAGAGGCGCAAAGCTACACAGAGAAACCCTGTCTCGAAAAACCAAAAAAAAAAAAAATATAGTTTTAAAATAATATAAAGTCCTTAAAAATGAACACAGTAATAAAAAATAAGCGAGATAAAGATGGGAAATACATAGAGAATCTGGAGCCTGTATGTTATTGTGCTATCTTTGAAATTTTTCACTGCTAAGAGACATTGAATTTTGGCAACTGCTGGATTAAACCAACTTCTATATCTTAAAAACATCATTGCTTGAAATTTTAGGTTAAAACATATGTTACTTTGGAGGAGAAGCTACGCTTTTGTTTCCACAGGAAATGAGGGTCTGTGGATTCATTCTGTGTTAAGGAAAATAAGGTTTCACTGAAGAAGACAGAGCCAGGTGGATCTCTGTGAGTTTGAGGCTAGCCTGGACTGAAAGGCACAAATGTACACAAAGAAACCCTGTCTCGAAAAACCAAAAAAAAAAAAAAATGCATAAGAAAATTCAAAAAAAGATAATGTATTCTACATTCTGAATTAGTAAATTAACAAGTTAGAAGCAAATTTTAAATCACCAGAAATCTTTGAATTGAGAATATACTAAGGAAAATTAAAAACGTAATAGAAGATCTCAATATTAGACCATAATGAAGGAACAGATGAGTGAATTGAATGCCTGCTCTTTTTATTACTCAGATGAGAAACTATAGAGATGGTGTTGTGGTTAAAGGTGCTTTCTTCTCTTCCAGAGGGCCCCAGGTTTTCTCTGAGCACTCAGATTGGGTAGTCACATCTCCCTGTAATTCCAGTTCTCTCACAACTGATGCCCACTTCAGGATGATGTGAGTACCTGTCATACATATGCCCTGCATTCACACAAACACAAACACATACAATTTTGAAAATATACATCTTTAAGTGAAAATATAATAAAGCACTCAAAAGAAAAGAAGAGTCAGGGTGAATTAAAGAAAGTTTGGAACTTAAAAAATGTTATTGGGTTTTAAGAGAAACTTAATAATAAGGAAGGAGTAGAAAGATTATTCAAAAAGGTTATAACAGAAAATGCCCCAATCCTAGAAAAACACACAAATGTCTACATACAGGAAAATTTCAAATATAAAAATGCAAGAATGCCAAAGTACAGCTGTCAGTTCTAAATCAAATCTACCAACATGAAATCAGCATCAAGCTCTCTGAGATAAAGGATACAGCAATCTTCTCACAGCAGGAAGAGAACAGAAACAAGTAACTAACTCATAGGGGATTTCCAAGTCACCTGATTTCTCAGCAGAATCCTTACAGGCTTGGAGAATGGCATGAGATGTGTCCAGAACTACATGATAGAAACGCCACCAGTCAAGAATACCATGCCAGTACAATAAAGCTGGGACAAAGGCATTCTCACACAAACAAAATTTAAAAGAATATTTCTCCAGTGCATAACTAACATAAACTTTTCTGAAGGAGATTTTTTAAATGAAAAGAAATATTAACGATTAGTGAGAAAACACTGAAAATTATAAAACTCTCTGATAGGACTAATTCTAGAGGTAAATGTTGAAAGCAATATTACCATAAAAGTTGGTACTTAACTCATGTTTTGGTATAAGAAAAACATTAAATAATAACTATAATAGGCTGTTAAAAGATAGGTAATACAGAAAAAAGTACTATGAGATAGTAAAAACTTCAAGCTGGGGAGGCATGAAGTTATTTGGTTATTTAATATTTCATTTTCATCTATTTTCTTTAAGACATATTATTGTGCTGTAACACCAAAAGAACTTCCTATAACCAAAGTTATCCTGTGTAACTTCACAACTGAAAATTGACAGTCCACAATAGGCAAACCAAAATAGAAAAGAAGGAACTAAAACATTCTACTTGAGTCAGTCTCTTAACGGGAAGAAAGAATGAATGATATGGAGAGAGATGTGCCAAAAAAACTAGAAAATGAGGAATGAGGCCTTACCATGAATTACCTACATTGTAAATAGATTAAAGCCTCTAATTAAAATACATAGAGTGACTAAATAAATCAACTATGTGTCTCTTAAATTCATCTCACTTCAAAAGACAGATCTTAAGTTGATGTGACATCAAACTTCTAACACCTATGATTATACTATGGATAAAAGGTGGATTCTGGGGAAGGAGTCATTGTCTTCAGCTGTGTGCCCACTGGTGAATCTGCCATACCCAAAGTCACACAAACAGCTCTGGTTAAACGTGCGGTGTCAGACTATAAAATGCAATGACATAAACATGAGAAAGAATAAGGAAGCAAGTGGACATAAGTGGGAAGGAGATTTTAAAAAAAGAGTAGGGAACAAGAGTTATTGGGATATGTTATATACATGTATTAGAAGATAACAAATTTAGTTAAATAAGAAAAGAAAGAGAGAATAGAATAAGGTAGTCCATGCAAAAGAAATCCAAATTAAACTTACCTATGGCAAGGTGGACTCCAAACTTTAAACAGTAAAAAGAGATGAGGAAAGATGTTATATGGCATAGTAGTCAATTCAATGGTGCATTTAATGTGTCTAAACATTTATGTAAATGAATCTCAGGGAATACAAATTTGTAAACAATATCAATAGACCTTTAAGATGAAGTGAGCACACAGTAATGGTACAGCATTAGCACCCTGCAGTGATCAATGAATGAACCATGACTGCTAAAATAAACTAATAGAAAATAATAATTGCAATGTCAATCCAATATATACAACAAACATCCACACAACATTCCATGCCTGATTACTAAACAGGCATTTTTTTTTCAACAGCACTTGGATCATTGAGCAGGGCAGATCAGCTGATAGGCTACAAAAAATCAAGTCTAAACAAACTTTTTAAAGACTGAAAATATATAAACTATCTTTTCTGACCACAATGCAATAAAACTGGAAATCAATAACAAGAAAATCTTTGTAAACTGTAAAAATGCATAGAAATTCACTAACCTACTCTTGAGCAAACTATTTCTCTAGTAAAAATAACCAAGAAGGAAATGAAAGATTTCTTGAAGCAAATGAAAGATTGCTATTGTGGAAGATTAGTTACAGACATGTTACATTTGTCTATGCCATAGAATATTTGTTTTATGATGCAAAGATGTGCTACATTCTTGATGTTGCATTTGTTTAACTCTGTGAAGCTGTGTTCCTTTGCCTGTCTAAAGTACCTGATTGGTCTAATAAAGAGATGAACAGCCAATAGCTAGGCAGGAGAGAGAAATAGGTGGGGCTGGAATGCAGAGAGAATAAATAGGAAGCAAAGAAAGGAGGGAGGAGTGAGAATAGGAGAAGGAGAGGAGGACACCAGGGGCCAGCCATACAGCCACACAGCCAGCTAAGGAATCAGAAGTAAAAAAAAAAAAAAAAAAAAAAGTATATAGAATAAAGAAAGATAAGCCAAGAGGCAAAATGTAGACCAGATAATTTAAGTTAAGAAAATTGGCTAGAAATAAGCTAAGCTAAGGCCAGGCATTCATAGGAAAGAGTAATTTTCCATGTATTTCTTTGGGAGCTGGGTAGTGGGCCTTCCAAAGAGCGAAGAGTAAAATTTAAAAAGAAACCACTACAGATTGCCTAAAATAACACACCAAAAACCTTATGATAGAGCAAATGGGCTACAAGGAGAGAAGTTACAGTGAACATCTACACCAGAAAAAGAAGGGTCTCAGAAAACAAAGTCTCCTGGCATCTCAAGGGACTAGTAAAATGGAACAAAGCAAACACAGAATTACTAGAAAGAAATTGTACAGTCCAAGAAATAGAGACTAAGCATAAATGAAGTAAGATAAAAAGTCAACCAAAGGATTAGTTCTATATAAAGGTAAACTAAATTGACAAAGCCTTAGTCAAACTAAAGTACAAGAGCATATTCTAATAAATCAAATCAAGTGAAAAAGGAACCACTTAAACAGACACCACAAAGGGGAGTCTTAGAGACTATTATGCACAATTAAATGTAGTTCCTGAACACACCATCTTATCATGACTGAATTATGAAGAAACAGAAGACTCAAAGAAATAATAAGTAGCAAGACTGTATCAATAATAAAAAATTAACCCATCAAAGAAAAGCCTAGAATCATATAGTTTCTACCAAACATTAAAAAATAATAGCAAGTCTTAGTAAAGTATTACAAAATAATTAAGAGGAAGGAGTCTTTCAATTTCTTTTTAGGAGGCTAACATTCCCTTGATGGTAAAACCAGACAAGAACAAACATTTATGCACACATGTGCAGGTACACACACACACACACACACACACACACACACACACACACACACACACGCACACGCACGCACACACACACACACACACACACACACACACACACACACACACACTCACACACAGGCATGCACATCTGCTTGATGAACATAGAGGTAACAAAACAAACCCAATAACATTTTGAAAAGACTATTCACATCTACAAGTAGGGAATCTTCCTGTAGCAGCAAGGGTGGCTCAATACACAAATCTGTGATCTGTCACCAAAACTCTGTGATCATCGCAATAGATAGAGAAAATGCATTTGGTGAAATTCAGTATCCCTTAATGGTCAAAACATCATAAAAGCCAAATACGGTATGATGATGGCTAATGCCATAGTGCACAAGGAAGACAGAGGCTTTCTCTCTAAGGCCTGCAATAGCTCTGCACAATTTCAGACACTTGCATTCAAAGTAAATAGAATCCATCATCAGAGTAATTTAGTACGAGAAAGAAACAAAGCAAAATCAAACTGGTAAAGAGGAAGTCAAATGTAAACTCCTGTGCAGATGGCAGTATTTTACAGAGGAAATCTTATGCGACTATTGAAGATATATACAAATACAATTTTTAAAAAAACTTAAAGGAAACTAACAAATTAATTCAGGAAAGTTAAAAGCTAAGAAAAAAATGAACTTGTACTTCTGTAGCATTGCTATAGGCCAATAGCTAATTGTCTGAAATACCAAAGAAATACCAAGAATAGCTGTCCAAACTAAAAATAACATGCCTTGGAATAAATTTAACCAAGGAGGTAAAATAACTTTACAATGAAAAGTATGAAGATTGATTATTTTTAAAAGATGTTAATAATGGCAAGTAATGAAAAATATTCCACATTTATGGATTAGAAAAATCAGTATTGTTATATTATCCATATTGTCCAACGTGATTGCAAATTTATTGTAGTCCCTACAAAATGCCAATAATATTTTTCATAGAAATAGAAGACACATAAATTTCTACAAAACCACCTAAAAATCCTAAAAAGACAGAGCAAGCTTCAACAAAAGAACAAAGGCATAGGGAAGTACACTACCTGCCTATGTGCCTTAAATGTATACTATAAAGCTATAGTGATATAAACAGCATTTCATTGGTTTTTAAAAAGATGTGAGGATCAATAAAACAGGAAGAAGCTAGGTGTTGGTGGCACATGCCTTTAATCCCAGCACTCAGGAGGCAGAGCCAGGCGGATCTCTGTGAGTTCAAGGCCAGCCTGGTCTACAGAGTGAGATCCAGGACAGGCACCAAAACAGCACTGAGAAACCTTGTCTCGAAAAACCAAAAAAATAAAAATTAAAAAAAAACAGTAAGAAGCCTATTGGTGAATCCATTTATATATAACCAACTGCCATTTTTTTCTGAAAAATAAATTATGAGCAAACTATTTCTCAAGGAAAAATAACCAAGAAGGTAATTAAAGATTTCTTGAAGCAAATGAAAGATTGCTGTTATGGAAGATTAGTTACAGACATGCTACATTTGTCTATGCTGTGGAATATTTGTTTTATGATGCCAAGATATGGTGCATTCTTCACATTGCATTTGGTTAGCTCTGTGAAGCTGTGTTCCTTTACCTGTCTAAAGCACCTGATTGGTCTCATAAAGAGATGGACAGCCTTGTTAATTAACAATGTTAATTCAAGACATTGGAATGATAAATAATTTTTATGCAAATTCTGATAGTAGAGAAAACAAAACACACACACAAATTAGTCCTACAAAATGAATATAATATATATATATATGTATATATAATGGTGTATATTCATGTATATTCATATATATGCCATATACTATATGATATATTGATATATGTATAAGTTACAACTACATGAGTATAGAAGTTCTAATGTGCTATTTTGTAGTAGGCTAGTCACAGAATTTTTTTATTAAAACTATCAAGCGGTATGAAAAATGTAAAATGGAATACAATATAAAGCTATACTGTGTCTATGGATCAGAAAAATCAATGTTGTATAATTACTAAATCTCCTATACTGCACAATGTGCTTTCAAATTTATTGCACTATTTCAAATGGCTAAAAGAAAAAATTCTATTTTTGTGTAAAGGTGCAAGTCACATATAGTGTCACATGATACTTTCGGCTATGTAAAATTTAAATTTTTTTTATTTGTGTTCTGTGTTTTATTTGTTTGTTTGGTTTTGGTTTTGTGAGACAGGGTTCTTCTGTGTAGTCTTGGCTGTCATGAAACTTGCTCTGTAGACCAGGCTTGGCCTTGAATTGATAAAGATCTGCCTGTCTCTGCCTCCAGAGTGCTGGAATTAAAGGCATGCACCACCACCACCACCACCAGGCAAATTTATGTTTTTATGCATTCATTAAACATAAATTTTAGCTAGGCAGGAGGATCTCTATAAGTTCAAGTTCAGCCTGGTATACAGAACAAGTTCCAAGCTAGCCAAGGTTTTACACAAAGAAACCCTGTCTCTAAAAAACAATAATAAATAAGACAAATAATTTTTTAAAATTTAAAATAACTGATGATTGGCTACAGAGGCAGTGTATAGTTTGCCATTGTTACTTGTCCAATCACAAGACTTGAATTTATTATATCATTTAGCCCCAAATGGATGCTTTTCCTTGTAATTTCAAATCAGTACAGCTCAGAGTTGTTATTGAGAGTAACAAGAATAATATATGGGAGGAAGGGTTTCACTCTTCCCCAGACAGTGTTGAGATTGATGGCTGCAGCTTGGGCATGGTTGTAAAAAGAGTCATGAAACAGACTCACACTGTTGTCTACAAGTACATACCTACAATCACCATTGATTGCATTTGCATCTGTTCTCAGCTGTGATCATTCAGTTCCAAACCTCTACAGCAATATGCACTTGACTAAATCTTCAGTTCCTGGTTGATCCATATGAGGTTGCTGCTGCTTCTAGCAGTTTTTTTTTTTTTGTTTTTTGTTTGTTTGTTTGTTTCTCAGAACACATCACTTTGAGTTGTGTGCTTAACACCGCATTTTGAAGCATCACAGGGCACTCACCAATGTTAACTCTGTAACAAGTTGAGAGCAAGTCTTAAGTGTAGCTGGAGTTTTCCTGTCCACCCAGCTCCTAGAGTGGCTCAGACCCAAGTAAACACACAGAGACTTATATTACTTATAAACTGTATGGCTGTGGCAGGCTTTTTGCTATCTAGTTCTTTTTTATCTTAAATTAACCAATCTCTATTAATCTATAAGTTGCCATGTGGCTTGTGGCTTACCGGTACTTTTACATCTTGCTTCCTCTGTGTCTGGCTGGTAACTTCTGACTCTGCCTTCCTCTTCCCAGAATCCTCTTCTCTGCTTGTCCCACCTATACTATACTTCCTGCATGGCAACTGGCCAATCAGCGTTTTATTTATCAACCAAATCAGAGCAACACATTCACAGCATACAAAGTGATATCTACAGCACTTAAGGACTGGTGCTGGCACTGGAGAGATGTAGTTTCTGCTCACCAAAATCTGTGAAAAAAGGAAGTGATGCATATTAAATAAGTTTAGAAGATTTTCTCCATCATATATGAATAATTTTTTTTTTACAATCAGTATAAAGAGACTGAAGAAAAGCAGGATGCTCTTCTAAGCTAAGTTTTCTTTGGAAATAGTCTCATTAATTGTAGATATATGTAGTTCCAAACTATCTCACTACAATCAATGATTTAAAAAAATATCCTTAAGTTTTGTCTCTGCAGTTTTCTTAGCAAATTACTTCATATTTTTACTGATAATGAATAACACAGATGATATATTTAATGATGTAAGAGAAGCTACATTAAGCTACATTAATGTCTAAAAATATCTAATAACATGATGCTTTAAAAGATCTATTTTATGTGTGCTGGTGTTTTGCCTACATGGATGCCTGTGTTCAACATGGTTACAGTGCCCACAGAGGCCAGAAAGGGCAATGGTTCTCCTAGAACTGGAATTAAGGTCGGTGGTCAGCCATCATGTGGGTGCTGGGAACTGAATCTGAGTCATCTGGAAGAGCAGCAGTACTCTTAATAACTGAGCCATCTCCCCAGCCCTGGAACATGCCCTGTAACATGTAAAGGAGCTTAATTTTCTTTACAGAACAGTGAACAAGTGTCTAATAATTACCATGCCTTATCCACTTCATTATCATCACTCAATTCCCAGTATGTACAAACCCAGTCTGATTTCAAGCAGCTTGAAAAGGTATCTCCTTGCCTATCAATGTCCAACTCATACCCTCATCAAAATAGTCTCTGGGTTACAACTAGACAGTGGGAAGAGAACAGTATGAGAACTTTTCTCTGTACTTTGATTGTCTCATAGTTTGAATCAAAATAATTTAAATGACTTATCCCTATTTCAGCCTTTCTCTTCAAACCCTACTTATCATGAATCAATACCATAGATACAGAATTCTTAAATCTATATTTTACTTTATTTAGAGTCAGTATTTCTGGTTCTATAGCGATAAGCCAATAGATGTGATCATGCCAAATATGGCATATTTGTTCTCAGCATCATCTCATGGACACTCACAGCTATCAGTTAGATACAGATTCTCAATGACTCTTACACAATGTGATATGAAATAAATACAGAGGCATGCAGCATATGTAACCAAATAACCAACAATGTCATCATGAAATGAACTGAATATCCATGTCATTTAAGGCTATTAGAATTCTCTATGAGATCTCCTGGATTCTACTCCTTATGGTAAGTTTCTAATTTGTTGGTAGGAATTTAAAATGCAGGTGGCTGCAGAGGGCTGGAAGGTCGTTTTTCAGTTAACTGAAGCCTCCTCTGCACTTCTGATCTGTAACTACACACAGCTATGATCTTCTTCCCTTCTCTTCTTCTTCAGCTGCCTCATATGAGATTGAATATTGCCTAGAACATAAACTGTCCCTTGGGATAAGAAAAGTATTAACCATAATTTTTTCCCCAAGGATGTCAAGTGCCAATGTACTATAGTAGTGGAGCTTTTGTGTAGCTACAACCAAATTACCCTACACAAACAGCTTGCAGGATTTATCTGGGCTCACCACTCTAGAAAGTTCAGTCTGTAACCATGTAGCCCCTTTACTGTTAAGTGTAACATCATCACTACAGAGTGTATATCAGTGGAGAGATGTTCATCTTACAGTGGACAACAAGCAGAGCAGGGGTCAGAGGCAAGGGAAGCCGCAAGGGAAAAAATTACTCCCATGAACCTTACCCTAGTGGCATACTTCCTCCAGCAAGATCTCATGGTCTACACTTTCCAGAAATAACAACAACAACAACAACAAAAATGTACCACAAGCTAGGGACCAAATATTTACTATGTGGACCTACGAGGAACAATTTTATATGTAAACTATAATACCAAATTTTGCAGCTCTCTGTAAACTTGTGATTCCACAATTGCTCTAGTAGATTATCATCAAAACTCAAGCAGAAAAATGAGATCTGTTTAACTCATCCAAGATCAAAGTGCTGAGGTGGTTGCCTGAGTTTGCCTTCCTGGTTTTCACTATCTCCTTCACTCTCTTCACACTAGCCCAGATGGTCTCTTAATAATTAGCCAGATCCTAAAGCATGGTACCCACGGGCTGTCACTCAAGCTGAGCTCTTCAGCACACCTTGAACTCCCATGTCCCCTTTTACTTTATTTTATTCTCTTAGTAACTCCAAATATATGCATTTCATCTATGCCAGGGTAAATCCTACCCTACTTTAAGAGCTGACATCTCTTTCAAAGGGATATGACTGCCCTGTGCTATCTTTATCCTTCTAATCATAAATAATCCATCCATCCATCCATGTATCACCTATCAATCCATCCATCCATTTATTCCAGCTAAATCTTGTGCTGTACACTTGCTTTGTTCAGTTCTAGTGATATAAACAAACATAAAATCTATTTCCTAATCACGTGCAATCTGAAGCCTTATTGAATAGTAAACCAGAGAAACAGCAATTACCTCCCCTACAACCATGGGACGGAAAACCAAGGGAAGACAAATTGTGACTTCAGAACCTGTATCACTCTGGATGGGCTGAAAGATAGAAAAGACTATCTGAACCTTGAAATTCAGAGAGAGGTGAGAGGGTAAAGGAGAGAGTGAAGAATATCTTGAGGAGAAATATGGGATATAAAGGAAAGGCATGAGTATGAGGAATGTTCTAGAATCTGGGCAGATATTCACAGAGGACATGATCATAATCTCAGAGGTGACTAAGAAACTATATTTGCTATTCCCTGTAACCATGTGATTTCACAGGTGCTCTAAGATATTACCATCAAAACTCAAGCAGGAAGATTGAATCCTATAGAGAAGAGTTGAAATATACTTTGTGTAGTGATATTTTATTTGCCTGTTTTTTACTTACTCTTAGCTCAAGCTTTGCAGCCTTTTAAAATTATTTTCCTGCTTTCTTGCTTCTGGAGTTTCTATAAGAACAAGATAAAGACAAGGGAACTGGTGCAGTCCTAAAAGTCAGAAGTCATTGATCTGTAGAGCGACCACAGCAGAGAGAAAGGTATCAGTGGAAGACATTCCATCAATCTGCAGGAGAGCAGCAAGCTAGAAGGCACACAGTTGAAAGGGGGGAAAATTAAATCACAGCAAGAAGCAAATGGAAAATTTAGGGGGTTACTTCCACAAATACTGTTGTGCGTCTCATTGACACCAAGGGCAGAGAAGATTTCTCTAGCTTAAATTCAGCCGTTTCAAAGGCAGAAACACTGATCGTGGCAGTAGCTTGAGCACATATGCCTTTGCCAAAAATCTGTCTTTCCTGTTCTGTCAAAATGTATATTAAATGAAAACTACAGTCTTGAAAAGTTCATGATCAAGTTCTCTATTAGATAAAAGAGAGAGGACAGTGGTTAACAGCCAAAGTGCTCAAAACATTTACTGAAGTGTAGTCTACACAATAACAATGAGTCACCTCAGTGTCACATTCTTTGCTTGCTAGTTTATAAAGTTTTCTAGCTCCCTCTCAGCCCTATTAATTTTAGTCCTTCACCACTTATAGACTGCCTTCTTAGTATTGTAGAATACAAAGTATCCGATGTCCAAACTATAGACATAATACTCAACAAGAGTCAGTGTTAGAGCTCATGACATAATTGGAAAACCAATCGAATGCCATAAATTCTAGAAAGAAAAATTAAAATTCAGTTGTCAGCTGTGTGGATAACTCAGGGAAACCATGGTATGTCAGTTTATTTTGAAGGATGAGTGTCACTTTGAAAATGGAAGACGTTCCAGGAGAATATGAGTGGAGCATTATTTACAGAGAAATACAGTGTGGTGAGGTGGAGTTAAACGTCTCTATCATTAGAGAATGGGTTCTAAGGGAAGAAGTGATGAAATCGTAACTGTGTGAATCATCAATGGAGATAAAAGTTTTCCTTTGATCACTGCAAGGCAAGAGAAGGATTTAGTAGACTAATAAATGTGGGTGGTTGGTTTTGTTGAGAATGGTACCACTATAGGTTCATATTTTAGATGTGTAACTCAAATGGAAAATAAAGATACCTAAAATAGGCTGGTATTTGAAGATAAAATCACAAGCTCCTCCCAGGGAAGAAAAGATGCTAGAAAAAAAACACAAAATTCACAGGAAACGTTCAGGTGTTTTTAAGGAAATTGGAATGACTTAAATTGAGGTTGGCAGGAGCATCACTGACCTTCTTGGTGGAGAGACTGAAGATACAGCCCCAACACTTACTAAGGAAGGAGTCAATCCAAGGAGGAGTGCTAGGGAGAGTCAAACCAAGTTCAAGTTGGAGCATGTTTGTGTAATGTGAATCTTAAAAGGTCTTATTAATAAAAACAAACCCAGAGCCAGGTATTAGGGTGAATCCTGGAAGATCAGAGAGACAGAACACAAACCACAGCTGACCTCACCTCGCCCATTCCTCAGCTGATCCTGTATTCTCGAACCGGAAGCCTCTGAGTCCTCACCTGAATGAATCTCAGCTGAACTGCTGCTAAAAGCCTAAAAGCTTAACCAGCCTGTTCCTGGTTTTCACATCTTATATATCTTTCTGCCTTCTGCCATCACTTCCTGGGACTAAAGGCCCGTGTCACCATGCCTGGCTGTTTCTAGTGTGGCTTTCAACTCACAGAGATCAGGATGGATCTCTACCTCTGGAATGCTAGGATTAAAGGTGTGAGTGCCACCATTTTCTGGCCTCTATATCTAGTGGCTGTTCTGTTCTCTGACCCCAGATAAGTTTATTGGGGTGCACAACATATTGGGGAACACAATATCACCACATGTTTGACTTTAGTTCATTGCAACATGTGCAGGAGAAAGGGGGTCCAATACAGTCAAGGATTAGAAAGTATGAAAAGAACTGTGTCAAAAAGAGAAACGGTGATTTGAAAATAAGTAGTTTATGCATTGCAGTTGTGGTCTTAGAAATAAGTGAGCTAACTCAGGAAGTGCAGAGAAAGAATTAGAAGAAAAAGGATTAAATAATGTAGAATTTGTAGCTGGAACTTCGCTGTCCTTCAAGAGCAATATTGAAATTTTACTCTATTCGTTCTTTTTCTAGAAAAAAAGGCAGACATGCAGAAACAAAGCATTTTAGATCTGTAATTTGCAGAATGGTAATTTTAATAGTGAGACTTTGCCACATTAGCATAAATATTGAAAAGTAAAAGCGTGAAAATGGGAAGAACTGTAACTTTAAGATGGTCAATAGATGGGCCACACTGTGGACTGGTGGCTGTGGAGCCCCCATGGGACTGAACTAGGCCTTCTGGACACGGAAGATGGTTGTTTGGCTTGAACTGTTTGGGGGGCACCCAGGCAGGGGGATCGGGATCTGTCCCTGGTCTATAGGCAGGCTTCTGGAATCTGGTGCCTGTGGTGTGACACCTTGTACAGCCTTGGTGCAGTGGGAAGGGGCTTGGACCTTCCTAGGCTCAGTGTGCTGTGCTCTGCTGACTCCCCATGGGAGACCTCGATTTGGGGCATGTGGGGATGTGGGGTGGCTTGGGAAAGAGGGCTGGGGGTTGGGAGGAGGGAGGAGGGGGTGTCTGTGGATAGCATGTGGAGTGAGTAGAAAATTTCTTAATAAAGAAAAATGAAAAAAAAAAAGATGGTCAATAGAGTGCATTTCAGTGTAAGTGATTACCAGGTCTCCAATCTATTAGATATCAAATTATTTTTATAGTAATTATATATATGCTTCCATACAGTTTATTATTTATATATCACATACAGATACTTTATAATACAGCCAAACTCAAGTATTCTCATATGCTTTATATATTAGATTAAAAATAAGAACAGAATTAAAAAAGCTAAGATGATTATAAATACTTTAACCAAAATATCATTTCCTCTAAATTTCCAATCTATCTATTTTGTTTTATCCTCTTAGAGATTTCCATTCAGTATTTACCAAATTAACACTAACCAATGGAATGGCGAATTTGCTTACTTGGCCACAAGGCAAATGCAGCTGAATTCAGCCACCATTATACCCAGTAGTAGAAATATGGGCAGACCAGACACTTCTCAAGATAGAAGTGATTCTGTCAACTACTTTACAAAAAATAATTATACATATCATCACTATTTTTCACTCTTAGAACTGGTTCCCCTTGAGGGTGGGCATAAGCAGGCCAGTGAGGAGCCTTTGGATCTATTAATGAGAGAAAATATCATGACAAAAGCCTACTCTTTCTATCCAAAAGGCCAAGAAAGGAGTTGTCTAGGTAGACAGACAGAAAGACTGGGTAATAATCATTTACTCCAGCCAAACACCACCAATTATATGACAATAAAGGCCAAACAGGAAGCTTAAACCCCAGTCTGTTTTTCTCCCAATTTGTCATCAGTAGTCCCCTATCTCTGCATTGAGCTGCTAGAAAAAGCTGAGCAAGAGTTGGGTATTCATCTTCACCACTAGCAACCATCCCATCCCCAATGGTATAAATGTAGTGAAACCCTGGAGAGCCCGGGCTCCATTCCCATTTGGTGAGAAAGAACCTGCTCCTGCTCTCCACCAGGGTGTTGTCAGAAGAGCCTGGGTGACTTAGAACTTTCCCAATGGGGACAATGCCACTGCTTCCCATACGGTGCCATATTTGCCATGCAAAAGAGGAACAAATTATAGTCTTCCCCACCATGGAGGAAGCATTCTAAACTCAGTGGGAAGCAAGTCTCCCAGCAGCAATCAGCAGAGCCCACCCCTCTGGGGGCAATGGAATCTCAGTGTCAGTTCCTCAGTGAGGAGCCTGGAATTTAACCCACTTGGCAATGGTGGACCAGTGACCCCACTCCTGCTACCATCATGTCTGGGAAAGTGAGCTAAAAATGACACTGAAATTAAATTCAGAGCCTCATAGTATGAAAGCCAAAATATGCCCATTTCTACCAAAAGTCACGTTCATGCCAAGAACCAGGGAAAAAGATTAAAATTGAATGGAGAAATGCCAACAAATAAATACAAAGGATGAAAAGACAAATACATTAGAATCATCTTACAATAAGAAATAAAGTAGACATTATAAAACATTTCAGTAAATGATCATAAGTACACCTGAAATACGTAAAACAAACAAACATCAACAAAAGTGTGGCATATATCAGAGATAAATCCACAGCCATGAAGATCTGGAAAACATAATTAAAAATAAATAATTTAGCAAATACGCTGAACAGCAGAATAGAGAGAAGAATCAGGGAGGGGAGAAAACAGAAAAATTAAAATAATCCAAACCAAACAATAGAAAAAAAGCAAGGACATGTCTAATATAAGAAGGGAAAATGGATGATGGAAGAAAGAATGGGGGGGGAGAAGTTTAGAAGAATTAAATGTTCAGTAAGTTTCTTGAAAATTGTATCATAATTCAGTGAGAAAGTATGTGGTTGGAATAGTGCCAGAGAGCTAGATAACAAACCAAATTACATAATTAAAAAGTGTTCCACTAAAACGTAAGTACATATCGGAACTGTGAAAGTGTAACAGATACATGATAGAACTATGTATGTGGATGGGGGAAGGGTGAGTGTGTGCATTCGCATGGGTCTTAAAGCGGTGAAAATTATTCCCGAGGAAAGGAAATTGACTGAAATTTAAAGCCAAATCTGAAGGAAATGCAGGAGCATAATCTTGCTATGTCTCTAGGGACCCAGAGAAGAGGAAGAATGACACTGAAAAATCACGTGAACGAACAAAAGCAGAAAACTGTCTGCCTTTGGTAAAAGATGTAGACTTCTGATTCAAGACTCTGGTGATCCCCAAACAGGGCAAACTAAGGAAAAGAAAAATATATGTTTTTAAAGTAATTCAAAATTAATTTAAAAATAACACAAACACAGGCACAAATCAAACGTCATGGGGGACTGGAAATGCCTATGGAAAAATAAAAGCACTGATCAACCAGTCAACTAAGAGAACATTACAATCCTAAATATGCATAAACCTAATAACCAACTAGCAAAAAAAGTGACTCAATCATTCACAAAATTCAAAGGAGCAACAGATAGATCAAAAACTACTGTGTCAAAGGCTCAATACCTGTCTCAAAAATTGATGGAATGGCTAGTTAAAAACTAAAATTCAACAAAACAGCAATCGCTGTAGAGATATAAGTGCTTAATATTTATGCAAGAGCAATTCCTTGGAAAACACAAATTGCCATAATTCATCCTAAATGAGTATCCAATAACTGCTTATGAATTCGAACACACAGTTTTGAGATTCACATAAAAAGTCTCCAGCAAGAGGTAATTTCAACAGACAACTCTCCCAAACATTTAAAGAAAAGTTGACACCAACTGTACATAATCTCTTCCAAGAAACAGAAGGCCATGGATCACTTTTCATCATGTTATGAAGCTAGTTTTACCACAAATGAGCATTGAATTTATGGGACTAAACACTGAATTTAAGTGTAAGACTTTTTGAAAAGGAAAGTACAATCATCTTTGTCTTGATCTAGTAAAAGTATTCTTAGGCTTGATATCAAAGCACAATCAGTGAACTATAAAGTCGATAGTTTGAGTCTATCTATATCCAAAACATTAAATGGATGGAACCATGATTAATGGACACAGAGAAAACTTTTGTAAATTATCTTACAAATGACTAATAATCTAAGAACTCTCAAAACCAACATAAAATTGCTTTAAAATCCAAGTCAAATACAGCCAAAACAGGCATTTAATAAAAAAGGTTATCAATAAAATATGACTATCTGTCTATAGTTATGCTACCATATGGTTATAATGATGTAGAAAGACAGAATCACTCAGACACTCATGCACTGTTTTGGGAAATATAAAATTTTATAGCCACTCTGGAAGACAGTTTGATAGTTTCTCAAAATACTAAATATGCTAGACACCCCATGACCCAGCTGTTTTATACTTCTGGACATTTATCCTAGAGAAATGAATTGTTAATTTTCACACCAAAGCCTATATACAGATGCCCACAGCAACTTTATTTTTAATAGCTATGCCCTGTAAACAGCTCAGACATCCCTTCTATGAATGAATGCACAGAAAGATCACAGACTATCCCTGTCATGGAGTATTACCCATAACAATCAGGATTTGTTTCCCACTGTATTCTGCTAAATGCAAATCCAATTCTCCAAAATTAAATATTAGTCCATCTATACAATTCCTTTAAAATGACATTATACAAATGGTGAGTGCAGTAGTCCTTGCCCCTGGTCAGTGTGAATGTGAGAGCAAAGTGTTTGGGGCCGTCAGGAGGCAACATGATGAATCCTTACATTGTTGGGACTATTCTGTATCTTCTCTGTGTTGATTTCAGTTGACAAGTATGATATCGAATGATTGTAGGTTTCAAAGCTGCTGTCCCTTAGAATCTGGCCAATATGAAGGTTTTGAGCATGTTGGGAGCAGGGAAGGCAGTCATACACTATCTAACACAGGCATAGGCTTTCTATAACTTTAAAAACGTTTGGCCTTCTGAATGAGTTCTCCTTTATGCCTAGGTTTTTATTTCGTTACTTTTGAAAACAAAGTATCATGTTGAGAAAATTAAGATGCACGGGAAAGTAGAATAAGTAGTATAAAGAAATCTAGTTTCTCTTCCCATGCTAAATTTAATATCTAACTGAACAGTGATGAAAAAAGTATTGATGACGCAACAGCAAGTGTCTACTTCGCCACACCTGACCTTAGTCCTTCTATGAGCAGCAAGAAAGGCTCTTCATGTGAGTGTCTGCATTCCTATTCTTGGGTCTTATTGTACCCCAACTACTCCAACCATCTACGTTTCATAATTGCCACTACATATGAAGGCAGTAACATCATCATTTTGAACACAAGCTAAGCTGTTGTTATCATACAGGCCATATTATTTGTTGGGCAACAATCTTCCATGTGTCTCTCACGCTCTGCATGTCTGGCAAACAGAAGCAGTAATGGCTCCTTGTTTTGGAATCTGATCAAGGATATTTGTGTAAGGTGTACACTTGGAATATAAAGATGCTGTCTTTTTCTATAGCATAGGAGCAGCAACAAGCCTACTCTGAGGATAGTAATGCCATGCATAGTGCTACACACTTGTAAGCCCAGCATTTGAGAGTCCAAGGTCAGCCTGCACTATATAGCAAGACACTATATCAAAAATCCCTCCCTCCAAAATAAAATCACTTCTTCTGTGTAAGGATAACTATTCGAGGGTCAGTGTCATCATTCCTGCCAAACTTCCGGCCCAGAAGAAATGACATAATAGTGCCAATGTTGATACTTCTTGCTCATCCATGAGCACTGATATAGGTTAACTCTCATCACTTCCTCAAGAACCTACAAAGCTCTGACAGGCAACTCAAGTAGCACAAAATGACAGGACCTTCAGAGTCCTTGGCACAGCTCTATCCCCAGCAATTCCCATCATTAATTTTATCATGTATCCCGACTTGCTATATACTAAATCATAATTAAGGAGGAGGGGAGAAAACCGGTAAGGAAGGCTGTGAAAGCTCTCACCACTCTGGGATTTGTAGCAGTGTAGTGACCAGAACATCCCTAGGTTCACTGGTGGTTAGATTTGTTGTCTGTAATTATAATATGATGGACAAAAGAGTTGTAACTAGTTGCCCAGGTGAAAGTTGAAAATGGTAGCAACTCATATTTTTTTTTTTAAAAAAAAAAGAGACCAACAACAAAAGAAGAAATAAAAACATGTCCTCAGCTACTGCAAGAATGAAAGCTGAATCAGAATGGAGATGTCTGTTTTCAGATAACTGATGCGATAACGGCTACGCTCAGAGTAGGGTCTCCATGCCCTGTGTTTGTGATGCGGTTTGTTTATGTGTCATACTGATAAAATGCAATCCAACTAGAAGTCCTTCTTGTAAATATATTAAACTAGTTCACTATAAGCCCTGAGAATGAAAAGCACTCAGTGTGTTCCAGAATTCCCACCTTTAAATCCTGAGAGAGTTTTATGTCCATAAGGAGGAAAGATCCAGACCTTGTGGAAATCATTCCTTAAAAGGCATTATCCTTACTTTGTTAAATTTTCCAAAGAGCATTCTGAGACTATTAAAGTCCTGAATGTGAACAAATGAAAAGCTGCCCAGAGTCTTCCAAAATGATCTTCTTCACTCTGATATGCACATTGGAAGGCATTGTCTATCTTCTTCAAGGTTGCTTCTATTAGATGAATTCATTTCAAGGAAATATACCTGGAGAACGTGTCAAGCCAAATCAACCATGACCTTAAATTAGCTTCACATCTCAGATGCATTTGGTGTAAACACAATTTTAGTCAGAATATGTGAGATCTGAGAATGAAATTCTGATTTGTTGAGTAAGTTAATAATGGCACTGACATTATTGTAAATATGTGGACCAGCTTTCAGTGACTTCTTTTGTAATCATACAATGTTGGGATATTGTTGGTTTTACATAGTGTGTAATTGTTTATACAATATAAACAGACTGTCTAATCTCAAATTATTTTACTCACAAAGTATAGAATTATATTTTTCTTCTTAAAAATGACTAAACTAATTAACATTGTTTTCTAGTTTATATAAATCATATTTACAAGAATGAATCTGAAACACACACAGACACACACACATACACACATATGTGTGTATATATATATGTTTGTGTATATATATATACATATGTATATATATGTATATTTATATATATATGATATTAAAGGCTAGTCCCTGACATTGTTATGAAAGTAGAGCTGTCTCTGTGAGAGCCCAATTGTTACAGCAGTTTAAATTCTACAATTTCCATTTATTTATGTTATCATTATATTACTGCAATAGATGACCTCAGGATTCGCTGTATACCTATCATCCTATTAATAGAAAAACATTAGGACGAATATGTCAAACCATTAAGATGAGAATGGACTTTGCAGAAAACTCAAGAGAAACCAAAATAAATTAATTCTAGGAAATAACACACTATTATTTGTCACTTGCAAAAATAAGAATTAAAACAAAAATTCAGAGGAGGGAGAAATCTAGGCAAGGGGAAGAAAGTGATGAAACTCAAGACTTGGAGGCTTCAAAAGTCATAGGTATGCCTTCTGGAACAGTATGACTCTCAAAAGCTAATTGTCCGTTGTAAACAGGAGTCTGATGTGATAATGATCCTTGGTCCTTTGTTTCCTTCTGTGGTCCCCAGAACAGCTGTGGGGGCTGAACAGCTGTACCCTTTTTTTTGTTCACACGTCAACCACCATCTGTCCTTTCTCTTCACTTGTAAGGTGGATAAATGTTAAGTTTGGGTCAAAACAATTCGGCCTTAGATTGTCTTTGTCCATTAGTTCTTTGTTTTTACCTGCGTTGAATGAGGAGTCTGCTTACATCCCTTTGTGATTAAGTTCCCTATCTTGTTTTGAAGCATCATAGGCAAGAGCAAATGGTCAATGAAGTGGGAAAAGGTCATCCTGGATTAGCAAATTCTTTAAGGAAAAGCTTTCTCCTTTCAAGTTTGGGGCGGTCCAGCTTTCACTTGAGGAGCAGCTGCATAGGGAACCATGAGAAGTGCCTCTTTCTGGCCACACTAGGAATGGAATTTCAGCACTTGAGCTTATAGCAAGTATTGGTATTCCTGCTCTCTGTGATACAGAATCCTCTGACTGGTGATTTATCTTGAGGATAAATGGGGAAGCTGACACCATTCAATGAAGAAATGAGTCAGCTATGTCTTTTGGATAATTCATTGCTTTTCTATGCATTGTAAGCAAACAATTCCATCTCTCCAGTTCTATATGCTCATTTGGAAGTATGCTCAAATGGAAATAAGATTTTGTAATAGAGCTAAGTATTGATAGTAAACAAAGCTTCAAAATGAAAACAAACATAATCTAATCTCTCTAAAATGCAAGGCAAGGAAATTTAGTTGAGTATCTAATGCCTGCTAGAGACTATTCTAGGCTCCAAGGTCTGACAATGCAGAAGACACATTTTGCCTGTAAGGCTCTCACACCACATCACAGCCTGAGATTGGGTCTGGGCAAAGTCAGCCTCTGCCATAACAGCATAGAATTTATCCCTGATGCATTCCATAGTGGAACTGGTAGGAACTGTGTTTTAATGACGGAATCCTCTGGAAATTGTTCCTAAGGCAGACAGCAAATGAAGAAATATCAGCTCATGAAAATCCAGTGAGAAAGGCAAGAATCTTTGGAGTCTGAAGCAAGAACACTTCCATTCCTTGCTCCTTGACTTAGCAAGGCAGAGCCCTTATGTCAAATTCTCAGTGCCAAGAATTTGGGGTACCTGGTCCTCCAATCCTTCATCTGGAGGGCTTTATTCATCACATTGTCCCCCACTACCTGCTGAGGGCTGTGGAATAATCTTCTGTACATTGTACAGATTTGTCATTTGAATTGGTTTAATAAAATGCTGATTGGCCAGTAGCCAGGCAGGAAGTACAGGTGGGGTGACCAAACTAAGAATTCTGGGAAGAGGAAGGGCGGAGTCAGGAGTTGTCAGCCAGATGCAGAGGAAGCAAGATGAGGATGCCATACTAAGAAAAGATGCCAACCCTCGTGGCTAAACATAGATAAGAATTATGGGTTAATTTAGGTGTAGAAGCTAGTTAGTAATAAGCCTGAGCTACTGGCCAAGCATTTATGAGTAATATAAGCTTCTGAGTCAATTATTTGGGAAGTAGTTGCTGGGTATTTGGGAGTTGTTGGCAGGATAGAAACTTCTGCCTACACTGAGGAAGATAAGTCCTGGGCAAGGATGGTCAAGAGTGGGTATTCTCTTTCCGCACCCAACCCTGGCTCAGACAGTGGGAAATATTGAGACTCTGGCATCCCTTATCTCATGATCAGGAATCAGTGGCTTGGGAGCCCCATGACCTCAGGCTGGAGTCCGTCTGTCTCTCCAGAAGTTCTCAGTTCATATATGACTGTCAAAGAGATTCTTATGATTTCCTTACTAGTGTTCTGAGAGCCAACACTGAGCCTTAGCTCATAGACTTTTGCCCAAGAGAAACAGTCACGAAAGAGATGGCTCTAAGTTCCTTCCAAAGGAAGGAACTGACACTTCACCTGAGAATAGAATATCTCAAACCCAAAGATATTCTCAAGAACACTGGACTTTGTCATAAAGGGTATCAGATTCATGATCTAGTGAAGATTTCATGTTGCCTGCTGGCCAGTATTGAAATGGGGACTAAGACAACTGGCACAAAAGCTCCTGAGGTCAGAACAAATAGCAAAGAAATTATTTAAGGTAGTGAAACAGAGACCCCAGAACAGAAAATTAAATAATTAAAACTGAAAGTTCACTAAATGAACATCACATTAGATTTGAACTAAAGGAAGAGAGAATCAATAAACTTGAGAGTAGACAGAAAGACATTTTACAAAAAAGAGAGGAGAGAAAGAATGAAAAATGGATGGGATTTGTGAGATGGCCCAGAGGGTAAAGGTGAACGTATTTACTGCCAAGCATGAGGACCTGAGTTCTAGCCCCAAGATCAATGCTCTCTGGAAGGAAACTCCCAAAAAGTATCCCTTAACCATATGCCTGAGTGCATATGCATACACACATTTAATTAATATTAATTGTTGATTAAAAGAATGAAAAGAATTACAGAGCCTTGGGGAAACATACGATACCTTTAAATGCACCAAACACATACAGACATTTTCAGAAACACAGGGGAGAAAGAAAAGAGAAGAAAAACCTATGTGAAGAACTAAATGCTGGACCTCTCAAATGTTACAGACAATAATCTGAGCAAATTCTAAATCAAAGAGAACACCTAACATGCACAGCATGAAAAAGCTAAGAGTCAAATACATGAGTAAATCTTGAAAATGGCAAAATAAAAACAATGTGCCATTTATAAGGGGACGAGAATAAAATGAACAGATAATCCCTAGCAAGCAGAGACTAGCTGGTTATGGGGCACCATATGCTGTATTAAAAAATATCTACTGTGACTCCTATAACCATAAAGATACATTTCTAAGAAGGCATAATAAAGACCTAACTGACAAGCAAAAGCTGAGAAGATCTGCGTTTAAAACAATCACCTTATAAATATGTTAGGCTGAAAACAGTAACATGAGATTGTAATACGAAGTCACCCAGAGGTTAACTATTAATGTAACTATATACTATTAAATGACATTGTATGGATGATAGGTAAAGGCCTTTGCCACCAAGCTCAAAGGCCTGAGTTCAATTGCCATGACACAAAGTATTGACAGAGGAAACTGAGTTCAAAAGTCTCCTGACTTCACACAGGCACACTGTGGCACACTCCCACATATACATACCTATACAACATAAATAAATGTAATTGTAGTAAGAAACTTTAGAGATGTTATAAATGTACATTTTCTCCTTCCATTGGCCAACAATGGCAGTTATTTACAATTTTGACTATAACTTTTTTTTTTTTTTTTTTTTTTTTGGTTTTTCGAGACAGGGTTTCTCTGTGTAGCTTTGCGCCTTTCCTGGAACTCGCTTTGGAGACCAGGCTGGCCTCGAACTCACAGAGATCCGCCTGCCTCTGCCTCCCGAGTGCTGGGATTAAAGGCGTGCGCCACCACCGCCCGGCTTGACTATAACTTTTATATAGAAAATATAATTTAGGCTATGACTAACAGAAATATATAGCATGGTATAATAAATAGAATATGTGTGGAATATATCTGACCACAACCAACAATATGACAAAGGCAGTAAGGAAGGAAAAAGCTAGAAGAAGCTAAGACAATTAATAGATGAGGCAAACTCATCTTAATACTGTATTTTTTGATTCATTACATTATTAGATTTAATACATGTACAGTGTTACACTTAAGAACAAAGTACTAGAATTTAGCTGCCTTAAATCTGAAGCTGTTTCTTTTATAATTAAATATGTATATGATGAGTCCTAGAGAAAATATGGTGGAAAAAATAATTAAATAAATTAATTTGCTGGTTATAAAATATTTCCCTAAAATGGAAGTAGTAAAAAGAAATAAAGAACATGGACTGAAACTCTGAAGCCCTGAGTCAAAATAAATCGTTCTAGATTTTAAGTGGTTTATCTCATGTGCTTTGTGACAGGGACGGAAAGCTGGCTTATCATGCAGCAAATTCAATAATCCAATCAAAAAGCAGTGGTTGTCAGACTAGATTTATACAAAGAAAAACAGGATCCAATTATGTTGTTTACAGAAGACACACCAGATTTAAAGACACAAATAAAACAAAGCAGGGGGTGTGGCATGCAAATAGCAGCCAGACAAAAGCTGAGGTGACTGTCCTGACTTAGACAGAATAAACTTGAAAACATAAAGAATGTGTCAGAACTCTGTAGAACAATGCTCTGTGACACTGTTGAGAATCGTAATCAATTGGGAAATGCTTAGCTATATTCACCAAGAGAAACAAAGGGAAGGCCTAAGGTTTACAAGATGTAAAACTTAACAGAGTTAGTTCTCAGCAGTCATTCTGAAGCTTATTGTACATGGACAGCTTGGGGCAACTCCTTCTCCAGATGCCTTCCTGCAGCAGGAAGCTGTTACCTTATTTCTCAATAAAACTTTGTCAGTCTGCCCTTCAAAAGGAGGAGGAGATGTGGAAGAGGAGGAGGAGGAGAGGAAGAAGAAGGGAGAGGAAAAGAAATCAGTCTTGGGCCTGACATGAAAAAATATAATCCTTACACTGAGGTAGTTGAGGCAGGAGAATCACAAGGCCAACCTAGATGACATGGGGAGTTCAAAGCCATCCTGAAATGTATAAGAAGACTATGTCTAAGGCAATAAAAGACAAAGAAATGACAAAGTCATCCTCATATATAAACCAACTAATCCAATGGTATAAAATTTATTCCTCTTAGCCGGGCGGTGGTGGCGCACGCCTTTAATCCCAGCACTCGGGAGGCAGAGCCAGGCGGATCTCTGTGAGTTCGAGGCCAGCCTGGGCTACCAAGCGAGTCCCAGGAAAGGCGCAAAGCTACAAGAGAAACCCTGTCTCGAAAAAACCAAAAAAAAAAAAAAAAAAAAAAAAATTTATTCCTCTTTTAATTTTTTTTTGAGAATTTCTTAAATGAATGCTGTATTTACATTATTGGCTCTCCTCCTTGTCACCTTCCAACCCCTCTCATTTGCCCCCTCACCTCCCTATCAAATTCATGACCTTTTCTTTAATTACTACACATACACACACACACACACACACACACACACACACACACACACACACACACACACGCGCGCGCGCGCGCGCGTGTGTGTGTGTGTGTGTGTGTGTGTGTGTGTGTGTGTGTGTGTGTACTGAGTACATTTAGTGTTGCATGTATTTAGTGCTGAGCACTAGTGAGTAGATGACTATGAGGTTCTCATTCCTGGAGAAAACTGTTTCTCCTTTTCTCAGAAGTCAATGAGTATTTTGTAGCTGTGAAATATCCTACACCGTGTTGGCATGTTGACTGTCATTGTCTCACAGGTCTCATTAAGGTAGCCATACTGTTGAGATTTCCTGGGTACAGCTTCCTTTTCATGTCTAGAAGAAATTATCTAACAGCATGTGTTCTGGTTCTCTGGCTATCACAATCTTTTTGCCACCTTTCTCAATTGACCCTGGACCTTAGGTGTAGGGTTGTGCTGTAGGTGTGCCAATTGGGGTTAGGCACCACACAATCTTTTAATCTCCTCATTTTGACCAGTTGTGTATCTCTGGAATGATATGCATCTGCTGTAAAAAGGAGTTTCCTTGATGAGGAGTGAGATCTATACTTAGCCATAGATATAAGAATTTTAGAAAAATAGTGGGTTCTACTCTGAGGTCTATATGTTCTACAGCTATGAGAAGTTGACTATGCTTACAGTCCTAGGCATGCATTCCATCCCGTTGATCAGGGCTTAAGCTCAGTTAGACACTGTTGACTACCTCACAGATGAAAAGGTTACTACTATTGTACCATTGAGTCTATGTTGCTGTGCTGGCCAGTGTTGTGGTTTCTCTGCTTTACAGCTGGGTAGAACTATCGATTGCTTATCTCCCTTAGCAGCTTGCATTATCATCTACAGATACCATGAGAGCTAGTCCTCATGGAGGTAACTTCTAGGTTAATTCCAGCTTTCTTCCTCCAAGTCCTGTGTCTGAAGTGTATGGTGTCTTCAGCAATAAAAATGTATCTTCAAATTCAAGGAGGCAACCAAGGGCAATGACCATAGCCTCTACTGTTTTGCGGGTCTCTTAGACCCCACTGACCAACAACTCAGAGAAGATTACCAAGCTCAATGCTGAGATTTTTGTTAAACAGTCTACAGATTTTATGGAGAGCACCGTGTGTAGCAAAAACCTTTTTGAATGATATACGTGGAGAAATAGCTCCTTGCCATGCCTCTCAGGTGGGGCGGGCAGGATTCAACCAAGCACCACTGGATGGGGAGGATGGCACATGATGTCAATGACATCTAGCCCCAGTCCCAAGAGAGAACTACAGTAACAGCTCTACTCCAACCAGGAGACTGTCCAGTGCCTTTGGAGCAGGTAGTCGGGCTCCATTATGTTGAGTACAGGGTGGGGAAGTGGAAGAGAGAGAGAGAGAAGTGGAATGGTTCATGGGCTGGGAAGAGAATCAGATCTGAAGAGATGACGGTAAGGTAACATCCAGACCTGGGTTATTGCCAAGGGCCAAGTCTTGGCCCTAGGCCCTGAAGCAGCTGAGGGGGGCCTGAGTTGATGTCTCTGGCTCCTGTCACCACTGAGTGCCTTACAGAGACCTGTAGTCTGGGCCACCACCTGGGGCCATGTTGGTGTCCAAGGGCCATGCTACTATAGGAGCCATACTGATTTGAGTGGCTTCTGCTGCCACCTGGGGCCATGGGCTGCTGCAGAGGGCTATGTCTGGGTCCATGGCCCCACAGCAGCCAGGGTCTAAGTTAATGTCCATGGCTCCTGTTACCACCAAAGGCCATGTGGATGCCTGAGATCTGGTAAGACACCTGAGACCATGTAAGTGTCTGAGACCATGCTTCTGCTAGGGCCATAATGATCTGGGGAGGCTCTGTACTGCCATCTGGGGCCATGGACATATCCAGGCCTGGGCTGCTACTTAGGGCCATGTCTGTATCTGTGGCCCTGCAGCAGGTAGGGTCTGGGTTGATGTCCATGGCTTCTTTTACCACCAAGGGCTCTGCAGATGCCCAGGGTCTGGTCAGCCACTTGAGACCATGTTGGTGTCCAAGGGCCATGCTACTGCCTGGGCCATACTGATCTGGGTTGTCTGTGCTGCCACTGAGGCCATGATGACATCCAGGCTCTAGCTTCTGCCTAGGACCATGTCTGGGTCTGTGGCTCTGATGCAACTGGGATCTATATAGATGTCCATGGCTGTGTTACCATAAAGGGTTATAGGAATCATGTGTGTTGAAATCCCAGGGCTATGCTGACCCCTCATTGGCCCTCAGATAGCTGGTCTTGCCCCTTGTTGAATACTACTGCAGGAGAGCTGTCCCCTCATTTGGGAAAGATGGCCCCACCCCTTACCATGGGCAGCACACTAGAGCTGATTCTATTGTCAGAGCAACAGAGCTGACCTGCTCCCCTGTCATCTGCCATGTGATAGCATGGGTGAGGGAAAGATGCTCCACCCCCATCCCCAACCCTTGCTTCCTGCAGAGAACTAGCCTTATCTCTCACCAGGCTCCAGCACATGGAGGAGCAGGCCTTGCACCCCACCCGAGCAGTACACTAGACCTGACCCTGTTGACACGGGTGAGTTGGCCCTGAGGGTATGACAGTAGGAGAGCTGACCCTACCCTGACTTGTATGACCCCCACAGCAATCAGGAGAAAGGGCCCTGCATCTCTCCTGGGCAAGACAGTAGAGCTGGCCCTGGGGATGGGAGTGTGGATGAGCTGGACCCCAGGGCCTGAGATCAGGAGAACTTGCCCAGCCCCATGTTGTAGGCTGCATTGGGTGAGCTGACTGATGCATTGCTGAACAGCTAACCCAGGTGGTGATGATGGTGGACTACTGACCAGCCTAGCCATCACCCAGGCCCAGAAGCAGTTGACCCACCCCAACATCTACCTCATCTATGAACTGTTGGAGCATGAGAAGGGACACAAACATGTAAATCCAAAAGTGCAAGATCTCCAAGACACAGGACAGCAGGATATCCAAGAAGAGCCCCAGGGCAAGCCTATTATAGATAGTGTAGCAGAAGCCAGAGACCTACAACCAGGCCAATGACTAATGCATTGAACACTTGCAAGTCAAGGTGAAAGAACTAATGGGTGAACAGTGTGACTCACCTGGTCACACTACAGTCTCCTGTTTTGCTTTATTTTGTTTTGTTTGTTTTTTTTTTTCTTTTAAAGTTTGTTTTGCTTGGGTGGGGAGGTTGCAAGGGCAGGGGGCAGAGGAGAAGGGACAGGATGGGGAGATGGGTGGAATCAGGATGCATGATGTGAAATCCACAAAGAAAAGTCAAAAACATGATATATGTGTGTGCGAGTACATATATATTATATATGTATTTTCAAGTCAGCTTACAAAATAACTTTCCCCACAGCCTTTCAAATGTCCTCATTGTCCTCTCTCTCCCTCTAAATTATCTCCTGCCACTTCCCAGTTAAAACCCCCTCTGTTTTTTTTCCATTTCCCCAAATATGCTCATATATTAGTATTGCCTTATGAGAATAGAGGAAATGTAGACAATCACATGCCAGCAAATTAGGTGACTTAGAAAATATGGACAAATTCCAAGAAAGTGTCAATGTATTTAAGTTGGCTCCAGAAAAAAAAAAATCATCCAAGTAGACCTGTGTTGGTAAAGAGATTGAATTGGTACTCAAAAAATTAGCAATTTATAAGCTCCAAGGACCAGAGGTGAAATACATCAAACATTTAAGAAGGGTCAATATCAATACAAGGCAAGATAATGAAGTTGAGTTCCTGCCTCATGTCATGAAAAAAAAAAAAAGCAACTAAAAACAAAGAACACAAAATGGATCAAAGACCGAAATTTAAAAGATGAAACCCTACAATTCTGTGAATAAAACAAAGAAGAAAATGTTCGCGACCTTGAATTTGGCAATGAGGTCTTCAGATGCAATTACAAAAGAGGAAAATAATAAACTGCACATCACAAAGAAATGAAAAACTTTAACTTTTGTTCTTCTAAAGACACCATCAGGAAAGTTCAAAACAACGCAGCAGATGGGAAACTCTTTCCCAATCGTATATTTGATGAAGGTCTCCTGTCTGAATTGTATGAACATGTAGCACTCTGGAACGCAAAACAAAATAACTTTAAAATTACATAACCATCTTAACAGACATTTCTCTGAGGAAGACATTCAAGCAGAAAATACCTATGTAAAAGTTGCTCAACATTACTAGTCATAAATGAACTGAAGATAGCAATTGTAATGACAGATCCATTTATGTGTCCTTGTATAGCTAAGACCAGAAAGTTAGACTGTGAGAACTGCCAGTGGGCTGGAGATGGAGCTGGTAGAATGCTTGCCCAGAATGCACAGAGCTATGAGCTCAGTTCCCAGCCCATGATCATGATGGTGTCCATACACAATGCCATAACTTAGGAGATCAGGGCAGAAGGATCAGAAATTCGAGATCAAAGCCAGACTGGGATATATGAGACCCTGACTCTGAAAGAAGTTGTTCATGGAGAAACTGAATCCTCATACATCTGATAGGATGCAAACCTGTGAGGCTGCTTTGGTGAAAAACTGGCAACTTCTCAAGTGAATAAACATAGAATTTGCTATTAATAAATATCTCATAAATTATACACACATGTTCACAAACACAGACATGTGTTTATAATTCCAGCACTCGGGAGGCAGAGCCAGGAGGATCTCTGTGAGTTTGAGGCCAGCCTGGTCTATAGAGTGAGTTCCAGGACAGGCACCAAAACTACACAGAGAAACCCTGTCTCAAAAAAAAAAAAAAAAAAAAAAAGAATATCTACAAAACATTAAATAATGGTGGCTTAAGGCTA
The DNA here is from genome assembly GCF_007827085.1 of Peromyscus californicus insignis. Lineage (NCBI taxonomy): Eukaryota > Metazoa > Chordata > Mammalia > Rodentia > Cricetidae > Peromyscus > Peromyscus californicus. Next base: position 31,578,737 of record NW_026294492.1, on the reverse strand, counting down.
GCTAGGATGGAGAAATAGGGAAGTAATAAAAAAAATTCTAGAAATCTTGATGTTTGAATTTATCTGTGAATATACTTTGAAAAACTGAATTACACATCTCAACTCAGTGTGTTGCATGGTATGTGGATTATGCATCAGTAAAGTACTCTCTTTATCAACTGTGGTGCTGAGAACAGACCAAGAAAACCTCAGGAGGTGAGTTCTGAGGCAGATCTTCAAGAGCAGGCATATGCCTACTCTTTTTATATTTCATATTTATGTAGAGCCATGCATATTATCTTTTTTCATCTAGCCAAGACTTGGATTTAGTCACTGATTTATAGTATTGGTATGAACTAACTATGAAGAAAAATATATGTAGGTAAATATATTATTTAAATTTCTGCTTCATAGTTATTAATTATAGTTGCTTTAAATCCTGAAGGAAACTAGACATTTCACTGTGCATCTTTCTCAAAATTCTTTAAGATCTTGCTGTATGATTAATTAAATCTTTGATGAATGATCTTTCTATAATCTTAGACAATGGATTCACCACATACTGTGTATCTTTAATATATTTAAAAACCATGTTTCTTACTGATAAGTGTCAAGTCCCATGTTATATATTAATAATTTGTATCAGATATCCAAATGATCAGCACTAAATAATGACCAATATCCTTGAGTAACTGAAAACCTAAACTTACCTTCCTAAATTGGGATGTTGTTGATTTCTCTGGATTCTGTTTTTCCTATATCCACGCAGAATATTGATCCACCTTGGCAGCAGGCTATCTGTGGTTTATATCCTCTTATACACAGGAAAGCTGCCAAGGTAATGGTCACTAGTTGATAACTGCCAGTTATCCATTTTTCACTTAGCAGTGCATTGGATTCTTCAATGAATGCATGCTGAGGTTTGGTTAGTATAGAAAAGCCACTGACAGGTGCTGGAGAGACACCAGTACATAACACGAAGTTCCTGTCCTTTGGGAGCTACAGTTTAATAACCCAAGCAGCAAGTAAATGGGGAGTCATTTTGAATCATTTGGAGTATCTGAGAGAAGTGAAGACTTCAGAGGAGACATTGAGTTGAGCCACAAGACTAAGGCTATGTTCTTGTGAAACTGGAGAGTGTATATGTATCTGTGTGTGTGTGTGTGTGTGTGTGTGTGTGTGTGTGTGTGTGTGTGTGTGTGTGTATGTTTGTACTTTTGACAGAAGATGCCAACCATTTTGTTGAAAAGGCAGCCTCTGCAAATTACCACAAAGGAATCAGCCTACCCAGAGAACTGTTCTCTCCTCTTATCCTCAGAGTAAGGCAAAAAGATGTTGATACATTAAGTCCTAACCTCTACAAGGCTAACAGGAAAACTTTTGCCCTTTTTACCTGGAAACAATTTTATCTCTATCAGGAGATATTTTCCAGTTAAGTAACCTATAAAACATCCCTCAGAGTAGGGAAGGAATAGAATAGGCTTGAGTCTCCTGAGACTTCTCTTTCCCTAGAGTACTGTCTATCCAAGGCAAATCGGGAAACCGGCCCATTTTGCTGCAAACCTCACCAAGAACATGCCAATTCAATTTGGCAAGCTCAAAATGGCAAACACAATTTGGAATACACAAGCACCCCATACCTTGGATGCTCCTAACATCAGAGCAGAATTCCCAAGAGTTTTGAAGTTCAGCCAGTCAAAGCAAATGTCTGCAAATCCTCTCGACAGAAAGCAGACACCCCACCGCTGTTATATTTAGCTGTGGAGTCACTGTGGGGCCCATGTATCAATCACCTTGTAGAATAAATACCTCCCACCTGACAGTGCATTAAGACACGGCAGCATATTGGTCTGTAGAATAAAGTCTGCCCTAAGGAGAAAGACTGTTGTCTTGACAGAGGTGGAAATAGAATTAGACGATGTCAACAGTGCCATGCAACTAGTCAGAAGGGATCAGCTGGTGGAATGGTGACCGGAGCACAGCCCTTGCATCTGAGTTTGGAGTTTATCATCTGGAAGGCAGGTTTTACATTAAGTCTAGTGTCTTTTCCCGTGGTGAGAAATGCTACCTCAGGCTTTGCTGCAGCTACTTGGTCATAGTAAGAACTGGAGGGTCCTTGTGTAATTCTGGCTTCTGCTCTACCTGTCTTTCCTTGCAAGCCTTTGCCCTTGAGTCTGTCCCCCTTTGGTGTAATTTCAGGCTTCAGGCTTGTTCTTCCAGGGGGAAGGTGATGGAGAGAGACAAAGCCAGGGCCACTCCCCACTCAACAGGAAAATGGACACTTTCCTGGCCTGTCACCTGAAGGTTTGTTGAGAGCTGTTCGGCTGAAACACTGTTACTTGGTCATTCCTCATTACAGGCAACAATAAAATGAAGGATTTTGCTTAGGGCTTAAGAAGTAGAAAAAGACAAAGGAAGATTAAGCATCAACAGCTTCTGAGTTAGGTGGCCGTCAATCATGCCTAGCGCTTAGCTCCATTGGGTTAGTTTTTAAAAATAGCCTATCTTAGTTTTAGTTATGAAGTATGATTTTAATCAGCTAAATCTTGTTTGAGGTAGAGATAAACAGTGTTACTCGTATTAAAAACATAATATTACCTATCACCCCCATTGTTCTGAACTTGTTTATTTTTTTGTTTTGTTTTGTTTTTTTACAGGGTACTTACTCAGCACTGAGGTTCCTCACACTTTCTATTAATGCATCTATTTTGTGCTTTCTTTTTAATACCTACTTTTGTATTCTTAATTTTCTTTTTCCATTCATTCTTTTGGTATCGCTTTCTGGTTTATTTATTTATTTGTTTCTGTTTATTTGTTTTTCTCTTATATCCCAGGCTCACTGTGTAGCTATGGGTGACCCTAAACTCCGGATCCTCCTGCCTCCATTTCCCAAGTGCTGGGATTGAAGGAAGGCATCACTATACCAGTTTGTCTTTTGAATTTAGAATAGAAAATTTTAAACAAATACAAATTTTAAACATTATTTTTATATATGTGCCCCTGCACATATCACCTGCAGCAATCACCTTCTTTCGGGAAATTGATTTCCTTTTCAGTGGCTATAATATGTTATCCCTGTGTGCCTCCATTTTGCTTATGCCTTTGAACAAGAGAACCTGAAAGAGTTTTAACATAATTAAAAAATTACTAATAGAAAATCATTAGGAAATTCTTCTTCTTTGTCAATATTTTGGCCTCCTGTTGTAGAAGAGTAACCACAAGTTGAAACAAGGAAAGGGGAGGTCATAGAAGGAGTTGAAGGAGAGACCCAGGAGGGACTGGAGGGAGGAAGGGGAAGAGGGAAGCAATGCAATTGAATTTCAGTTGAGGAAACAGAATGAACTTGAGAACCGGAGAACAAAGGGGTCTAACTCCACTTTTGAAAACAAGATCTGAAGAAGGAAAATCTAAATTGCAAATCAAGAAAGAACAAACAAAACTACAAGGCTTAGTGTACCTGCCACTAAAAGGAGCCTCTCTACTCTGCAGGGCAAGACTTCAATTCCATGCTTACGGATTAAGTCAGTATTACAAGCCATAGAAACTGTCATGTGGACAGTGAACGAGCTTAACAATTCTAATTCGCTCAGGTGTGTGTTTTTTTAACAGTAAAAGATATGTTCTAAGTCTCATTTTCTCACTCAAGTGTTCCTGGCTTAATGGGGCTGCCACAGTAGCCTAAATGCAACACTGTTTGAATGAGAACCTGTCAGAAAGATTTTGGCAGCTTTGACCCTCTGCTAACTTTTTTCTTTAAAATGAATCATCCAGAGGGTTGAGAGTCATTTCCAGTTAAAGAATTATCTCAGGCATAGATTCATTAATTCATATGTACTAGGATGAGGGGGGTAGTGTCCATTCATTCATTCACTCATTCACTACATGTCCCTCAGGTCCCATTAGCATCTTATTACTCAGCCTCTCAGAATGAAGAGTCTGGTATGAAACTAGAATTAAGCAAGCCCACACCTTGCAAGCTTTGTGTGTGAATCAGGTAGACATTGATTATACGCCCAAATCTGGAGAATAAGACTGCCAATCGAGAGCGTATTTGTAAGAGTGTGTAGTGGCAGGATTGTGGGTGGGAAACGGGCTGGCTTGAAGGATGTCTATATGTGTATTTTTATCACCCATGTGTTGGATGAGGCTGAGAGCTGCCAGATAGCTTTTCGACAGCTTGGAGTTACTGTTGGGAACAGGTCCATGTATGGAAGCGAAAGCCGAAAGGCACAGATAAGCTGAGAGCCAGATATGCTCAGAGACGCTAAGGACAAGCGTCCCAGGTCCTTTCCTTCTGGTCAATCTGGGGCAGCCATCAGAGCTGGTGGATTTCATATCCAGCCCATGCAGACAGAGAAGGCTTGACAGAGGTAGGTGTGAAGCTTTCGTGAAACTTATATAAGAGACAATATGCTGTTACCCCCGCCTGAGCCCTTGATGTTCTTAAGGGATGTTGCCAAAATTGTTTGGAAAAAAAAAATTAGCGATTGAGATTTAGGTTGAGGTTGATGATTGACATATTTCACAGCTATTCCTTCTCCAGGCAGGACAGTTTAGACCGAGGGGACAAGACAACACAGATTGGCAAATTAAGTCTCGTTTTCGCCCGGTCATTTACCATTCAGACTCGCGTGAACCTGGTTCTTCCTTGATGTTGCCAGCAAGTTTTGGAATGAGCTACAGCATCCCATGAGGCTCTGATACACCCTGGGTGCTTTAGGTAGGATGGGTGGGATGTGTCGTTTTTCTCGAATGTTCCTCGGAAGCTAGCAAAAACTCACATGTGTGGCTCGCTCTTCTTGGATTCGCAAGGGAAGGTTGGTAAAAAGGCATTATTATTTTTAGCAGCTGAAGTCAGTTTCGCTGTTTCGTGGCAGCTCGGAGATGGATCACATCCTGTTCAAAGGTTTTGTGGGTTGTTTTCACAAACATGTCTGTGTAAGTTGAAGTAGTTAAAAGTAGCTATATGGCCTGCATTTTTCTGAGTACTTTTGGCAATTTTTTTTCTTCTCTTTCTTGTTGAGGTGCAAAAACTTAAGGATTTGAAAGGAAATACTTCTAAATATTATCATCATTTTTTTCCCCATCAGTTATGTTCTGGCAATAGTGGCTTGCACTAGATTAGGAAAAGATCAGACTCAGAGTTCAAGGTCAAATCACGAGCAGAAAGACAAGAGTAACAATACCAGCATCTATGTGATTCCTTTGTTTTCTGGATTACAGGTTCACCATCCAATCATTGCATTTTGAAATCCCATTCCAGATAATTACCAAATTGTGGTTACTAAAGGAAGGAGTTCTATTAACAATAGAACTAGAGTAAAATATGTGTTTGCCAGACACTCATGGAAGTTATTGGGAGAAAGTATAAGCTATATCTAAAAAAATGCATGTGTTTTTTCCAGGATGAAACTAAAATAATGCTTTCAAAGGGTGATGAAATTCAGACTCGGGATATATCTTGTTGAAGAAAATGTGTACACGATTAAAATCAGATTTGAACCCACTGCCCCATTGAGTTTAGCTTTCCATTGTGTGACATAACACATTTGGGGAGGAGAAAACTGTTCAGTGTGATTTTTCTTCTCTGATGACAGTTATGACATGGAAAATAATGAATAAATAAGTATAGCTTGCAATATTGAGCAGGGAGATGTTCTCTGGATACATTAGCTTTCTGGGGGGCGGGAGGTTTGACAAACGTACAGGAAGTGTACACAGTGTTTTCTCCTCAGCTGTGAGTGCTCCACTTCACTGAGACAAACAAAAAAAAAAGACAGAGAAAAGAGAAGGTGTGGTTATATTTCAATTAATACAATACCATTGTCACGATGCTCACAACACTAAAAGATGGGTTTTTACACTGAACTATTATTTAACCTACCCATTTCCATTGGTAATAACATTCGATTTACAACAAATTCACACTTAGCGCATTTTCCTTTCTAAGGTAGGTTAGACTTCACTAAAAAAATGCTAATATTCTGGGCGAGAGGGAGAGAGAGGGGAGAGGGGAAGGAAGAGAAGTGAGGGAAGGAGAAAGGGAAGGGGGGGAAAGAGAGGAGAGGCTGTAGATTCTTAACTCTAACCTAACAGAGCAAAGCTGTCCCAACTTCAGCTAAAGTGGCACGGGCCTAGAAAAGTCTCAAAGGGTGGTTCCAACATACTTAATCAAACACCACACACCAGCTGGTTTCCCAAAAGAGAGAAAGCAGAGCAGGAGCTTCCCCAGCTCTCAGGATGGAAAAGGTTCATAGACAGGAAACCACCACCAGCATTTGTGAACAGATGCAACGCATCCATGTCGCTGGCCACTTTCCTCTCATTTGCATACTGTCAAGCACACTTCCCATTCATACTCCTCATGTGAGAAATGTCTGTTTCTGCTTTTCCTTTGTCCCTCTAACAAACAAATTCAAGAAACTACTACAAGTGATAGAAATGATTGGCTGCTATTTTTTTGTGTGGTAAGTTAACATTTATGGATAAAATTAATGACAGCCAAGCTCTTGTCCTACGGATTTTTTTTTACTTCTTTTTAAAACATATTTTGTTTATTCTTTGAAGTTTCATACATTTATAGCATTTATATTGGCCACATCCATCCCCAACTACTTTTCTCCAACTTCTCCTAAGGTGGTAACACTTCTTTCTCTCAAGTTGATGTCTAACCCAAGAAAAAAATTCAGTTAGAGTACTCTGGTTGTTTGGTTTTGTTTGTTTGTTTGTTTGTTTTGATTTGATTTGCTTTTTTGTTTTTGTTTAGTAAACTTGACACAAGCTGGAGCTATCTAAGAGGAACCTCAATCAAAAAAAAATGTCTCCATCAGGTTGCCTTTAGGCAACTCTGTATTGCATTTTCTCGATTAATAATTGGCAGGGTTGGGGACAGTGCCACCATGGGCAGGTGGTTTTGAGCAGTCTCTGAAATCAGGCTGATCAAGCTATGGGGAGCAAGTTAGTAAGCACTGTTCCTCCATGACTTCTACTTCAGTTCCTGACCGCAGGTTCCAACCTTGAGTTCCTGACCTGACTTCCCTCAGTAATGGAATGCAACTTGAGAGTTGTAAGATGAAATAAACGCTTTATGACCCAAGTTGGGTTTTGATCATGCTTTTTCACCCAGCAATAGAAACCCGAAGTCAGAGAGGATAGTAGTGAGGATAACAGAACTCAGGTGACTCACGACTTCCTAAACTTAGAGATGGGACTATGCATGTAGAAAATTGATTCTGAGATCTTATTTTGGGAGAATGAAAGCGTTTTGTGTGAGAATGGAATTGAATTAGTGTTATGGGTTAGAGGAACCTGAAGTCTGAGACCTATTCATGGTGACTAAGCAGAAGAGAAATGTTGACGTATGGCCAGATAGCACACAACATGGCTTTGACATGTCTGTCTCCATTGGAGAGCCAAAAAGGGCACTTTGTGCTCTCTTGTGATTTATTATGACATAATGGATAGAAGGAGGAAGTGCAGAGGTTTGAAGGGGAAAGATACTCCTTCATAAGGAGAGAGTTTACGGGAAGGGAAGGTCAGTACTTCCCTTTCTGGAAATACAGACAATTTGGTCCGTAGGAAAACTTACCATATATTAGGAAAAATACTATTGGTTATTCTAAATAATAATAAGCATAAACAGGAACAACCTACTGGAGAGGAATTTGAAGACCAGAGAGACGTGTTTCTACAGGTCAATGAATGACAGTGGAAATTCCCTAGAGCTGCCCAGCCCAAGAAACACCTCTTTCACATGTATCAAGTTACATATTCTCTTTTGGACAGGTATTAAAAGAAAACTGTGCACCAGACCATTATTTAAGATATTTTCAAACTACACAAATAATAAAAGGGAACCAGTTCAGGTGGCGCTTGGCATTATTGAGTCAAAATAGTCTTTCGTCCCTTCTTACTGCTCCTGACTGAATCATGGTTCTCAACTCTGTCCGCACCTTAGGGTCCCTCCCCATGGCACCTCTGATGAACTGAATTCTCTGCTGAGGACCAGACTAGGGTAATTCAGTTTCTGAACCCACCCCATGAAATTGCAGCATGCAGCCAAGACTAAGAACCAGTTCCTCTTGCAATAAAAACATAATCATCAGTCTAGTTTGTTGTAAGAAGAGGAATAAAATGTCTACATTGGAGAATATAAAATAATAATAATAAAATCCCAGGTTCCCAGTAAACATGTGAAAATCCCAACACTGGTGAGGTAGTGATTTTGAGGCCAATTAGGGCTACACAGTAACACACTATCTGGGATAGAGGGAAGGAAGGATTGAAAGACAGACAGAGAGAGGGAGAAAAGACAAAGGATAACCTATATAATCTTTGCAGATGAGAAGTTCCTATTACACTTTCAGCATACGTAAATAAACCCTATTCCCTATAAATGGAATTGCTGTGGATATTTGAGACATTTCATATTCTTTAGCCCAAATTCTTGTGAACTCCAGCCACAATTATTAAAAAATATAAACTATGCATATTGACATTATAGCTCTTAACTGTGACTGCTAAATGAGATTTCATATTGTTCAACAAATCATCACGAGGCCATCCTGAATGAGGATATTACTTCTGTTAGCAATAATTTCCAAAACAGTGGGCAGAGTTTCTTTAATGAAAGATTGTGCCATTTTGCCTTTTATCTTTCTAGTAGCGATCAAAAACTCTGGAGAGAGTGTGTGTATAGTTGCAGAAAATATGTTATTATTAATTTACCACAAAACAAAATGCATCAAGGTGTGTAAATATAAACCTCGCTTTATATGGATGTGGCTTGGTGAATAAACTGATTAAAAGTGTGGGAGCCTGAGTTCGGTCTCAAAACCTTCCTTAAACATCCTGTCAGAGTGGTCTGCCTTCACTTGTAACACCAGTATTAAGGAGACTGGGACAGGAAGAGCACTGGACAAGTCTGTGAGGAGGGGCAGTTGTTAGAATGCTGAGAGCTAAGGGTCTACCAGTGTGAGCTTCAGCCTGGCTCTTCCGTATGTTGGTGACTATGTGATTACAGACAGTGAGCCCAGTTGCTGGGATTCTCTACCCTTCTGTGAAATCATAACCATCTTGGAAGGACAGCATGGCAAAATACAAATAACTTCTTATGATAGCCAATCGGTGATGATGTCATCCTTATAAGTAGTTTGGGTTTCTCCCAAGTCTCATTCATTCGTTTCCTAATCACAAAATAAGCTGAAAGAAGAGTGGTTACATTTCTAGACATGTATCAATGGCACACTGAGATGAAGTGTCATAAGACTCTGGTCCATGACGAGCATTGAATTCTCCTTCTATTCCGAAGCCTGCCAAGGTGAGCCTGAACACTGTCACTTCCGGTATCAAAAGTAAACACAGACATATATGTAATTACAAACATTTTATTTTATTGGTTTTTATTTTGATGTATGTACGTGCTTTGCCTGTGTGTTTGGGTATAGATCATGTGTGCAGTACCCACAGAGGGCAAAAGATAGTGTTGAAGCTCCAGAAACTGGAGTTACGGAAAGTTTTGGGCTGCTGTGCATGTGCTGGGAACTGAGTGCGGCTCCTCCGTAAGAGCAACATGTGTGCCTAACTGCGGAACCATCTCTCCAGAGTCTACACGTGTGACCGTTGAAAGACATAACAATAGGTATAAAATAAAGTCACAGCACTGTGGCAATGAACCCAGAAACAATCAGTTCCATGAATTGTCTTCTGAAGGGTGTGCTTTTGAGAAAAATGGGACCCAGTGAAGTGCTACTCGGGGTTACGGTGAACAATGATGATATACAACGTTGTAATTTCAGTCCTTTCATCTAGAAGCCTCCCATCCTCTGAGAGACAAGACGCCGTCCTATAAGAAACAGCGCACTGGGGCACTCTCAATAGCAAGCTATTGAATTTAATGTCAAGAAACGTAACTTTATCAAACTAGCTGTAAATCTTAACTACTTTTACTAGGGCGTTATCCATGTGTATAAAATACGTTCTGTGAGATGAAAGCATTATTGTGTGTTGAAAGCCTCAGTTCACAGATAAATCCGTGTTCAAGCAGGGAGGTGGTGGTGGCGGCGGCGGCGCACGCCTTTAATCCCAGCACCAGCACTCGGGAAGCAGAGCCAGGCAGATCTCTGTGAGTTCGAGGCCAGCCTGGGCTACAGAGCGAGATCCAGGACAGGCACCAAAGCTACACAGAGAAATCCTGTCTCGAAAAACCAAAAAACAAACAAACAAACAAACGAAACAAAACAAAAACGATCCATGTTCAAACACCAGCTATGAAGTTTGCCAACGTGTTGGGAACAAGCCACTGAAGTCTATCTTGATAACTGTTGAATCCTTACTGTTTTCTGATGATACTCCTCAACAAATGACATGTACCTCTGACAAAAACTCTGTGAGATAATCATCCGCATTACAGGTGGTAATGCCAATGCCTAGATGATTAAATAACGTGCCCAAAGACATGTAGGCAACTGACAAGCAAAATTGGAAGGTCGTGCTTAGCTTCTGTGTTACATTGCCTAATATTTCTTTCCTAGCCATTAAAAGTAAGAATAAAGCAAATTAATATGTGAAAAGTAGTCTGTGAAGGACCATCAAGTGGTAAGAACAAAATGATGTTATTATTTAGGATTATGCTTATTTAATTTCATATGTTTGATAACCTAATCACTCAAAATGCTCTTTTCAAGTGTCAGCTAATTAAGAAGAAATATTAATTGCTCTTTGAAAAATTAATGTTTTCAGATCGTCACATGGACATTCCTCAGGAATGGAAGCTGAACCATATCTTTGTGACTCTTATTTCCAGCCTTATCACATCCACCATATTGCTCACATTTGAATAAATTATGTGGAAATTCTAATCAGTCTTTCCAGCACTCTTCAATGTCATAGAGCATGGGGATTTGGATAAAAAAGGAGATAAGAATCTTTAAATGGAAGTATTATAATTCTCCCATACATGTTTAAATCTCATTTAAATTCTAATTCATAAATCTAAAACCAAGAACGAGAAACCCACTTGATGTTCAACTTACATTTTAGATTACGCTTATGAGCTCAGGACCTCTGGGAATTTAACATAAAATATTCACCAATATTGTGAATCATATATTTAGTTTAATAAAAATCTTGATGAAATGTATTTTAACAAAGGCAATAAAAAATTGGTCAGGTTTTTTTTTTTTTCCTAGAAGAGTGTAATGCAAACTTATGTCTTTTCTCCTCTGCAAATGCAGAGGACCATGTCAAATCCACTTTCTGACATTCATATATTTCCTCACCACAGATTCAGAATCACTTTTTTTTTTCAGGATCACTTTGTTTTCCCAAAGATGGCTTTGTTAGTGTCAACTTAAGTACTCTTTTGCTTTGAGAGAAAGAACTATTACAAAACCAATAATAAAGACGGGAGATAGGAAAGAGTGGGGACACAGATAATAGAATACTTTCAGTCCCTGGGTGTCTATAGACCTGAATAAGCTTCATTTAAAAACGTCATCGGGAATCAGTACCACATCAACAATAAACAACCACAGTAATTCATAATTATAATTCATAAAATTCATAAAATCTAGAACACAACGTTCCAAGGAATTACAAACATTGGCGGGCTGGGTGGGTTAAAAACACCTGCTGCACAGTCACAAGGACATGACTTCATGAAACCCACGAAAAGCCAGGCACCTAGCTTTTACCTGTAATCCCAATGTTCCAAGGACCTGACGGAGGGGAGGAAGAGGCCTTACAATCCCCAGAAGATCCTACTCTACGTGGTCTGGAGAACACAGAAAGACCTGTTTTAAGCAAGGTAGAAGGTGAAGGCCAACATCCAAAGTTGTCTTCTGATTCCCACAAGCACAGCATAATAGATGCATGAATGTGCATACACACACACACACATACACACACACACACACACACACACACACACACACACACACACACAGGCACACATATGCACACCCCAGTAACAGAAAGAAATTGAAAAAAAAATCCCCACACATGATATGTTAAAAAATACACATTCCAAGTGACATTCTAAAAAACTAATTCTGAGCACTGTTAGTATGTACTTAATTTATGATCAATTGATGTATCTCAGAGCCAGAGGAAATGGCCTACACTACTTTGACAAACACAGGTTAAATAGATAATTATGTAACCAATATGTACCTCCAAAGCTCTGCCTCCTCCATAATAGTTTTAAGCATAGATTAAAAAGTATACCATAATTGCTTGATAAAATTATTTATTTTCAAAGTAATATATGATGAATACTAGTTTCGTAGACTGAAAGACATATTTTTAAACTTGAGCAAGGCTGCAAGCTTCAGACCAGATTTTCCAAAATGCAGTCTGAGAAATAGTTCTTTAAATTTAGTAATATTGATGGTGTTATGCCAAAGAGAAAGAAAATCTATGAGCTATTGCACAAACACCAAGTCCATCTCAGCTATGTAGAGGGCACACTATTACATCACCGTAGAATATGTTCTATTGTATTATGAGCCCTGGGGAATTCTTTGCTGCACATTGGACTAAAATGATTGTACTCTTGTGTGCAGGTCAAATGAACACTGTGATGCAAGGGGAAATAGGCTGGGGATGTAAACCATATAGACTCTTTCAAAGTAAAGGTTAAAGAAAACTTGAAGTTCAGTAGAGCAGAGTTCATTTCTAGACTCGTATTCACTTTGTGTCTTTGTCTATATTCATCGGCCTGGACCAATTAAAATAAACCAAGATCTTAATGGTGAGGCTAGAAAAGGAGGTACTTTATTCTGAGAATGAAATTTGGGGTATGTTTAGATATGCCTTGTACTAAGATCTTGTTTTAGTGGAAAGGGTAGAGCAGAGTAAAATGATAGGCTCTTTGATTTTTTTTTTAAGCATCAGCACTGCTTGAAACATGGGCATACTTTGCATAAAATGGTGGCACATTCTTACTGTTAACCTCTGCCCAGGCTCCACAAATGTGTTGGATGAGGTGGTGCTGAGCACTGAGATTCCAACTGCTTGTGAAAGGGGCAACCACAGAAGGACACAATGAAACTTGAGCTGTGCTTGGATGCTCCTCCACCCATTGAGGCACTTGAATTTGAAATATTTCTCTCCCTTAATGTATTTCTTGTCTGGCTAGGAGCTGGACTGAGAAATTTCTAGAAATGTTCAACTTCTAAGAGTCTCTGATTCAATTACAACTTTTTCTCCACAGTGAAGTACATACCCTGCATCCATATTCATCAAAGGAGGACACACATATGTCAAAAGCACATGTTTGCCAGTCATAGTATCTAGGAGGAGAAAGATATTATATGGAAATTGGCAATGTTATTTTAAAATGTCGGTCTTATAAAGTGAATAAAAATATGTAGTATACCTATTTTTCTAATTTGTGTTGAAGAACTAAAAATAGTGTAAGTGTTTCACTTAGAGTCTGTTAGTATGTCTTAATATATAGAAATAGCTGAGTATTAAGGTAACTTGTGTATGATAGACATAATTCAAACAATATTCAAGCCTAATAAAAAGGCAATCAATAATAGGGGGATTCAGAAATATAAATGCGAAGTTATCTTAAACAAGGAAATCAGAAGAGATGAAATTTAACTGGAAAATTAAATTAAATGAGGAAACAAATCATATGAATATTTGAGATTATTTCCAGAAAAAGTGAGAAATAAAGAATGTGAAAAGTAGGAATACACCAGAGGTCCACTTTAGGACCAGTCAGGGGCTCAATGGGGCTGAATAAAAGGTGGAAAGGGGCATAAAGGTCACACCAGAGAAGTGGCCATCACGGACTTTACAGAATCCATCTGGGATTCATGCTGAGGATATTAGGTGACCTGAGAGGGTTATCAGACGAGAAAAGAAAGAATAATTTACATTTAAAAATCATGAGTACAGTAGGCATATTTGATTGCAGAAAGGCAAAAGGAAAGTAGATAAATACCTCACAGGCTCTATAATTGCTCATAAGAATAAAGAGCTTTTAAAAAAAATAAAAATAAAGTATGTAATTCGTTGGCTCTTTGTATTTTACACAGTTGAATAAAGAGTTAAGAGTAAAGAGTAAAAGAAAGTTATCATAATGTACTGACATCAGTGAGCTGGGAATGTCCCGGGCAAATTGGAGCATATGTTTTCCTTGACTGAAAAGTACAAATGAGTACTGAGTGGGTGTTTAAAGAACAGCAGCTAATAATAATAACTTAAAACTCTTCCACCAAATACTGGATTTACAAATATTAATCACTGAGTAACGTATTTTTATGAATGCACAAAATAGTAATGACTCAGGTAAATTGATTCCTTTTTTTTTTTTTTTTTTTTTTCCGAGACCGGGTTTCTCTGTGTAGTTTTGATGCCTGTTCTGGATCTCGCTCTGTAGACGAGGCTGGCCTCGAACTCTAAGAGATCTGCTTGCCTCTGCCTCTCAAGTGCTGGGATTAAAGGCTTGCACCACCACCACCCAGCAGTAATTGATTCTTTACTGAGTGAATACTTAGGACTTTAAAAAAAAATAATTTGTCCTAATATTACCTGCCTTAGTATTCTTTACTGTGATTCAAGGTTTCTTCAAGTCATTTTTTCATAAATTTTTATTTTTTTGAGCCTTATGTGAAACTGGACGTGAGAAAGTAGATGAGTAAACATGACTCTGAGGTCTGAACCAGAAATTTTACTTAACTTGTTCGGTAGATAACTCTGTGGTATGGAGAATTCAAAACTATATTTTTTTAGTTAATTGACAAATAAATATTGTAAATAGTATATTAAAGTGTACAATATGAATATAATGTGATGATTTGAGGTATGTACACAGATAAATAAGACAGATAAATGACAGACAGACAGGCAGACAGAAAGATAATCGATTTCATCCAATGAGAAACACTGATACACTGATTCAATCGCTATAAAATCCCAAATCATTCATGATCTTGAGATGGGAAGAAGCCATTTCTCACTTTCAGTGAACATCTAATGCTTGTTCTGTAGTGGAAGTCTCATAGATTTCAACTTATGCCTGAGTCATCTTCAAAGTAGGGGTTTCTTGATTCTCTGTCCTGGAAGGAAGGTCAGAATTCAAAGTAGTGGGCCAGAAAACTATTTTTGAAAAAAAAAATTGAAATTGTTATTGGCACAGAAGCTAAACAAGGGTCCAGAAAACTAAAATATGAAGATAGGATTTTCCTTCTCAGAAAGAAGGAAGCTGAAGAGCTGGGCAAACATCCAAGCAAAGGGTTGTCCTGACATCTGGGATGCAGGCTATGTATGGACTGCAGCTGGCTCTCCTCAAACTATGGTGAAAATACGTGGATAAGGCTGCTATTAGAGCACTTGAAGACTCTCGCCAGCTTGTAGATACTGGTTTACCAATGACCTATTTGTTTTTTTTTTTTTTTTTTTTTTAAAACTGTGTAAAGGCCATTCCTGTGAGTCTCTTTTCTTGCTAGTATTTCCTGAGAGTTTGGAGGTAGGATGGATCCTACACTAAATTTCCTATAACTACTATTACCATTGAAAGCTGTCATTGACAGAAAGTCCCATATCATATGCCAGGCACTTTTATCAATGATCTACATGTATTGACTAGTTAAATACTGATGACAATGATTCTGAGCTGGATCCTATTGTTTGTCTCCATTCTCAGTTGAGGAAAAGGAACCAAGAAAGGCTGGCTGAGTAAATCTGTCTAAAACTGTACAGACAGTAGATTCTAGAAGTATATAAACCGGGCTCCATAGTCAGTGCTATGAGCAAAGGCATTGGGGAATTAAATGAGAAAGATGATTTTTAAATCTAGTATCTCTACTTAGGTTACCTATGACTCCCGAGTGTGAACTTTACTGTACACATGAGCCTATGATGAAAACCAATATGTCTTTGTTTCTCTCAGACATTCTCTATGGTCTTGTGTCTTCTGTGAATGGAAATTTCTACTCACATTGATGTTGGAAAATATTTCTTTGAACATATTTCTGTGTTCTCTTTTGTCATTTCTTTAGTTTGTACCCTGAGGGAGTTGGTAGCTACAACTACACAGAGAAATACTCTGTGGGTAATTCTAAGACCTGTTTTAATGTAGTTCATTTATTAACCAGAAACTAAATCAATTTGGGCTCCTTTCCTTGGATTAACTCATCCACCCACCCCCATCACCACAGTCCCCAAATCTTAACTCCATCCCTCCAGAATGTCTTTAATACTTATTATCCTCTTGGTTTTTATGATTATATGTTAGTTATTGTAATAGAATACATATAAATAATCTGATTCCAGTCTGTCAGCTCTCAACCATTGTCCACATTATTTCCAAAGTGACCTTGCTAAAACTCAAATTTGATCAAGCACTCCAACAAATTCATTATGTTAGCACCATGACCCTTGAAAATGTAGTAATGTCAAATATTACCAATCCCTAGTTACAAGCCTAGGCTTGTTTCTCTCTATCGCTCCATAATCATTCTCCATCCTAGCTACAACAAAGTATTTATGGACGACTGAACTAGTGAGAGTGGATCAAATATCCATTTTCTTACGTAGTCAATACCTTCTTTCTGAAGTGGTTTATGTTGTTTGCCTTCTCTGCATGTGCTTTGAGAGTCAATACAAGAACCACTCTCTCTGTGATATCCAACTTCGTATTCAGATCTTATTTATATTCCCCTTCCATGCTCCCACTGCACCTTGAAGCTAACCGTGTGTAGCGCTATCAACAGATATTTTTGCTGCCTTTCTGTTAGATGCTCAGTTCATTGAGAGCATGTTCTTATTTTGTTCATCTTTCTTTATGCATTCAAGGAAAGACACAGAGTCTGTCATGCAGTTGGTATGCTC
The DNA here is from genome assembly GCF_007827085.1 of Peromyscus californicus insignis. Taxonomy (NCBI): domain Eukaryota; kingdom Metazoa; phylum Chordata; class Mammalia; order Rodentia; family Cricetidae; genus Peromyscus; species Peromyscus californicus. The sequence continues at coordinate 31,561,913 of NW_026294492.1, read as the reverse complement.
AATGACTTTTTCTTAACTAAAATGCTAAGTCTAAGTAAGTCTCAGCATAACAGAAGACAGAAGAAAGCAGAAGCTAGTTAGTTGGTTTTCTATTTTTCACATCCTAAAGAGGAGATACAAGCCTTCCTCATTTACCTCCATATTGTTGAATATTACTCCTCTTTTTTTAAAATTATTTACTTTTTAAGGTGGCCTTGAATAAATTTTTATATTTACTGAGAAGATTTCTCTGTGTAGTTTTGGTGCTTGTCCTGGATCTCGCTCTGTAGACTAGGCTGGCCTCGAACTCACAGAGATCTGTCTGACTCTGCCTCCTGAGTGCTGGGATTTAAAAGGCATGCGCCACCACCGCCCATCGAAGATTTTTATATTGTCATTAATTCACATGTTTAACAAATATTTTGTTGAGTGTTTGAGAATTTCATGTATTTTATCATATCCACACCACCTTTTCCCCTCATCTTCTCACAGATCTGCCCCATCTCCTTGCCCCCTGAGCTTTGTATCTTTCTTTCTTTCTTTCTTTCTTTCTTTCTTTCTTTCTTTCTTTCTTTCTTTCTTTCTTTCTTTCTGTCTGTCTGTCTCTCTCTCTTTTTTGTTTTTTCAAGACACAGTTTCTCTGTGTAGTCTTGGTGCCTGTCCTGGATCTCGTTCTGTAGACCAGGCTGGCCTCGAAATCACAGAGATCCACCTGGCTCTGCTTCCCGAGTGCTGGGATTAAAGGCATGTGCCACCACCACCCAGTGCATCTTATTTCTTTTGTTTAATTGAACAAGCCATCAATACCAATCTGTGCTGTCCATAAACATCCATACACATTCCCAGGAGCCACACTCTTAAAGAAAATAGGCTCCAAACAGCCAGCACATGCACTGAGGACAGGTCCCGGTCCCACTGCCTGGATGTCTCCCAAACAGATCAAGCTTATCAACTGTCTCACTTATCCAGAGGGCCTGATCCAGCTGGGGGCTCCTCAGCCATTGATTCATAGTTCATGTGTTTCCATTCGTTTGGGTGGGCTGGGGGAAAGGCGGGGGGGGGGGGTGAGAGGGGGAATCCGAGGCTGATATGTAAAATTAAATTAAATTATAGAATAAAATTTAAAAAAAAGAAAATAGGCTCTCCCTGATCCAAAAGAAGTTAGCTGTCCATAGATCCTCACTTAGAGTTGGGGGCTCATGAATTCTTCTTTCCCACTGGAATGTTGAATGGCTTTATATTGTGTAGGCAATCACAGCTTTTGTAGTTCATGAGTGTAGAAGTTGGATAATGTCCAGAAAACATTATTTTGCTCCAGTTCTGACTCCTGGCTCTTAAAAAGTCTTTCTACCTCCTCCTCCAAAATAGCCTCTGAGCTTTAAGGAGGGGTTGTTATATAGATGCCCCATTTGTCATTGAATGCTGTCATTTATTGTCCATACTTTGACCAGTTTTGAGTTTTTGTGTGACCATCATCCACTGCATGCATATACAACACACACACACACACACACACACACACACACACACACACACACACACACACATACACAGGAGATGAGATGAGATGAGATAGATGGATGGATGGATGGATGGATGGATGGATAGAGAGAGAGAGAGACAGACAGACAGACAGATAGATAGGCCATTCTCTGATGAGGTCTGAGAGATGCTTTAAAGGATGTGTAGGCATTGGTAGATCAAAATTATTCCAAAATATAGTTTATTTTTTTAACAAGGCCATCTACACTTATCATTCTTAAAAGCAATTTCAACAGCATCAAAAATGATCAGATTCACAGAACGAGTGATTGAAATGTTTCTTTTTTAAATCCTTCTCCCAATTTTACTTTCTAATAGTCATGAAAAGTCTAAGGATGACTTTAAAAATCAAGCACTGGTTTCCTTGATAGTCAAGGAAAAATTAGTACATGGAGGTAGTACAAAACATCAGTTGCCATTTTTATCAACATTATCCAGACCTTGACAGCCCTTTGGAGAACTGCCCATATGGTAGTCTCATTTCTCTTCCGATTCTGAAATGCATCGGGGTCCTATTTGTGTAAACAGACTTTGCAAAGGCAACACCAGACTACACTTGACTAGGGTATCCATTTCTATTCAGAAACATTTATGTTTCCAATGGGCAAAAATGAATCAACTCAGTGAACTAGCCTGCCCATTTTGAGCAGCACTGACACCCCAAATATATCTGTATTATTCATTTAAGCATGACTTGGGCTTCAGGCAGCCTCCTCTTTCATTACAGTGAAGATGTTCTCTGCAATGGGGAGGGGACTCTGATGAATAAGACTGATTTCTGGTAACAACTGAACCTCTATGATGAAAGGAGATCCTATCAATAATGAGGCTTAATTCTTATTTGGAAGCAATTTAATGCCTAGAGAATAAAAAGATAATTACTACCCTGAAGATCCCATGTCCTGGTCACAAGTTCCTGTTCTGTCAAGAAGTAAAAGAGTGAGCAAGTCACCAATCTATGTCTTCTGCCTCCTTGGGTTGAAGCAGCTGAACTCATACCACCGGGGTGTCTTCTAGTGAAGAAATGGTACAAGGGTTAGCTTGCATTCTCTTTTAGCTATCTAAACTTTTTTAAAATCTAAATTGAGAGGCTTAGAATCTTTATAGTGCAGTCACTGGAAAGAGGCCTTGTCTTTGGAAAGAATGAAAACAAGTGTGAGGACCTACTTGTGAGATCCAATCGAGGTTACATGTGTAAAGTCAAGAGAGATGAGAGATGGGTTAGCTCTTTACTCACTTCTCTGGTACTCAGCAAACAGTACCATTTCTTCAGACATGATTTTGGTCAGCTCTCGGTAGTGCAAGGATTTGGAGTAAATATTTCTGTTTATTAATGCTCTTACTTTGATTTCTGCAGAACGGAGAGACAAGTCATTATCGTTCCTCATGTACTCACTATCTTGTTTGTCCACCAACACTCTAACCAGTGGAAATACTTTTATTATTAATTTACAAATGAAGACAACTAATGTCCTATTGCTAAAGATTAAAATTTTGATGCTCCATTTGTTGACTTTGAACTTTACAGTCAACGGTAGAGATAGAGTCTCACCAAAATGACTGCCTACGCATGAGCTGAAGAAAGGCCACAGAAGCAGGCATGTTGAAGTGGATGGGGGAGGGGAAGCACAGAAGGCCTCAGTCCCACACAAAGAACTACAGGAAACTGAGGAATGCCAGAGTGGGAGAAGCAGTCTTCCCCAGGGAAAAGCACACAAATTAGTTGTCCAGTACCAAATGGTTAGCCCTGAAAACACACATATGAGTAACACTGTACAGACTGAGCTGGTTGTATCTATACATTTATGAATATGTATGTATATGCATGTATGTATGCAACAACAATTAATGAAAGGGAGGTTATAAATTGGAAAAGAGCAATGATGAATGTATGAAAGAGCTTGAAGGGAAAAAAGGGAAAGGGGAAAGGACATATTTATATGGTAAATTCAGAAATTTTTAAAAAAGGGATAAAAATATACAATCTTGAGCTATGTCTCAGTTCATGCCCATTTTTATAATTGCTTAAATACATGGGCTCCTATTGTCCACAGTTATAAGTACAGTTGTTTTGTATTATTGTTATCTGAGCCACAAGACACTGTGGAAAGAATATAGGTCTTGGTACCAGAGAGATGTGTATTCAAGTGCTAGCACATATGCTTACAATGTAAAAAGTCAACAAATGGGGTGATTTGAGATTCTCTCTACGACAGGAAGAAAAGTTAACTCTCAGAACAGAGTATCTTATATTGGATATGCAAGACAATGAAGAAAAGGATTCGAGCTCAGGATGAAATCTCAGAGAATTTTTTTCTTTACTCTTCTCCAAGTATGCCTCCTTATTTTCTAATCAGATGATAGTGAGTAGGACAATTATGTAAAAAAAATGATAAGCAGTATCAGGAACAAAGGGTGGATGTGGGTGTAAGAAGAAATCACAGATGGATCTTTAGTGGGCTCAAAATCGACATGTACAATGAGAGACTTTTACAAAAGTTTCCTACTCTCCTACTCTATCTCACATAACTTTTGACTTGAAATTTATATTGTCACTTGGAAAACTAGGCTTGTCCAGTTACATTATAGAGAAATGCACACACACACACACACACACACACACACACACACACACACACACACACAAATAAAATAAAATTTCTAAAAAGGGAACATAAATAATTGTGAAATATTATGCTTTTTATATTAAGAGAACTTTTGGGTGCTATTTTACATGGTGTACAAATTCAGTAAGAAGTACAATTTATGGCAGAATTTCCCAGGTAGGTCTTCAGAAAGTATTGTTTATCAATTATCTATTATTCCAGAGTGGTAGATACCTTTATGAGGATCTGGTATGTGTGTGTGTGTGTGTGTGTGTGTGTGTGTGTGTGTGTGTGTGTGTGTGTGTTTGTGTGTGTGTATGTGTTTGTGTGTGTGTGTGTGTGTGTGTGTGTGTGCATTTCTCTATAATGTAACTGTCAGCTTTGACCACATGCCCCAAGTAGAAACTATCTAGAGCTTCATTGTGCTTTATAATTTTTGTCTGTTTTCATAAATGTGATTAATTGCTTGAGTTGAAAAATCTCAGCCAAGCTGACATCAGAAGTTGCCACTTCTAGTTTTCTTCATAGGCCTCTCTGATTACCTTCACAGAGTTACGAATCCACTGCTCCTTCTCATGCCTATCTCAAACTCTTACCCTGTTATATTCAAACTTGTGTCTTCAGGATAGGCACAGCATTTAAATGTATATGACTCATTAAGCATCTAAAGGACATCCATCTTGGCTTACTCAAAACTTATTAGAATGCTGAGTTATCCAGTGAGTTGCAATCAATCTTTGAATACATTAATGTATTTATATTTATAGAGAGACATGGTGCATGCATTCCAGATTTAGGCAAACAAACAATTAGAGCATATGAAATTAGGACTAAATGATCTGAAAACTGCATAACAAAATTATTCTGTGCTCATTACCATCTGAAAGAATAGAGCTTCAACTTAAAATTCCCATCTACAATGCAAGGTCAAAACAATGAAAATACCCAGCTCTATATTCCACTGAGTCCTACGTTTTCAAGGCAAGCACATTACATCTGCCCTCATAAACATGTTAGTGCGTGTTTCAAGTGACTGGCATTGCTTTGACAATGCATATTTTTCTTGACTTTAAATAACATACCCATGTAATTTCACCAGTCTCTTGGGGGGGAGAAAATCTTCCTCATAGAAGTCATCAAAATTCTCATGAGAATTTCTAGATAGCTGAGGGAACAAACTATACATTTTTTTTCTTTTGGTGTTTAGCATAAACTTCATGACACCATGTGAAGATGTTTGGAGTGTGTCATCATGTGAAGATGATAACCTCCCTCCCGATATCATGAGGGCTCCTTGGGGAATCAGGAGACTGTTTTAATGGCTCAAATTCAGGGTTTGTTGCTATGGGAGAATTCCTCCGAAGAGCCTCTGTTCCTTTTGCATACTCCAAGAAACCCCACGGAAATTTGTCAAGAACTATTTAATGGGGGGCTGGAGAGGTGGCTCAGCGGTTAAGATGGCTAAGTGGCTGCTCTTCCAGAGGACCCAGGTTCAATTCCCAGAACCCACATGGCAGCTCACAGCTGTCTGTAACTCCAGCTCCAGGGGATCCATACCTTCACACTAATGCACATAAAGTAAGGTTAAATAACCTTTCTTTTTGATCCAGCTCAAACCTTGAGCCTATGTTCTGAGTCTGACTGGAGTGAGAGTGGGGAGGGTATCTCATCTTTGGACATCGTCTTCCCCCCTGCCCGCTGGCCTCTGACCAAAGTGTTCTCAGCCCCAAAGGAAACCAGATGCTGTCCAGCATCCTGTCCACGCAGCATGCCACAGCATTTGTAATCAGGTGTAAGAAATTAAAGCTGCTCTGATATCTTCAGAGTCATGACCAATGTTAGAGAAGGAAGAAGAAAGCTTTATGTTGGTGGAAGGGCACAGACGCTCAATCCTAGGAAGAAAACTGGACTCAGTTTCCCATTCTAACCTACTCTGCATGCCATGTTCACCTTAAAACAAATGTGTTTATTGCTTGATTTACAAGACTTGTGTCTTCTTCTTTGGGTACAGAACATTGGCTGGTTGATTATTTCCTGGTCTTCCTGAAAGTAAAAGTGAACAGAAAGAAAACATTTGAATCATACTTCTCTTGTAAATTACCAACGTGTCAACCTGCACAATTTCCTGCCTATGAATAACAGACTCCATTACTTTCCAAAGGCCCATGCAGCACTTGCCTGAGATAATGCTTACTCCATCCCTAATGCTGTCTCTGTCACCCCACAAATACCAGTCATTATCATAGCATATTAGTGTAACCACAATAACTGCTTTGTGAGGTCAGCTTCCAAACTCGACACACTATCCTTCCCTGCAGGCCCATCATCTCCAATAGCATTACAGGGAGGGAGACAGATCGGTCAGAAAGCTTCTTATGTCCCTCTCAACTCTTACTGAAAGATCAACATGAGTGGATACCCAGTGACTTAGAATTTCTGCAACACAGGCATGGTGTGGAGAAATCTGACAAGAAAATAAAGCAAATTATGCATAATAGTAGGGTGGCACAAGGAAAGACCTTGGATGAGCTTTCAAAGAGGGACACTTTGGTGTAGGAAGTAGAAAATTATGAATTTAATGGCTAAGAGCAAGTAGTTTTTATGAATTAAATTAATACCTATGAGCAAGTATGTTTTTATCAATTAAATTAATAGCACAGAGCAAGTGTTTTCTTCTTCTTCTTCTTCTTCTTCTTCTTCTTCTTCTTCTTCTTCTTCTTCTTCTTCTTCTTCCTCTTCCTCCTCCTCCTCCTCCTCCTCCTCCTCTCCTCTTCTTCTTCTCCTTCTTCTTCTTCTCTCCCACCTCTCTGGTTATATTACTTTAAAACAGAGACCACACACACACACACACACACACACACACACACACACACACACACGCACATCTGGTTTTGATCAAAAGTGCCTCGTCATATGTGACTTCCCTTTTGACAGTTAAAAGGGAACAGGCTCATTCTACGTGCTGGAAAAACAACGACAAGCAGTGATCTTGTGAACCAACCTTGCAATCTTGTCTCAAGAGCATCAGCCTGCACAGCTATGAAACCAGAGGCCAAAAAGGGACACAGTTGTCCCTGTGTTGAAGGACTCAGATGTCCAAAATTCCATGCCAGGGCACTTCCTTGAGATTTTACCCACCCCCACCAGCTCCCTCAGTACGTGTGGGGGAGGAGGGAGGAAAGGTGTATACACAAAAATGGCTTCTCTTTCCTTCAGGACACCTTCATTTTGTTCACTAAAAGTGTCCCCCCCATGTGGACAGGAAGGGTGGACAGGAACTCCGTCATATCAGAAGTCACACACGGATAACAAAGACCTTTAGTTTTCTGGTTTTCCACCCTTTAACTGCTCTTGTTTCTAAAAGAAGCACTTTTATGTGAATGTTCATTCCTTTCTAAAAGTTAATGCTAAACCTAGCAGTAGATGGGCAGTCAGCTGGCTTTAAACTGTTTAACCTCGCCTCTCATTATTTTGTTTTTAATGCTTTTTCCCTGAGATTGGCTAAACTGTTTTTTCCATAAAGTCCTATAGCCGATTAAGATGATGTTATCTCTCCATTATCAGTTTATTTACTGGACCTTGAAAAGGTGCTTAGGCACGAGCCCAGCCCTGGGGAACAGTGGGAAAGCTGGCCTGGGTCAAGAAGCATGGCATGGCCTTCCGTAGTGTGTCACCTCTTCCCGGAGTCCAAAGAGACTTTTAGGTAGTGAGAGTTGGGGGTTTAAGGAAGCACCTCCAGACAGGTTCTGGTTCCCTCTTTCAAATCACAACTAACATGTTTGCCTCAGCTGTGTCTACATATCCACTTTCCTTCTCCAAAGCTGTGGGAAGAGTTAAGCTTTAAGTCTTAAAGAATCTTTTTTTTAAAAGTTAACTCAGAGCATGGAGACAAATTATTATGAAGCATTAAACTAGACTGAACTTCACTGGAGAAGTGGGGAGGGGGACATGTTTTATTCTGCTATCCTCTATAGATAATGCAATTTCAAGGACACCTAGGACAAACATGTGCATTGATGAGCTAAAATATTTTAGTTGTCAAATATGAAGGAGTAAGTTTCAAGCAACAACAAAGGAATGTTTAGTAGGATGATCCTCAGAAAAACCTAAAAATGTTTGGTTTTTTGTTGTAGGTCATACAACACTTGATATCCCATCATGTTTCCTATGCAAACTACATGTTAATTGTATTGTATCATAAAAATAGAGAAGATATTTAATAATACTTGGTCTATATGTACCACTTCTCAAAAAAAAGGATTCACACAACTTCCATTGAATTAGGTGTGTTATATAAAACAGATAAGAAAGATACTAACACAGGATTTCATTCATGAGTCTTGGGGATATATTTTCCAAGGTCTAATTATTTTTATTAACTTATATTCATCGATGCTACCCTGAACATTTACTGAAAATGGAGCAATTTTAAAAATCAAACATATAATAGCGTATGTACAATGACATTATGGATTATGAAAATAATTTGTCAGAAAAAGGACATGTTTCATGGCAGAGCCATGTTTTAGAAGATGTAGTCTGACTAAGTAAGCATCCAGATCTAGGGCCAGGCAGAAGGGGTTGATAACTCAGATAGAATCCCAGAGTACAATGCTTTTTCACAGTGAATGCATTTCAAGCAGGAATTATTTTAATTTATTGATCACTTATTCCTAAGCCTTTAGTGTGACTAATTATTGCCATCAACCTTTCATCATGGAGGTGGAACAGGAAAATGTGGAGAGCATGCTTAGATCAATACAAAGCAATGGTTAATGGGCTCATTGTCATTGATTCTAGGAAGGGAAATGAAATGATGAAATGTAAGTGTGCCTCTGAATATTATCAGGATATTCTTTTTTTTCCTGTGCCATTGGGTACAATCAAATAAAGAACAATCTTGATTTCTATCATCCCCTGTGGTTTTAGGACAAGCTGCCAGTGAGTTAATATTGAATCCAGGGGTCCATACATAGTTCATAGGAGGCTAATTTTCCACATTCAAAGAACTAAATTGGCCACCTGGGGAATACTATGATGACTTTGTGCGTCACATTTTAGGAGTTAATAAAAAGAAAAAGAAAAGACCAGGTAAGCAAAATATCTTAGAAGTACACAGGTGAGTGATGGGTGAAGGAACAGTGAATGCCTAAACTCACTGAGAACATGCAAGAGCCTCCTTCCAAATGCAAAGAGGCCCATTACTTGAAAGTTGTGGTTTTCTTCAAAAGACAATCCCATCTCCCACAGGAGACTTGAGAGTATGGAATAGCTCAGGAGAACAAGAATTTCCTAGTAATTTTGCAGACAGCAGAAGGTTAGCCTTCCCTACCAAGACACAAATATCTGTAACTTGATTAGAAGTCTTTAAATGGTTTCAGACAACTAGTTTTCAGATGTGTTACTAAAGGAAAATGTTTTTGTCCAAAAATATTTTAGACTATGATATCTCTAAGGTCATATGCCACTCAAGTCATTTAGAGTTATCTGATCAGCTGGGAATTGGCAATTCATCCAAAAGAATGGAAGGTTCAGAAGGTAACTTTAGCTTCAGACTGTGGTAGTAGATAGCCTGATGAATGGAAACAGGAGAGGTCTTGAGAGGAACCTGGAACACAAAATTAACAGTCTATGATGAAATTTAATAGTAATTTGGCCTGGAAAGAAGGAATGTGGGTATTTGATGATTACACAGTTAATGGGAAGTAGATGTTCAATCGTTATTTGTTCAATGAATTCATTTATTGGCTCACTCACATAGGAGGACAATATGCTAGGTAGGTCTACCCATCTTGTGCCAAGTTTTACTATAGATTCTGGGAACACCGCTGTGAAACTTTTACGTCCTTGAAGTTGCAATTGCAAAGCTAGATGTTAAAGACCAACGGAAACTTGAACTCATTGCAATTATAGTGAGTGCTCAAAATGATCTGGATAACTAGAGGAAGTTTCCTCCAGGAAGTGCCATTTGCAAGGAGCTCTTAAGAGTGAAGAAGAAATAAGCAGTAATGTTAGGTTTCTGAGAGAATGAATGTAGCAGTTCTGTACGGATAAACTAAAAGTGCATGAGTATAAATAACAACGAATCATATGCTCGGTGAAGATACATTCAATATACATACACATATAGATGTGTAATGTTAGCAATAGGCAGATGGTAGATATGATTTATTTATCATACATAATCTATTTTCCAATTAAAGAAATGATCAAAAAGATGTGTGTGGTAAATATCTATATCCTAAAGGCAAAGAATTATACTTGGAAAATTCAAGCTGAATGTTAGTAAAACAATTTTTTAATTTTTTTAAAATTAATATTGTTATTATTAGTAGCATTATCTGCATGTGTGTTTTGCCTTGCATGTAAGTCTGTGCACACCTGGTGTCCATGGAAACCAAAAGAAGGCTTTATATCCCCTGAAACTGGAGCTATAGACAGTTGCGAGTCACCATATAGTGCCAGAAAATCAAAACGGAATCCTCTGAGAGAGCAACTGGAGCTCTTAATCACTGAGCCATCTCTACAGTCCCAGTGAGAGCATCCTAAAGACGTTTTCCACCTTCAAAACTTATAAAGTCTATGAAACAACCCCAAAGCGTAAATGTTAGGGGAGTGAAAAAGTTTGCTTATGAATCACTAGCGTACAGAACATAAGCAAAAGACATGATTCTTAGACATTTAAATTACAAATCACTTTTCACAATGTTTATAGCTTAGCAAGACCTTTAATTGGCCAAGGTTGAGCAATTGATTCTTATTCTAATCCTCCATACAGTCAGAAATGACAGCTCACATTTGAGTGAGTCATTCATTGAACTAATTTATTTTTGCTCCTCCCATGCAGTGCTAATTTTAACACGTGGCTAGAGACATGAATGGGTCAATTGCGTTCCTGGAGCCGAACATCTCCTCCTGCCTCTTCCCTGTCCCCTCATCCTGTGAATGTGGTGTGCTTTACTCTCCACCTACTCCCTCCCTGTCTCAAATATTTGTCTCTACCTCACATTTACCAGCTGTGCCATTTGCACAGGGCTGTGTCTTTATTAATCAATGCATTTGCAAATGCTGAGTGCCCAACATGCCCTGATCACTTATGAAACTGTTTGCATCATACGTTTTAAACGTTGCCAGAAATGTATCATATACAAGGTATCTTCTCTGGTTTTTTTTGCTACAAATCCCATCAAATTACTTTTTTTTTTTAATTAAAGTTGTCTTCCCAAGAAGCTCTTCGAAGTGGTAATTATCCCTGAGAGAGCAATGGTTTTAGCCATTAATAAGGCAGTTAAGAGCATTCAATTTTTATTGTGTGTTTTTCGTCTGATGAGAGAAATCAGAGCAAAAATGACAATTATCCCTGAGAAGAGGGTGGATCTCAGGGAAGGGGAAGGCAGCCAAGGTGAAAAAGAGAAAACCTCCTGCCCTCTTGTTTGCTCAGCACCCGTAGTACTGGATAGTAAACCGAGCATATGAAGAAGCAGGACTCCTGAGAATACTCACCAATGAAACATTTCTTTCTCTCTTACTTGGCAGTAGGGTAAAAAGGTGTTGGTTATTACCGTAAGACGTAGTCCCCATGAAGAAAGCATGATCCCAGATAATAATCATATTGATTTTATACAAAAGTAAACACTTGCCCTCGTCATAGCTGAAGTTGGCTGCAGGCTAATGATTTCCCGGGGAATGATGAGGACGGGAGCAAGCAGGGAAGAAGGAGAGGAATGTGGGAGAGAATTTTTTCCCTTGTGAGTCTCCTGCCATTCAGCCTCTTCTCTTTCAGCAAACCCAGACAGACTGAAGGTGGTGGAAGAAGAGAAACAGGAGTGGAAAGAAAGTTTCCATTCTCTAGTAACATGAATTGTCAGAGATGGGCAGGTTATCTGGCCCTTTCTCTGATGAGGACTTCCTGAACTCTTCAGAATTTATTTATAGCTCACAAGATAGGAGCAAGGCTGTTCTCTGTGACTTGCCTGCCCATGCCCAGCATCCCTCTGCTTGGGGTCCATCAAACACCATGAAGCTGGGCTGGGTGGAACCCAACACAAACTTACAGCATCTTTCTCTCCTTAGTGACCTATCTCATCCTTGATGATAACACATCCTTGGGATGATGACTACGGTGGTTCTCTTAAAGTCTAAGTGCCTTTAAACCTCTCAAAGTGATTCTTCAAAGCCACTCTTGCTAGTTTCAGGTGATGGGACAGGGGTGTCACGAGGTCCTGTTTATGAGGAAGATTTGTATGAGAAGGTAACACAATGTACTACAAGGATTCTAAGAGGCTTGTTGCATCTTTAGAAAGAATATGACAGCAGGATTGGAGGGAGGGTAGAGATGGGGAAAGGTCTGGGAGTCAGATCCCATCCAAACTCATCCTTGAAACTCACTGTTTCACCATGGGCTCCCGGGTGTCCAGCTTACATTTCTGCTCCTCAGACATTGTGTAATGCAACTTCTTCCAAATAACAGTAGCATCACCCCCAACCTCAAACAAAATACTGGTGCTTCTCCCACTACTACCCACACATAGCCCACCGGAGAAGTTATCACATCACTCTTATTAATAGCAGTATGGTTAGACTAGTATTTTCTCCCAAAGTAACAGCTTGAGAGGGATATGTTTGTTTAGATATATCATATGAATATATATTTTAAATATAGTAAAATTTCATTCATCATCTGCACTAGGCAGTAAACTCATTTTAATGGAATGATGGTTGGGGTCAATAAAGAGCTACTAGTTAGGATTTAGTTCAACCACAAATGACAGAAACTGCAATAGGACAGTGACACCCCTACTGCTGTGTGTGTGTGTGTGTGTGTGTGTGTGTGTGTGTGTGTGTGTGTGTGATTTTAACCTGGAGAAAAGCAATTGAATATAGGAACAGTGGCTTTTGATCACCAACATTCCTTTGGTCTTCATATTTTGTCATCCTTCAAATGCTCTCATGAACAATTTTGGCTGTTCAGGTTCCCGCCATCCTTCTGCATCCCATGCAGCATACTGAGGGGGAAAAAAGGGGGCTCAGGGAGGTGAGGCATAAAACATAACAAAACGAACAATGAGGTATCTTTTAGGAAGGTTTGATGGCTTGATGAAAGCTGTCATGTGACGTTTCTTTGTTGCTCCCTAAGACGGTCATGTGATCAAACTTCACTACAATGCTAGCAGTAAAGGAAGAGCTAAGCCATGCCATGTCTAGCAGCTATGAGGTCGGGTTCATTTCTTTTTTGATAGTTCTATTTTTGCTTTGTTGGATATAGCTATCATCTTGTGGAGGTTCGGGTTCATCTCTCCTCTAAATGCTAATTTCCACATATTTCCCAATATGCTTAGAGTTTGTGGCTATTTCATCCCCCCACACTCCCTTCTAGGTCTTACCCTTGGCTTATCAGATTATATGCTTCTGAGAATCAAAGCTATTCATTCCTTTTAATCACCCAGAGACTCCATTAATTGTCATATATAAACATATACATTATATCTATCTATCGATAGATAGATAGATATATCACAATTGTGCATCTTAAATTGAATTTGAAATTTTTTAAACATACAAAGTGAATTGACAGCAACTAACAATGCAAAATACTCAGTTAGTCACTGTGTCTTGTAATTTAGTTCGTTGGGAGTGTTAATTGGTGTTCCTGCCAAGGCAGTAAGGAGAAGCAGTGCCTTTCTTGGGTTTCAGAAAACAGGAAGTGTCTATAAAGGGCCTGGCATTGTTGCAGTAAAAGGAACAAGGGAACAGAGACAGGCTGCCTGGATCCAGACCAAATGTTTGCCCCTTGCTAGATGTATGAATCTGGAAAGTTTCTTATTATGTCCATTTCTTCGTCTCACATAACAGAGATAGATACCAATTAGGACAGGCTGCCACAGTGTCCAGGAGTAAGAGCCCTGTGAAACTCATGAAACTTTGGTGGACTACTGACCTCACCTTTGATGCCACCAGGCCCTTGGGAGTACCTCTAACAATCCATATGCATGCTCAGCTCATATACTAGTGAAACCCTGAAAATGCAAGATTGTTAAACATAATTTCTCGATGTGGGCCTCAAACTGTATAAGCTTTATTACTTACAAAATCTAAAACTGCCACCCTTTCCCTGTGCTCAGGTCTTCACTGTAGTAACAGCAGCACAGGCCTGGTACTGGCAGAAAGCCAATTATTAGACACCCTTTAAAGAAGCTGGGGCACTTGTTTCAACATGCAAGACCTTGGCACATCTATAATAACATACACAACATACGCTAAAAGTATGTTTTGAGTGGACTCAGTGGGTCGAAGCATTAGCCAACACACATGATGACCTGAGGTAGATACTCAGGAGGCACAGGCTGGAAAGAGCACCCACTCTCTCAAGTTATCCTCTGAGCTCCACATATGCTCTGTGGCATGTGAATAACCACCTCCCACCTCTACACACTAAGTAGATAGATAGATAGATTGATAGATGAGAGATAGAAAGAAAGAAAGAGAGAGAGAGAGAGAGAGAGAGAGAGAGAGAGAGAGGGAGGGAGGGAGGAAGAAAGAAAGAAAGAAAGAAAGAAAGAAAGGAAAGAAAGAAAGAAAGAAAGAAAGAAAGAAAGAAAGAAAGAAAGAAAGAAAGAAAGAAAGAAAGAAAACTTAAACTCTGTTAAAAGGGGTAATACTTCACATCAGATGCTTTCACAGAATTAATAAGTTTCTAGAGGGGAGAACTCAAGGCTTTCCCCTTCATAAAGACACTCTTTGGAGATGGGGCTCCAACAGTCTCCATTCATTTCAAGCTTCTTGGGCGATTGTCACGTGCCTTAAAAGTTGAACTGCTCCCGTCTAAAGTTACTTTCTACTCCGAAGTTCTAATTTTAAACTCCATAACTCTGTTTCTGGAATTAGCAGTCAAAGGCTAAGGGAACATGAGACACGGGGCTTCCTTTGCAGAGCTAGGGCAGCATGGGTCTACGCTGAATTTGCAAAGAGAAAGAGAAAGAGTGGAGAAATGCAAATTTGGCATCTCAGAACAAGTGAAAACAACTTGTCTGAAAAGGTTCAGACTTGTCCACCATTTGCCTCCCATCAGTAGCTTTTCAAGAATTAAACAAATCATTCCACTTCACCCCTCTGCTGAGGAGTCTAAGGGTAGAGGCCCTGGTAACGTTCAGCAGTGTGGGTTTCATTAGCCCAAGGCAAGCTGTGGTTCCTGTGGAGACAGAAAGGGTAGCAGCAGTTACTGGCAGTTACTCTTCCCCAGTCTCCCTACCACATGTTCCACGTTCTAACGAATTCAGTTGACTTCAACAGTCCTGCCACAGAGAAGTGGCCTTCGTAAAAGAAAAAAAAAAGAATCCGCACAGCTGACATGTGGTGGGGATTTAAACCCAGGTATGGCTGAGTTCAGTTTACTTCATTTTCCTTAACACTGTGCTACATGATGCCATGAACTTGTGTGTTGAGATGACATTCAAAGCTGAAATTTAAAGGGATATGATATCACAATAGATCAGAACCAATTAATCATCCTCTTTCTTTTCTCCCCATGCATAGTGACACATAATCTTTTTTAAAACTTTTATCTGTGTGTTTATGTACATAGGCTTAATTTATTTGTGTGTGATATGGAAATCGGTGTCTACCACTATCGTTCTTTATGTTATCATTTGAATCAGAGCCTCTATCTGAAGGTGACTCTCACCAACTGGTTAGACTAGATAGCCATGGAGCTCAAGAATCTGCCTGTCTCCACCATCGCAACACAAAGGTTACAGATAGATATGATGATGTCAGCTCTTACATGGGTTCTGGGGATATGATCTCATGTCCTCATGGTTATATGACAGGCCCTTGACTAACTAAGCCATCTCCCCAGACCAGAACTCATATTATTTTAAATGCCAAAGTATATGTATTAAAATCTCTCCTCCATTCCTCCCTACCCCCCCTCGTCTCTCTCTCTTCTCTCTCTCTCTCTCTCTCTCTCTCTCTCTCTCTCTCTCTCTCTCTCTCTCTCTCTCTCTCTCTCACAGCAAATCTCTTCCAAGTTTCAGTATAGGTCTGTGACTCAGTGGCTGCTGGTCTGATGTTTCAGGGACCTGGCGCTTGTGTGCCTAGTATCATGGTCTTCATCTTGTAGCATATTGGTGACATCATTTATTCTTGACCAAGTGGGAAAAGATGAAGTTTCCAAAGTAGTCAACATACCTAGCACAGCTTTTTTAAAAAGTATAATCTGGGGCCATTTCCATTCCCACAAGGTTTTTGGGGCAAATTCAACCGCATGGTCCATTCACATTACTGTATCTGGAATGACATAAGTTGGATGAATCGTCAACAGAAACACAATTTTCCCTCATAGTTCTGAATACCAGAAGTCCAAGATCAAGGTGCTGGAAGATTGCACACATGGAAGCACTGCTTTCTGTCTCATAGCTGGTGGCATCTCGCTGTGTCTTCATATGGTAGAAGAGAAAAAGGTCTGGCTTGGACATTTTTAATGAGAACTAGAGTGTCATTATGGAGGAATGAAAACCTTCAACTGAATAACCTCTCAAAGACCCCTCACCTCCTGTACCACCTCCTAATGATGTATGATTTCAAGAGTTTTTACATAGATACAGACATTGAGACCATAATAGGCATCCTGACCCTTGGAAGCAATGTGGTTCACATTTGGGAAGGAGAGGAACCTTCAACTTCCTCTGCTAGTGTTTCATGAGAATTTCTGTTTCAGTTCCGAAGACTTACGTGTTTGTGGCCTCTCCGCTGCCACCATAGAAGATCAGAATCGTATAGGAAATGAAAAAATGCTTATAGCATTTCACTGTCTCATTTCTCCCATCTTGAGCAAGTTAGAGCAAGTCACTATGGAGACCTGATCAAGGACCTCTCTCAGTTCTTATAGCTGTACCAACAGATGGTAGCACCAAGAAGAAATTGCTTTGGTACTTTAATCACCAGCCCATGGGGTGAGAACAGAGGCTGAGCACAGCTACCAGACAGACCTCCAAGAAGAGACAGAACATAATTTTATAAAGCTATTTATAAATCCAGAACACTTTTTGATCAAAGCTGAGACAAGCAAAGTTCATCGATAAGAGTTCAGTCTTATTTTCTTCCCCAGTTAAAATAAAGCCTGTATGGCAAGAGTCATGGACATGAAAATCTTACCCAGTGTCCCTGGACTATGCTCTCTTCCTAACCCAGATAAGAAACTTCAGTACTTCTTCCTATGTAGAATATCTGCAACAGTATACTGAAAGTCCCAGAAGAGAAGGGATCTCGCCAGACGATCCACAGGGATTGTTAGTCATTTAAAGCATACTTATGAAATATGGTTGTAGTGGTACACACAGGTAATTCTAGGACTATGGGTACTGGAGTAGGAGGATTGATATTTTGAGGCCAGCCTGAGCTTACATAGCAAGATGCTGCTTATAGAAAGAGATGATGGAAATATAGGTAAGTAGGTAGATGATAGATTGATAATAGATAGATGATAGATTGATAGATAGATGCATTCTTTATTTCTCTAAACCAAAGGAAATGATAACAAATTACCACTTCTGAATTTAGTGTTCAGTATCCAATATCTGAACAAATAACTTTTTGAGGTTATGTGGGAAAGAAACATAAAATAACCATACAAACAAGTAATTTTAAATTTGGACACTATTATATGCTGAGATATACTAATTCTGAAAGCTTTTGAACAATTATGTGGAAATGATTAAATCTATCATTGAATTTTCAGTAAAAAATGGGGGGGTTGACAACAGTAAAGTCAACAATAATATTTTGACTATTCAACATTAGCCACATGCTATGTGACTTCATGTATGTATGTGACTTAAATGCATATAAATTCCAAATTGGTGCACTGGATCAGGTTTGGAAGCTTTCTTAGAGAACAGGATTAATTAGTCAATGATAAAAGAAAAAAAATTTTTCAGAAAAATTGATGTAAATTTCTCATAAAAAGTTCAACGTACCCTGCCTCAAAAAATCAAAAAGAAAGTCCAACACATATAAAAACCATGTTAATTTGTTTTATTTATTTTATTCTGGGACTAGATTGATGAATCAGAGATCTAGGACTTGCTCTCTTCCAGATTCAAATTTAGTTCCAAGTGTCCGCATCAGGTGACTCACAACTGCCAGACACTCTAGCTCCAGAACATCTGTCTCCCTCTTCTGGCCTGGCTGTGTACCTGCACACACATGGTAGACACACAACACAACCATACATAGATACAGACATAAAAATAAAATACTTTTAAATACCTTTTTTCTTGTCTCCTTCAGGGTTCATCAGAGACTGATTTTTCAGAAGAGAGAGAGAAGTCCCTTTATGTCTGTAAGAGAACTTTTCAGTGAAAAATTTCACAGAGAGAAATCACCTGAAGATTTCAATAGCCAAACAAAAATTGTAGACTTTTACACACATATTTGACTACCTAAGCCCATGTTGCTTTTTGTAGTGTTCGGATTGGTAGATAAAAAGATGAATGTGTGTTGCCCTTTGTTGGGACCTTTGATCTGTAGAAGTCACATAATCTTTACTGGCCTCAGCAGGATGTACACAGGGTGCCTGAGATATTTGGTTCAATAGGTGCTTGTCTTACTGTACTTGAGTACAGTGGTCCTCAAATTTTCAGGAATAAATGCCTTGAGCAGACCATTTGTATTGTTTCTCAAGGGAGAAGGCAATAAAGGGGTGTGTGTGTGTGTGTGTGTGTGTGTGTGTGTGTGTGTGTGTGTGTAGAAAGTGAGAGAGGGGGGGGGAAATCTATCACTGAATTTTCCTATTTTGATTGCCAACATCTATAGCCAGGGTATGCAGACTAGAAGATTATCTGAACTACATTTACACAGTATCTTTCTGAGATGTTCTTGATACACTGCAGCTGTGTCTCCTTTTCTCTGTGCAACCTTCCAAACCATTCCAGAAAGTACAGACTCACCGGGACTTGGGAAAGTGCTCCATAAACTCAAAAAAAGAACATCTTTCTACTGAGCATTTTCTGGGCCATGGGGAACTTTGTTAACCTGCATATTTGTATTCAACCTTCCACGGTGGTTGCTATTTGTCTCCTATCCCATCTCATTCTTATTTAAAAGAAGCAAGCAGTTCAACTAGAGGACAAATTACTCATGTGGCTTAACTACGCAGAGCAGAGAAAAAAAGTGAAGTCAAGTTTGTCCTTAAACACAGCAAGGAAAACTTGACTCACCAGCTAACTCTGAAAAGCAAAGGGATCAATTCTGATATATTGTTGAAGTGATAAGAAACGATCTCCCTTTAAATGACAGAGTGCAGAGTGGGTTGGGAACAAGTGGATCATTTCACAGAGAAACAGTCAGAGGCAAAGACATGCTCACATGTGGTGGGGGGGGGTCTGAGAACAGGCACTGGAAACCTCCACTCCAATCTAAGGCTGTATCACAAATGTTTTCTCAGGAGAATGGAAATTTAATTTTTTCTTCAAACCATTGGAGCTCAGCCTCTTTAAGTAAGCTAAAATATCTTGCTTGATCAATCCACTACTCATGAGCTCTCTGCTCTTATTTTCAGAGACTAGTATTAAACGTATGTAAATATCAAATGTTATAATTACTGTACGACATTGTTATGGCCAATGCTATGTTTGCAGTAGGTAAAAACCTAGACCTGGAGAATATATAGTAGTATGTCCCTAACTTTTTTAAAAAAGTCAAAAAACATCTAAACTTCATTGATTCATTGATTCATTTGCCCCTTCAAAATCAAGCAATACAAATTAAATTTGATTCTACACATAAAATGGGACTATTGAAAATTATCAGCCCAAGAAGCTGCTGTGGGTGACCACTCTTAGCGAGAAATGCAAAGAAAACTTCACACCTCCTATGCCAACTAGCTTCACCCATGAGAAGTGTCCATTTTCACAGTAAGATGTCCCCCTTTTCTTAAGACATCCATATCATCAGCACAAGAAATATTTATGCCTGCCTCCAAGTATGCTCTCCTGGTTTTGGATGTTTTCATAGCTGGTTATGGAAAACACGTGGAAGTTCTATTACATAGGAAATGGTCAATAAACTTTAATAAAAGGATGGTCAAGCAACTCTGAAAGTTGTATAGGAGTTGCTGGTGTGCGCCTCTGACAGGTCAAATTGGAGGTAGTTGGAAATCCCTCTGAGAGTTAAAGTTTTATGTTCAATCTTTAGAATTCATGATATGCATCTAGGAACTAAAGTCTCTCTTACCTAAATTGTCACATAAAATTAGTGGCAGCCTAGATCGCTTTGATTGTTTTGTTTGCCTGTTTCAACCCCTTAATTAAAATTCCTCCTTTATATCGGGATGGCAGGCAGAGTCCCTTGTTTCTCGAGCTTTATTTCCCATGATTGTTTTTCTGGATGTGTTAAACATTCTAACCACTCAAAATTACCACCAAATCTCAGGAACCCGTTCTCCTGCTGCCCCGGTCCTCAATTACTACCTCCCCTTGGTAGAAGAAGAGGTTAGTCTTCAGAAAAGACTCTCGTGACCTCTGAGTCTCAGAGTTTGCCATTGGCTGCTCAGAAAAAGCTCTGCTGAATCCTCTCTACTTTCCTCTCTGTTCCTGTGAGACCAAACATTACTACTGCTCCTCAGTAGGGTCGCTTTTGCATCTAACTTCCCTTCTGCCCAAAGTTTTGACTGCCTCATGTCTGCCTCTCTCTCTCTACTGATCTACCTAGTAGGGTTGCAGTCAACGTTAATTAAATGATTGGTTAAAGTAAAGGAGAGGCCACATCCTCATTTCAGCTGAGCATCCACAATTCCTCTGCCTCACTCTCTCATTGTACAGAGTAAACCTAGATAGCCATTGAGTCTACATTAGCTCCGCGAGCTTGGGCTGCTCCCCATTTCCCAGGTTTGCAGAAGTCAGTTCCCAGCCCCTGCCGACAGCAGCAGGGGTGCCTAAAGCCTTCCGCAGGGAGTGGAAGCTGCTCTTTTTGAGTTGCCAGAGCTATTTCTTGCGTTATCATTTTTTTTTTAATACATTCTATTAGTTTCCCACCAGGATGCGAGGCCTGCAGGCTGCTCCGTGTGAATTGGGCCTGAGCAGCCGTCTACCGCCCATATCACTTATGTCTCCTCTTCCCCTGACTTCTGTTTCTCTTCAGCTGTCTGGGAACTCTCCTGACAGCCCCTGCCTTGCGGCAGGCATTAATTACCCAGCCAACCCTGAGTCGACCCAGAAGCTGAGTCGACTTCCCTTCTTGAGGGTCTGCCTTCTCCTTCTTGCTCTTTTATTGGCATTGACAATCCACAGCAACTTCAAAGCCAGGAAGAAGCCTGCCCTGCCCCTCTCTCCTGTAGACTTAAGGTGCAGATGTCTGTCCAATTTGCTTAGAAATTATCACTTTTAGAGCACCGTTAGCATCCTTAGTTAAAGCCACCAGCAACTTTTGGTCCACTGGTCTCTCTGCTTCATCTACCCCCAGGTGGAATCTCTCCAGATACTCTGATTCTCCTTCAAGACCATATTCTCTTGGGATAAGTTCCAGGTTGATTGGTAAAACAGTGTAACCACCTCCTGTGATCTAATGTAAAATCCCTGGCCATAACCTCCACTCCTCCACACTGTCTTTTATTCACTGTTAATTTTTTTCCAAGTCAAGTTTCTGCCAACCTGAGAAGATGGATATGTTTTAGGGACCGCCCCACCCATCACCCTTGTCTCAGAGTTTGACACCCTCTTACTTTATTCCGGGCTCTTGGTGGGGTTGTCACTGATCACCTTGCCCAAACCCTGTTTCTGTCACTCCCTCCCCTGCAGTTTGATTAACCTTTTTTTTTTTTTAAATGTGACTCTTCACTGTCAAACGTCAGGCTCTAGTTCATTTATTTCCTGTCTTCCCTAGCTGAGGCAAGCCTCACATGGGCAAGACTTCATGTCTCCATTCCTAAAGGAATGACTTGGCACCAGAAGGAGCCAAGAATTCAGCCTCTTTGTAAATACAGATAAACAAAGTCCCCTCCCCAGCAGTCATACAGAGTGATGCTGGGAAATACCAAGCTGCCTTCAGCCTTGGAGTTTGTGGTGTATGGTGGGTACCCTTTGGGGGCGGAGAGAGAACATGAGTCATGGTTAATCAGAGGAGAAATACATGACCAAGGAAAGGTCAGAAGTCCCATATAGGAGTCAAGATGCTTCCCAGCTAATCTCACAGTAATGGATACTCATTATTTAATTCCAGGCTTTTGGCCCAAAACAAAAGCTCTTAAACTAGACCTGCTAATAATTTGGTTATCAATTATCTTTTCTTTCCTTTTTTTTTAGTTACTTTTAAATTGTCTATCTTCATTTTTGAGATGGTAATATAATTCTATCAACCCCCTTCAATAAAAAGTGTTTAGGATAGGAAAAAAAAATCTCAAATATCTAAAATTTGAGAGGAATCATAAAAAGTTAGCTTTAGGGAAGAAACCATTGAAAATAAATAAGTTCAAGCTTGATGTTGGTACTGAAAATAAGCCTCAGAGTGACTTTTCATGATGATTGTTTTTATTTGTTTTCCTAGCTAGTCATGTTAAGAAAGCACTTCTCAAAATCCTGGTCTGACCGACCACCCCAGCACCGGAAGAGTTTTAGGGGGAATCATGGAGACCGTGATAACTTCAGAATGTGACAGAGATCTGACTTGTCTTTTCATTCTCTTCTCCACACAAGTGGACAGGGGAGTTCTCCAGAGGACACACACCTTGTAACACTTGCAGCAGATTAGATGGAGAAACAGATAGGAAGGGGCGTTGGTCTCTAGGCCCTTGAGCTAGATCAGAGAGCTTCTCACACAGACAGCACACACCCTCCCATACACTAGCTGTACTTTGAAAAGCATCCTTCTGTGTTTTCTTTTTCTCTATCCAGTGGTTGTAGCTTTGGTTTGGCTGCTTAGAGCTAAAACCGAGGTCCAGGTGTTCTACTGCTGAGCTGCACATACATCTCTCATCCTGGGAAACGCAGTGACTTTTACAAATTATGTTGTCTATGTTAACATGCAGTGAATATATCATTGTTATTTCTAAATGAACAACTGCATAAGTTTCTATTTTGATTCCTAATGTCAGTGTCTATAGACATCATTCACATGAACAGCAGTTGTTTGGAGCTCAGAATAAGTTTTAAACATAGAGGAGTCCACAAAGCTTGACAACTGATAATCTAAGTCATTAAGCCACCAATAAACACATTACTAAGTATGTATTGTGTTTTACATGTTGAAATTAAGCTAATTTAAGACAGGGGGCTTTGGTAAGTGCAGTATATCTATCTCTCTACACTGCAAGACAGTAGCCATTTTATGTACCATTATGATTTTCTCTTTCCACAAAGGTCCTCAGTAGATTCAGACACTTGACAGAATCTATTTGTCTCTACAACTATTCTCAACCTTCCTAATGCTTGGCCATTTAATATAGTTCCTCATGTAGTGACCCCCCCATCACAAAATTATTTTTGTTGCTACTTCATAACTGTATTTTGCTACTTTTACGAATCATAATTTAAATATCTGATATGAAGGATATCAGACTTGCAACTCCCAAAGGGGTCATGACCCACAGGTTGAGAACCTGGTCTGTAATGCTACTAAAGGTTCACAAACATGATTTCTTGTTGATCTTCAGAAAGTTTTACAATACAACATTATAGCCAAGAGTATACTGTCCTGAGACAAACTGCCTGGCTTTTTCAACCTTTCTACATGATTCTCTAGGGCTCCAAAGGAGAAAAGATGTTGCCATCTAAGTCAAAAGACTATTCAGAAAGTTGAAAAAGATCACATTTATAAGAATCCAGAAGAATGGTGGATAATATTGAATAAATGTTACCTAGTATCACAGCCAGTTTAATAATGACAGCTCTCATGGTCACTATTTGAGAAGAGCACTCTAAAGTTTGGAGGAAAGGGGAGAAACGGAGCTAAATCCTTTAAAAGTGTTGAGAAATCAGGGATATTAGACACTGAACAGTAAATTTTCTCTCACAATTGTATCCATTTCCTTTTCTGAGAATCCATTTGTGTTTTCATTCAGTAGTAAATTTCCCTTTCTGGTCCACTAACCAGTAACTAAGCATATGTTAACACATACACTGGATGTAAGCCCCCAACAAAGGAAAGTGAGGAGGCTGTGTGCTACGAAGATCAGTAGCTACAGAACAGCGAATCTGTTTGTTCCCACATATATCATCTCCTGGTGGCATTGCTTCCTACTCTCGGGCACTCTGTTTAGAATGCCATCACTAGAAGACAGCTTTCCCGACACAGCATCCTGAACGTCACAGGAATCCAACCTTACTAGAAGATGGTCTGCTAGGAGAGCAGATCTCACTGTTTGTAACGAGAAAGGATAGTTGTGGGAAATAATCTGAAATAGAATGTCTGGGACTCCTAGATTGTTCTTACATTTGTACTATGACAGTGACTTTATTTCGAAAAAGAACTATACTAAATGAATCAGTGTTCACCTTCACATTGCGTATCAGCTCATGTTAAAATTGGGCTTATTAGGTGTGTTTTCTCAAGAAGCAGTCTTGGTGCAGTATATAAGTCAGCACTGACGGGTTGGAATTGCCTAACTGTGCTTGATGCCCTGAGTTGAGCACCAATGTCTGTGTTAAAGAAAGACATATATTTTCATGAGAAGAGTGTGCAAGTCAGTTCAGTTTTTCATGTTTCCCATTGCAGCTAAGTTGTAGCTCGGGGTAGGGCACTCGTGTAGCATGTGCAAGGCTTTGGGTTCAATCCCAAGCACCAAAATAATAATAATAATAATAATAATAATAATAATAATAATAATAATAATAATAATTTCTAGAGAGACTCATCTCATTAATGCCAGAGTAAGCAAGACCATCGCCTATCAATTCATTACAGTAGAAACAACCCACTTTTTATTACCATTGCACATTCTGGAAAATCCTGACTTATTTATTCAAAAAGTATTCATGAGCCAGTCACTCCTCTGCAGCATTCTATAACAATAAGAACTATTAAACATCTTCCCTCACAAGATATATTATTCCAGAACAGGGCAGATTGATACATAATTAATAAAAATAAACTTGACAGAAATTGTGTGCCATGGGAAAAAAAAGTTAAGCAGCGTAGATGGATAAGGAATGTTGGGATGGATGTGAGGAGCAGTTAGTAGTAGAATGAGGAATATTTCCAGAAGAAATAAGACACAGGAGTAAGAATTTTAGGAAGGTTTATACTTGGCCACTCATTGACATTTGCTATCTGGATCCATACCAAGTAAATTTATTCATAATCATCTCAGGTTTATTCTTTAATCTCCCAGGCCAAATATCTTAAGTACTTTCATGGTTTATCATGCCCTTTGGTTCCTAGGTCCTCTGCACCTGTCTCTTTCCCTCGAGCAGAGCCAGGCTGGAAACAGAACTAAAATGCAGAACAGAATAGAGAGATGTCCCAATGGCCTCACCTTATTCTACCTTCCTCCTGATGTAATCAGCTTCTTCCATTTGCTTTTCTGAGGTTCACATCTGAGTGTCTCCTGTACAATTGACTTAACTGTATTATGCCATATTATAAATTCAGCTCCAACTTGGCAAGCTCCAGGCTGCCCTGTCAGCCATGAGCTCCGGAACCACAACTGTACTAAAGAATTTTTCAATACCATTTTCTGTACATGGATGCTCCTAGGACATTGAGTCAAGCAAATAAACAACACTCACAAATACGGTAATCTGTAATCTTTGTTTGTATGTATGCAAATTTCAGGAACATTTTATTAAAATGTTATTGTTCATTGCTATAACTGTAGAACCTCAAACAGATGGAGCCCACATTAAGATGCTAAAACACTGTGAGCTAACCAAGATGGATGCTGGTTAGTATCCATACAGGGTCATAACGTTAACAAATAGTATTACAACTCTGCTCTATTGCACAGAGTGTTTTACTTTTTACCAAGTGCTTTCTCTGTGTTCTTGGGCAATCTCTGCATCACTGTTGTCTAGAGAGGGACAGACTATCTCCTCTTAGTTTTTTAAAGGGAAAGGTTTGATGAAGCTCCAGGGACTCGAGGAGAATTTGAGTGGTAGATGTTGTCAGGCTTGGGTCCTCATATGCCTGACAAACTCTGATTTGCTTGACTCTGCCATGTGCAAAGATAGGTTAACTATGGGGTTCACATGGAGAGGGGAGGTTATCCCTGTACAGCACTTAGCCCTGCACATCACTTTGATTCTTCTTCTTCCATACCCCATGTTTATAGCTCCCCTGTAGCTAGAGTTTTCCAGCCTGGCCCACAGTCAGGACAAATCTCTGTCACCCGCCAGTCCCACAGCCGCTCAGACCCAACCAAGTAAACACAGAGACTTATATTGCTTACAAACTGTATGGTCGTGGCAGGCTTCTTGCTAACTGTTCTTACATCTTAAATTATTCCATTTCTATAAATCTATACCTTGCCACATAGCTTGTGGCTTACCGGCATCTTCACATGCTGCTTGTCATGGCGGCTGGCAGTGTCTCTCTCAGCCTTCCGCTTCCCAGAATTCTCCTCTCTCCTTGTCCCACCTATACTTCCTGCCTGGCCACTGGCCAATCAGTGTTTTATTTATACAGAACGATATCCAAAGCACTCCCCTGACTCAGACTTAAGTCACATTTGTTGAAGTGAATCCCAGTCCATTTTCTTCTATGGTAGGAAGAGTTCTCTGTCTTTGTATTCTAAAAGAGGATGCCAGTACAATGCATATATATATATATATATATATATATATATATATATATATATATATATATATCTTGTGATTGTTAAACATTATCCTAACTTGCTAAAGGCATGTATGGCTTCTAATATTTTTTTAAAGCTCCAATTCACTGAAATTGCAGGAATCTTTTCAGGTTTCTTTTCTTCTTTTTGCACTGGGCTGAATGAATAGGTGTTTCAGGACAAATGTTCAAGGTCAAAGACTTCTTACTTTAATGAGGGACACACCCTCTGTATTACTGATGGGGAAACATCATTTTTAAGCAGCAAGAGCAATCCAGTGTGTATAACTTACAATTTATTACTGTCTTTGTGTAAGGAGGGGGAAGAATACCCTTTTAGTGGCTGACGTCGTTTCAATGTTGTGGGAATTTAGACATTAGTGGATCAGATAATAAATTCAAAGAGGCCTATGGTGATGGAGAATTAAGTAAGGTATTCTCTGTGTGGCCAAAGTTGATCAGACAGGGCTTGAAAGATAGAAAACAAATCATCAAGGCAGAGATGGAATTCGGGGTTCAAACAAGTGAAGAAAGGACATGAGAATAAAAGTAACCCTAGGTCTAAATTTTTTTTTTCTTTTTCTTTTTTTTTTTTTTTTTTGGTTTTTCGAGACAGGGTTTCTCTGTGTAGCTTTGCGCCTTTCCTGGGACTCACTTGGTAGCCCAGGCTGGCCTCGAACTCACAGAGATCCGCCTGGCTCTGCCTCCCAAGTGCTGGGATTAAAGGTGTGCGCCACCACCGCCCGGCCTAAATTTTTATATATCTCTGTCATATATACAGTAAATGTATTAATACTTATGCTAGAGGGCAGTTCTAAAGATTAAGTAGTATAGTATCAATAGAATCTCTGAGCACAGAACGTACAATGTCTTCAGGGCAAAGCCTCCCTCAGTGCTCCACAATGCACAGTCAGCAGTTACACAGATTCCAAACATCACATCTGTAGATTATATTTTAAATGTTGCAGCTGGGTGTAGTGGCTCATGCCTATAACCCCAACATCTGAGAGGCTAAGGCACAAGGATTGTTGAAGTTCAAGATTGGTCTGTGCTACCTAGTGAGTTTCAGACCAACCTGGAATATAGACTGAAACCCCATCTCAAAACAAGCAAGCAAGCAAGCAAGCAAATAAACAAAAACCAATCAAACAATGGATACATAAATGAATGAATGAATGAATGAATGTTGGACTGCAGAATGCAGTGATAGATAAATTGTTACCTATTCTTGTATGATCTGTACACTGAGACTTAGGGGGAAATTCATAGTTTGTGTTACATTTGAATGACAGTGTGGGGTCTTCTTTACATGCAAACTAGTACTTGATTTATAAGGCTTCTTCCACAATTAAATAGGTATTTTTTTTTTCTGATTGAGGACACTTCTATAATCATAAAGTTAATTAAATTTAAATTTTGTTTTTCTTGTAAACAATAATGTATCCAGGAAGGAAGCAATGTGCAAAAAAGAAAACTATTCAAATGTCAACACATAAAATTAAAAAATACAATAATTGAAAGGATATTTTTTTCAGAATTTTCAGGTATACATTATATCAGTATATTTGTATCTATAAATGCAAAACTATCTTCTCAACAAACATAGGATCCAACTACAGATGATATTTTGTAACATGCTTCTAACACGGGATGTTCTAATAATGTATGTTCATGTCATTATTGATCTATATTTATCTATATGTCATGTTGTTAATGTTAACATAGATCTTTAGTGTTTCTTTAGTGACTACTTATGATTATCAGTATGAGTCTGTCAACTTAATTTTAAAGATTTAAATTGTTTATGGTAAAATTTTGCCCATAAAAATTTCACTTTTAACTTCCATGCATGTATACTTCAATCTTTTGTGATTGTTTTCTTAGGACAAGTTACAGGAAGAATTACTCTGAGGATATGCACATTAAAACTTGTGTATAGTTTGTCATATTGTCCTCAGAACATTTTTTTATTTAAATACAATGGGAAATTTATAGTCTCGACAAAGAGTGGAAAGATAAACAAAATGAGGATTAGTTCCAAGTAGAGAAAATTGAAAAAAAAAAGCATGAAAATAATGAAATATTATTTAAATAAAACTTTGGGGTAAATCAGAAGTTGATGAGACAATTTTTCATTTCACAATTCCATTAAATAGATTGTGATTTTTTTCAAATAGTAACATTTTGAGATCTCCAATGAAATAACAGATGGAGGCAAAAACTCTATCAATGGTTTATTAAAATATTGGTCAGCGAACTTTATAATTGAACCACCTTGACAAAGCCCTAAACACACTGAAACCTTCAGCAACATGAAAAGGCAGTAGCCGGACGCTATTCATGTCTTTATGTGACAAAATAGAAAATATATACACAACACTACCTATGACAAAATCACAGCCGATACCATTGACATTTACAAGAAAGAAAGACAAGGGACAGAAATTTCTATTTTAAAACACCAGGAACTGTACTCAGCAAATTCTAGAGTGTGAAACTTGGCGAAAGAAAATGAATTCATTTTCTTTATATGTTCATACTCAAAAACAATTAATGTTTTAATCTTGCCTGGATCAATTTTTTTCTCAAACCAATCAACATATTTTTAAGAGGTCATCAGGGATCTGTTATGAGAGTACGAAATTATTGTTAACTTTCTAAATGTGATAATATTGTTGTAATTACAAAATATAGTCATCTTTTAAGGTATAAAGTGAAGTGTGTGTCAATGAGTTAAAATGTGTCTGAAACAGGCATTGAAATGATCAATGTTTGTCAAATTTAAGTGTAACAAAATTGGTCATCAGTTGACAATTGGGATTTTGTCCACTACCCCTTAGCTTTGTATCTGTTGAACTTTGCTCAAATATTTAAACATTGATTACTGTATAGGCAAAACTCACGCACACTGACCACACAAAATACAGAAAAGAACACCCTTTAATTACGAAGTTAAAAGTAGAAACTTGAGATGCTCTAAAACCCTTTCTGGCTTAGAAGGTGCTTAGACACTTTCTTAACCTAATGTGTTTTGTTTAGAATCATGTTAAAAGACACCAAAATGCTTCAAGGGGCTGAGAATATGCTAAATGGTTAGGAGTGTTTACTTCTTTTTGTTGGAGCTTGGTTTGGTTCCATGAACCCATGACAAGGGGCTCACAACTGCCTGTAACTCTAATTCCAGGGATCTGATGGTTCTTCTGACCTTCACAGGTGCAGACACACACTCACTCATGTCATATCTTTATAAATTCTCTAAGAACTATTATAATAAACAGTTTAAATTGATAGGAGAAAAGTATGTTTCTAGGAAAAGCCATAAAAGTAAAGAATACTACAAACACTAAAGAAAGTGTTACTAAAATTAGTTTTACCTCAAAGTTATGTTTCAAGAGAAAATGGATGACTATAATTTGTACATGTTAAAAAGTTCTCACAAATGTGGAACACTGCTAATAATTTCATAGAGTTTTCTCTTATAGGATTTGATGCATATCTAATGGTAAACAATTAAGATTAAAAGCTAAAAGAGTAGACACTGAGACTTTATGATACAAAATCTCAATGTTTTAATTGGAAAAGAGACCTAAGTCAATTCAGCTCAGCTAATTTGCAGATGCTCAACTTAAGATCTAGCTGAACTGATTTGCTCAAACTTACACTAATAGCTAGTGGTTATTAAATCTTGCTTTTTTATATATAATGATGTAGTCATGTACAAAAAGTTCTTTATCCAATTTTGTAAACCAAAACCACTTTCTGAAGATTAAAGATGAAATTCAAGATCACTGGTGTACGAGGTAAAATATAGCAATGAACTAGTGAATTCCCAGGTGTCCCAGAAAATCACTATTGATTTCTTTGGAAATAAAGAACTTAAAATGGATTTAATTAAGGTGGACCACACTGAAGAGAGAATAACAAGACAGACACTATGAATTTATTTATGTGAATGTCAGATGGAAGGACACATCATATGACC
Source organism: Peromyscus californicus insignis (assembly GCF_007827085.1). Classification (NCBI taxonomy): domain Eukaryota; kingdom Metazoa; phylum Chordata; class Mammalia; order Rodentia; family Cricetidae; genus Peromyscus; species Peromyscus californicus. The sequence goes on along the minus strand of NW_026294492.1, from coordinate 31,531,043 downwards.
TTTCATTCCAGGGGGAGAGGAGTCTCTAAAGATAACCAGAGGGTGACAAATCCTTATTCTGCAGAAAGAACGTGAAAGGAGACAACAACAATCACCAATGGCTTTAATTGAGAAAAGGATCATTTAGAGAAGCAAATTAAGCAGTTGAGGCTTTTGTTCCCTCTCTATCTATACTTAGCAGCAGTTAATAACACCACCATACCCTTTCCCCTGTCAGAATCAGCTAGAATGGTGACAAAGCTAAAGTGTTCTACAGGGTAAATGCTTTCACTTAGAAACCCTCATTCAGTCAATTGGGCTCATAGCAGTGTCCCACTCTGAGCTCTAGGCAAAAGGCTGTCACATTCAAGACAGAAGAAATCTTAGGAGTTAGTATAACTGTAGAGACTTTGCATATGCAAGAACTGAAGCTGAATAAGCTTCTTGGGGATCAGGCAGATACCTTAGAGGACATGATAGGCAGTGTGTTCTAATCAACTAGTCATAAGCCAGCCTTGGGGACTGGCTCCAGACTTCTCTACATGAGTTCTAATTAACTCTCCTCCTGGGGTGTCCAACCTAGGATTCTCCTTTCAATCAACCTGTCTTTTAAAACTCATATCCAGTCTCCCTTAGATTATTTTTAGTTTATTTTTTAATAATTTGTTCCTGTAAGATTAATAACCAATCGTTTTTCAGGTGTCTCATATACAAACATGAAGAAATTAAAGAGTATCCATTAGAAATATAATCCAAGTTACAAATTGCTAGTGTCTATGCTTCACAAGAGGAAAAGGGGGGACACATTCAACCAATCTACATGAATTATGAGTTATTATTATATGCACAGCATGTGCCTGGATACTGCAGAAAGCAAGAAAATACATAGCCATAATTCTTGTCATTACACAGCACTTTCTTCTTATTGCACCCCCAAGACTCTCAAAATAACATTGAACAAGGCAGAAAAGGCATTAACAGCCTCAATCTGCAAGGGAAGCAAGGCTTAGAGCAGTTGTGGGTTTACCAGCAACTAGTTACCTACAGAATAGCCATTCCACTGTCTTGCTACTCTTCGGGTGTGGGGGTCTCTTGCCATTTTATTGGACATAAGAGCTGGAAGGGAGCCTTCAGTTCTATCTTCCTATGAGAGCCTCCAGTGCTGGGACAATGGAGTTTTTTCCTGCTTCTCTTCTTTGAAGAACTTGTCAGTATAGAAAAGTGTCATTCATGAGTAGCTATTCTAGTGACTTTTTTTTCTATTTACATTTAAATGTAACTTGTAATTAACTCTAAATTTTCCCTAACACTTATTCTTATGAATCAGCCCACGTTTAATATTTGAGGAAGGGGAATTGTATGTTTGGAGCTTATCAACTCCATCAGACTTGGTTTCCCCTTTGTCTTAGTCCATATTGCACTGAACCATATTGCACAAAATACCAGAGACATGGAAATTTTGGAAGAACAGACTTTATTTGCTCATAGTCCAGAAGCTGGAAATATAAGATCAAGATGTTAGCATCTACCAAAGGCATTCTCGCTATGTCATCTCATGGCAAAAGTTGGAAGGCAGAGAGGTGACCAAGACAGAGAGGTGACAAAGGAGACTGCCTGTCTCCTCACATGGAGAAGGACAGAGAGATCACACCCACCCCCACACGCCCTTTCATGGTGGCATTAACTCAACTCAATTGTGAGGACAGAACCCTGAGACTCGCACACCTCTCCTCAGTCCCCACCTCTCCATAGGTGCAACTGTTGTCCAGGGATTAAGTTTCCAACACATACATGTAGGCACACTCTCTGAGACTATATCACTCCTTTTTATATTGACCATGCTGCAGCTCATTGTTCTAAAAGAAAATTGATGCTGGAACCTATGCCATACACATAATGAAAATGCTATGTGTTACTCCAACTATAATCCAAAAGGCTATAAATGGTAATATTTTACTATCAAATTAATTTTTATGGTATAAACACTCAGATACGACAGAAAGAGATGATAAAGTGTCATCATCCAACTTTCCCCCATTATATGGAACTCCATTAAGGCTAGATATGCACTCTAACAGACACTATTGCCATTGGTGAAATATTTTAGAAATGGCCTTACAGAAATGGTAATCAGTTCTGCTTTAATTAAAAATGAAGCAAAGTACAATCTAATTCAATATACACAATAATTACATTCCTGGAAAAAATCAGTGTAAATTAAAATGTATTTTTAAAAAGTATTGGCTCTTACATAAAAACCCAGATAAGACTGAAAAGTTGGAGAATAGATTTGTCTCCTACCCAATGGCCTGTAGAACTTCCAGAACACATAGGGAATGAGGAACGGTTATTTATTTAACACAACTGTCCCACACATTGCAAGATGTGTTGTTTTCCTGGCTGCAGCAGCAAGTATCCATAGCAACTTCTGTATCATTGTGATAACTACCCACCCCATGCATGGATTTCTAGGCTGTCCCTAGAGGGTAGCACCATTCCGACTGACAAGCTTGACTAGCAGCTTGGGAAGGAAGGAAGATCTTGTCTACACCTTCATCCAGCCTCCTTTCCCACCCCCACCTCCACCCCCCACAGTGTCTGACAGAGAAGAACCCAGTGAACACCTACCGGTAAAGGCTACAGCAAGTTCATACTGTGGTCAACGGACCCCGCTATCTCTGTGCTCAGCAGATGACCAGAAAGTACTGCCATTGCCTCAGAGGGGACAGAGAACGTCAGGCACTGAGGGAACTTAAATGTGGATGCCCTGTACTTACAGGTGACTTGTCTCCTGTGCCATTGATACATCATCCACAGCTGCGGTGATATCTCTCTACGGCAGCTATCCCTCTCATGCCGCTTTAAATACTTCCCTGATGGCAAGTATCTCCTATGTCTATCTCCCCAGTGACCTTCTTCTATTCCCACCCCATCCGGGACACTGGAGGAGGCTGGGGAATCAGGTGTTGTCAGTATCTCCTTAACAATTTTGAACCAAATTTTTGGAACCACCGCCTCTCTTTACTTCAAAAAGTAACAATTAGGGGTGCTTGTTTCCTTTCAGCATCCTCAGCAGAGTGGACAGCAAATGGGGTTCGCACTGCCGTGCTGTGTCTATGCCGATTCTGAGAAATCTAAACTGCGTCCGAACAGTAGGAATACAGTGATCTTTCGAAGTTGTGAAAAGTGCCGTGTCTATTGCAGAGTCAAGCCAGTGGGTTTTGTTTGTTTGGTTGGTTCACACTGACAATCAATATTTTTTTTTCTGCTATCATCCTCCCTTATCTGTACAGATACAGAGAGCACGTTAGGATGTGTGTTCAGGGCGAGGTTCCAAGTACCATCAGGAGTATAATTTTAGCCACGGCGCTAATTATTGATACTCACATGGAGACCCCTGACATAGCTTAACAAAGAAAGTAACACTGCACCTATAATATGTGACTTAATTGCTTTTTTAATTTTCCCAATTGTCAGTTGTGTGTATTTACTTTTGAGACACGGCCACGAGGGCCTCATGGAGCCCAGGCTGGGCTTTGACATTACTATGTAGCTGAGGATGAGCTTGTGCTTCTGATCTGTCTGCCTTGCCTCCCTCCACTAGAGTGGTAGGAATATAAGCATGTGTCACCATGCCTGACCTCTCTCTTTCATACCCATCCCAGAAGAGTGTCTTCTGAATCACTTGTGAGGAGGAAATCAGGCCAAGAGCTGAGGAGCTTAGGTGCTGTAGGGCTGATTCACTCTATAGTGAAAGCAAGTGTGAGCAGGCGAATAATCTTGTCCTCAAGAAGGCACCAAGGCCGAGGTTTGTTAAGTTCTTCACAGCTGATTCCATTCCCCGCGATACCCCGTTAACAACCCTCGCTCTCTTGCGTGGTGTGCTTCACACCCTCTGACTTTATTTCTTAAAGCTTGTCTGTCCAAGTTGATACACCGAGCTCACTCTCCTCTTGTAGACAGTTCTTAGATATCTCGTAGAGCTTCGCAGAGTCCCCTGAAAACGGTTGGCTCTCTCATTTGGAGAAAATCAACACTTGCTCTGGGTCTTTTCATTGCTCCTTACCATAGCATTTTATAAAGTAATGAATTATTAAAAAAATATACTTCATAACTTCTCCCCTCCCCAAGGTGAAAGTCCTCTTGGTTCGCTGATGCTTTTTTTTTTTATGTCTAGCTCAATCCTTTGCTTAGTAGTCATTCAAATGAGTAAATGAAATAATCATTTTTACCTGTGATCATGTAGGTGGCAAGTAATGGTCCCTGAACTCAAATAACTAATTCCTACAGAATGCAAACTCATCTCTGTTCTTTTTTTTTTTTGTAACAAAAGATACTTTTGTATTTATATTCTGCAGTGATTTAAATGAGAATGCCCCCAACCTCAGGCTCAGCTATCTGAACACTTGGTTCCCAGTTTGCAGCACTGTAGATAGAGTTTTTCTCTCTGGGTACCACCAAGCCCCGGCAGTTCCGTAGCCCACTTACAAAATAAACATACAGATGCTTATATCATTTAAACTGCTTGGCCATTAGCTCAGGCCTACCATTATCTAGCTCTGACTCCTATACTCAGCCCATTTCTGTTCATCTATATGTCACCACCTGTTCCCTGGCTTTACCTGCTGCCTTTACATGCTGCTCCCTGGACAGCGGGCTGGCGTCTCCTCCAGACTTCCACCTCCTGGCCTCTCTTCTCCTTTTGCCCCGCCTATCCTACACTTCCTGACCCGCTACTGGCCAATCAGCGTTTTATTTATTGACAACATACAGGACAACCCACAGCACAGCACTGTTGGAGGAAGTTACATCACTGTTGGAAGGCTTTGATAGATGTCTTTTGCCAATGCCTGTTCCTTCTCTGCTTCCTGCTTGTGGCTGTAAAGGTAAATGCTTAGCTTCAAGCTTCTGCCACCATGCCTGCCCACTGCCATGCCTTCCTGCCACCAGGGCCTCTTCACCCTCTAAGCCAAATCAACTCGTTCTTAAGTTGCTTTGGTCATAATATTTTATCACAACAAAAAGGAAAGTAACTAACATACATACAGAGAAAACTTTGACATATTAAAATTAGCTGATAAAAAAATCAAACCCAGTTTTAATTGATTGACATTAAAGACATGCAGCTATTTAAATACAAATTCAAGATTACCTTAAATGAGGGATAAACCTGTAAAAATCTAATGTGTGCTTTCCATTTATAAATACATTTTATAATCAGCATTATACAGATACTATATTTTTCATAATGATGAATGTATAGGTTTTTCAGGTTGTATCCTATTAAAAATGTATCAGAAGAGATGTTGAAACATGCACAGAAAATCATATTCAAAGATTTATCTTTGAACCTGCTAGCCAGCAACTAAGGACAGCTCTTAGAAAAACAATGCCCTCCTGTGGATGGATAGATGGATGGATAGATAGGTGAGTGATGGTCTCCAAAGAAAATGATTGAATGTTGTTATTTTGTTCAGATTTCACTGACTTTGACTATTTCTAAAGTGCTGATAAATTGGTTGTGATTGTAATTAAGAGATTTTCCCGGTAGTGGTAGGGCACACCTTTAATCCCAGCACTCGGGAGACAGAGGCAGAAGGATCTCTCTGAGTTTGAGGTCAGCCTCGTCTACAAAGTGAGTGCCATGACTACACACAGAGAAGCCCTGTCTTGAAAAACAAAGCAAACCAAAACAAAAAAAAAAAAAACAGCAACAAAAAAGAATGAAGAGGCTTGCATAAAGTATGTACTTTACGAACCTTAGTTCCATTTTTCTTTCCCACATAGTGGACTGAAATGTCTAGTGGATTGGTTTTTTTTTTTTAACCTGCTAGTAAGATCAGGGTAGTTGTATGTCCTAGGAAGAAGACCAGATATTCTTAGATTACTTTAACCTCTTTCAAACACAAGGGCACACAAAGAGGACAGTAAATCTACCGTTCAAAGACCAAGAGGGTGCGTTGTCTGCAGCAAATTTAAACACAGTCATAAAACCAACCCAGAGTCTGTCTGAATTTTATGAATACCATTCATCATCTCATTGATGAAATCTCCTCTGGCTGGGCGTGCAGGCTATCACCCCCTTCCCCACTATTGAAAGGGATTGCTTTCCTTAGACCAGCAGCATTATAGAAAACCTATGTGTTTCATCTGAAACCATCCAGCTCTTCAAAATGAAAACATGACTTTTGGAAACTGTCGGTCTGGGAGGCAATGGTATTCTGCCAATGGCTGAGCCAGAGGGAGAAAAGAGTTCCCGTCCTCCATTTGTGCTTTCTCTTAAACATCAACTCTTTAACATCCGTGGTCACGCTCACTTTAACAAGTTGCTGACATAGAGTCAAGATGCCTGTTCACGATAGCATCCACTTCTTCAAAACCTTGCGTCTCTTTGACCTGTAAGATTATGATCCCAGAGGTCAGGAATAATGTCGAATGGACTTTTTAATAATCCTAGGACTTAGTTCATGGCTGGATCAAATGATCACTTATCATTTTCTTTTCCAGAATGGATTAAAATTTCAGCCACTAAACTTTCACCCCACGGCCATGTAATGAGGTGTAGATGGCTGTTAATTGGTATAATTTATTCAACATGTATTTATATATTGGTCATCTGAGTCAGGTATCTACTTTGAAGCACTGAATAATTTTCCATCTAAGCTCTGCCTTTTCTTGAACAATTTTTACATTCAGGACCTTTGTTTTACTTTTTTTAATGTGAGTTAAAAATATCTTTAAAAAGTCCCACAAAATCCCCAAAATCAGTGCATCTGTTTTATGCTTTGATGCATAGACTATGCATGGGGAATATTTCGTTTTAGTTTATGAGCCTTTAATTAGAATTGAAACTAAGTATATAAAATCCTAACAATAAAAGATCACGGTATTAGATAAAAATAAAAAGTAAGTTGCCAGCTTGCATTTCAATAAAATTTGATTGGTCACTTTTGATTTAGTGGCATTTCAATAATTGAATATTTGATCATAAATAAGAACCAAAAGTGTGCATGATTATGTGTTTTTATAAAAGTATATACATTTGTATGAAGGGCTGTATGTGCATATGGTGTGAGTACGTGCATATGCATGTATGTGGGTATATACTTACATCTATAAGTGTGCTGGGTATCATATACCTGAAGGTAAGAATAGGAGGTGTGATGGGCACCTGTGAGATATAGCTCTCTAATCCATCATTAGCTGACAAGGAGGGGTTTTCCTTCACTGCCAAAGCCCTTGACTCTGTGACAAGAGGATACACAGCAGAGCTCATTGATATCAAGCTGGCCACTATAGGTGATAATTACATGATACTCATTAAATAAAGTCAGTAGGGCACTTAGGAGTTTTGCAGTGAGTCTAACTCAGAAGAAATAGTCATTTATACAGCCCCTGAAGACACCGATCTGTCTTTTGCTATAAATGTTAGGTTTGTATACTGTGATGATGGAGTCCAGCTGCTCCCTGTTGAGGGATTCTTGAGGGAAGGAGTGAGGAATGAGGAAGTATTAGATAGAAATGTAGACAGAGACAAAGACAGAGACACAGGATAGCTTCGGGCGGGCCCTGGGTCAGTACCCAGTCACCCAGAGTTTTATTCTAATGGGCTTTTTATATACTACCAAGGGGAGAGGCAAAAGACTTCCCCTTTTCAAGATCAAAGCACAACATACAGCCAAGTGTAGACCCTTCCAAACACCTGGTAACCATGCCCCTGGCCAAATCATCCTATTACGCAGTCCTGCTGGGTAAGGCAAGCTCAGATTTTCTGACCTTGAGTAAGGCCTTGCTAGGGAGCTTCTGTGGGCCCCCACACTGTGACTGCATTCTGAATGCAGAGCTGCATTCACCTGTTCATGCTTCTGCCCTGAGAAAGCTCTCTGCCCCGGAGGAGGACCTGAAAGAACATCAATTCAGCGTAGAAACAGATTACCAAACAACATAGGATGCTCCATCATTCCACCGTTTGGGAACGTGAAAGGATGGCAGTAGTATCAATAAGGGACCCACCTAATTTAGTTCCCACTCCCTAAACTCTCTCGTGCAGTTTTGTTGTTATTGTTGTTTTGTTTGTTTGTTGTTGTTGTTGTTTTTACTTTACTGCTTTCCTTGTCTTGTTTCATATGACACCTAAGACATGTTCGTTTCCTAATTTAGTTCCAGTTCATCATTTGCTCCTGCTGGAATGGAATAGGAATTTGACTTCTGTTCATCCTGTTATCCCTTCAGCATCTGAACCTGGCCCATAATATCTCTTCATTAACACTGTTGTAGTAAGACCTGAAAGACTAGGGGCCAGCGAGATGGCTCAGTGGGTTAAGATGCTTGCTGCCAATACTAAGGATCCGAGTTCGATCCCTGGTACACACATAGTAAAGGCGAGCCCTGATTCTTAAAAGTTGTTTGACCTTGAGCTCCATGTGTGCACTCCTGCACACCTATGTCTACACACACAATGAAGGTCATAAGTTTTGAAAGCACGCAAAGGACTGAGTGAACGAATGTATCAAAATGACTAGCATGAATTGTTTTTCATCTGCCCTTCCCAGTGGCCTTTTTTTTTTCCCTTTAATGAATTGTTTGATGACTTTGAATACAACCAGAAAGCTCAAAAGTCCCTTGATTCTAGAAAATTCAACAAAAATTCAAGCTTAATGTTTATAAATATTTGCCCAATGAATGTGTGTCAACAGACGAAATAAGAGAGGCGTTGGGCTGTTCATAAATTGGGCCAAATGACAGCTCATCAGTGATTCCTAAGGTAACTGACGGAGGGTCAGTTTGCAGGCTCAGGCCTGAAGCTGGGTCAGATTGCCATCTCCCTGTGCTTCAGGCTCCTGCAGTGTCACCGACAATCTGTCTGTCATCACAGAGCAGGTGGCCAGCCAGGACTCTGGGGCCGATATGGTGACTATGTCAGTTGCTAACCAGGATCTGTCCTGCAGGGACAAGAAAGTGATTGGAATTAAGTTTCAGTTTACCCTGGATAAAGGCCAAAGAGTTGTTACCTTACAAGTGAAATCAGCCTTGTTCCCACATAGCCCTGTCCCCTTGCAGTAATCAGTAGTAAATCTATTAATTTATCTGTCGTGCACTAAAAACTTTTTGAGATTCTGCAAAGGGGGAATGAATATTCCACAAGACTGCTATCATCTACTCATGAACTGGGCTTTCCTGATGCAACATCCCAATCTGCTTATGCATCTTTGTGAGGTAAATTACAGTATCCATTCCTGCCTCTTAAAATTAAAAATAAAAAAAGGCCACAAAATACATGCATGCCCCTTTAAATTTCCAAAAGGAGTTTCTGGTTTTATGTTTATATTGTTAAGTATCAATATTCAATAGAGCCACGGAGTAGAAAACATTGTGCAAAGTGCATAGGGCCATTTATAGATGTCTACTGACTTCCTGACTTAACGTAAGCCAATGGTTAAAACAAAAGGTCAATCTAAAACAAAAAACAAAATGCCCCCCAGCAAGAGAACCCCTTGGAATACAGTGCCAGACATGTCTTCTCAGCAGGAAGAGAACAGCCCCTAATAGTACAGCCCTGGTTTCAGCAGCTGTTTGTTTTCTTCAGATTAACCAGATAAGACAGATATGTAGTGACACTTAGGCAAATGAATCTCTGTGTATTTTCTTTCTCCATCTATAAAATAGAAGTCATCGGAGCCCCTCTGACTAACTTATAATGATCTCATACAAAATGAAATTATAGGCAGCAAATATTCTCAATGCCTCCTCAAATAGCCTACCATTTATTTAGCTGCGCCTTCTAAGAGATACAGAAACAATTCTAAAGATAGTCATGGTTTTCTGTGTCAGAGTAGAATTGAGAGGGGGGAGTAGGTTGTAGCTACTGAGCTTCGTTTGCTCATGAACTCACGATGCCCTTGAATTACGTAGCATGAGTCTGAGTTCATAAAGAGATGAGAGCACACTGGTTTGTGATCCAAGCACTTCCATTGGCAGCAGAACCAGCAGCGATAACGTGGTAAATTAAGACATCATTCCATTTTGCCTCCAAGGCTCTGCCATTTTCACCTTTGAAGGCTGCTATCTGGGACCGTGGTAACCCCTAGATTCTCAGCAGCAGCCAGCAACTGAAGAGGTGGTGAAGGAGCCATGCATCAGGGATGGTATGTCATGAAGGAGATTTGTTGACATAGCTGACCTACGATCTCTCAGGGACAAGTCTTCAGAAGTGAATGGTAAGGAACAGCTACCTGCTACAGAGCACTTCAAGGTGTTCGTTCTTGCTCTGGATGACCGAGAGTCTCTGGGACCATGTTGAAGACAGTAGAAAAAGTTGCGGAAAACCAATGAAGAGGTCTTCATCATGCAGCTAAGGTCTCTTTGGAAAACACTAATGTGAGCAACAAAGTCATAGTTGTATTTGGATTTGTTTCAAAATGACGCTATTTGAAGCTCCCAATTTTAATACAGATGGATCGAGTTGATACGTAGCTCTAAAAGCAAAGGAATATTATCAATAAATATAGCCATGCTGTGTCCTTACAAAATGAGAGCATGCAAGTGGCTTTTTGTAAATTTGTGACAGGAAAGGAAAGTGATTCTCTGATGGGGAAGCCTGCCTTCCCCTGGTTGACTCACTGTATAGGATTCTGTGCAACAAGGACCACAACATAATTGTTACCAATAATAAAATGCCCTGCCATGGAACTAATTCTTTAATTTCTTTTTATTTGTGGGAATATGATTTTGATAGCACTTGACTACCAACAATAAGAGCAAAATCATTCATTGACTGACTTCTGCAATTGGTAACTCTGTGAAACATATTCTGTACATTTTATCCTTCTGACAGCATTTTAAGGAGATTTTATGATTCTGGATTCTCTGACAAAGACATGGCATTCTAGGGGTCAAGATGCTTCCAATGGTCACAGGGCCAGAGCAGAGTTGTGAGTCCAGTGAAGGTATTCTGAGTCCTAAGCACTGGATCTTAACCAGACATTTGTTCTCTGCTGCCCCTACAATGATTCTGCCTTTGAGTTGCCATTGGTAAAGTTGGAGGATACGAACTAGATGTTTCCTTGGTATAAAACCCAGCGAAACTGCAAACTGAAATTGTTGGATAAGTTCACGCTTTGGAGAAATGTTGCTCAAATGTGGAATAGCACGGCCCTGATGCTTCTAACTCTAGAATAGCTTCATTGTCCCACCTGAGGAAGTGGGTGATCCCTCAGTGACGGGGCACAGGGACAAGGACTCTCACTACCAGTCCACCAGAAAGCTGGTCACACTCTGTGAAGCTTTGCGTGTACCAGCACAGCTCACTGCTGGGTGGAGTATTAGACCGGCATTTTAGCAAGTCAAAACACAGCACAGAAGTGCTCAATGGCGAGGGTAAGACTCATGGGACAAAGGCCAATAGCACCCGCATGTCAACACAGACTCCCCACAGGCATCCCTGAAGTGAACAGCCTTGGATCCAAGCAGCAACAAGAGAAATCCAAAGGACAAAATGAGGTGCTCTGTGGCCACCTGAGGTTTTTAGATAGAGAGATTTAGTTACCGTGTTCCGTTCTGGATAATCTGGTGTACTACAGAAATCTTTTCCCGATACAGAAATCTTTACGAGACTGAGCTTAAGGAAGAGCAACATGAAGCAAGTGGTAAAGGCTGACAGAAGAAAGGAGCCTGGGGATGACAAGGCTTAATGAAACACCAACCCATGGCAAGAACAGTGGTACCTCTGGCCAAGGCAATCCAGGTCAAAAGAAAAGGAACTATAGTGGGGTCCTCATTCTCTCCATGATAAGAATCCTTATGGGTTTCAACACAATACTAAATAGACCGTTTTTTAAATGTGTGACTCTTGGTCTCCTCTTTCTGGAGACTGGATATAAAGCTAGATCTAATTCATGCCACTTGCATGTGTTCAGGAGTGAATTTGCTGAAGGCTCCGAGCAAAGGTTTTTCTAGGAACTAACTCATGAGAACCTCAGGATGCATCACCTCTCAGTAACAATCCTAGGCAGTTCCCTAAGTGGTTGTACCATGCATTCTCTTTTAGTTAGTGATAAAGTGGAAACTAATATGTAAAACTCCAAGTCCAAAGGGGGAAATACAGCTGTCAATATATGAGAATACCATTAGAGATGGCCACTAGGACATACTTTTGTGATTGGGGTAGAAATCCCCACTCTCATAAGTACGACGCTTCTTCTCTCTGGAGCCCCAGCCTGCAGCAGCCTCACCGCTTCCTTGAGTACAGCTGCAGTCTCCCACAGCCTCGTGGGTGATGCAGACCTTGATAATTCTTGCAATAAAAATCCAGCCATGTATGACATTTAGGAGGGAGGGAGCAAAAGGTTTAAATTGCCTTTGGGCGCTGGAACCATTATAAAGTTGGCTTTAATGAGAAGTGGAAGACAAAGAAAATTAGGGGCTCAGATATGGAGCCAAATCAAAATGGGTACCAAATCACTAGGCATGGGGCTGCCTCTTAATGGCTCTCGATAAAAAGAGCATTGAATGTAGGTTTTCTCCAGGAATCAAAATTTCAAGTAGAAAAGAATAAAAAAAAAAATGGATGCCTCTTTAATACCTTCTTGGATGCTGACAGGGTGGACTTAGGGTACCCTAAAAACACCAGCTCATTTGCCACCCTATGTTACAAACGTACTTACACTTTCAAGAAAATTGGAGCATTCACTAGGCAGCCCAGAGAAGCAAATCTGCTTGCCACACACGCCACAAGATCTGTCCCAAAGGAATACAGTTCACTTGCATTTCTATTCCATTCTTTCACTCTCTCTTTCATTGCCTGTGTTCTCTTTCCTACAACTGGAGTGGAGTCTTTACCCACCAGCCTCTCTCTGTGTCATTGAGATGCAGCCACTTTTATTTCGAAGCCCCTTTATTTGAGTGTGAGCCAAATAGCTGCCTCTCACTCCCTCTGAAAGCCGGGCCTCGAAAGCCATCATTACCAGAGGACACACAGTAGCTGAGTGATGGGGACCTACTGGGTCATACCACGTGTCAGTAGTCTGTGCAGTCTCACAGAAGTCTGCACGGAGAGCAGTGGGGCTTCCAGGAAAAAAAAAAAAAAAAAAAAAAAAAAAAACCTGGACCCAGCAAAGAATGGAAACTGTTGTTAGGCAGGAAGCATACCTGGGAATTTGGACACAAGGAGCAGCTTGGAGCATGCTCTGCCAAGCTCAGTACCCATCGCACTAGAAGAACACCTCACGTACTTGCTGTCTAAGGTGAGCACCCATGGCACGTGAAAATGGCTAGAAATGGGGGCCCTGCCCGGAGAAACTGCATCCCTAGGAGATTCACATCCACACCATATGGAAAGGATGCTAGCCCAGAACCTAGAAAATTGCACCAGGGGACCTGAAAACCATTCACTGATGCCTGGGTTCCACCCCCACCCCACCCCCAGACTGCAAACTCACTAGTCTGGGGCGTGGCCTACTCAGTGGGATTTAAAAAACCTCTCCTGCAGAACGGAGGTGCAGTCAGGGTTAAGAGTCCCTGACAGGCTTCCAGAAAGAAAAAAAAAGAAAGAAAAAAGAAAAAAAGCCATTTCTCCCACCTTGCTGTGTTGTAGAAGTCAGACTGATTCCTGGAGTCCTCATCTCTCCTTACTTAAGGCCCTACAGCAAGAACTAGGCTGTAAGTATGAGAGGCAAGTTCTACCGAAGGACTTGAACTTGCCTGCCCCAGGAGCCTCAGCTCTCTCTTCTGTCCCCTGTCATACAGCTGCCCCTGACATCGCACTCACCTACCTTTCTTGGCAAAACACAAGGGCTACTATCAAGTGTTGCTGTCAAAGCACCAACTTGGAACTCCCACCTCAGGGTCTGTGGCAGCTTATACCGCACTTGAGTCTGCATCCCCAGGTGTGTGCCATCAGGGCAGCCAGGTTTGGGAGCCACTGAGCTCCACAGTGGGTCATCGCCTTTCATCCTGCCAAGTCATTAAGGATTTGTAAGGATGAATGAGCCTTCGTGAGAGCAACGGCCTGCTGCAATGCTCCTTTATTAATTATGGGGAAGTGATGTATTGGCAACGGTAAGGCTTCTCTTGGAAAGGACAATGAATGATTCGTCGATTGCTGCATTAGGTCTTTACTGACTCAGTCTTAAGGCTCAGTTGTTGTTGTTTTTTTTTACTCCTGTCTGTAGTTTAAAAAACAGCCCAGCGTTCACACCAAAGGGCCTCTTGGTCTTTATTCCCATGTAAGCTGCAAGGTGTGAGCGAGATAGCAACACCTGGTGTCTTTCAGAGATCTCCGCTGGGAAACCCCTGCCCTCGTCCGTGTTTGATCCGCAGCCTCTAGTAGCTAGCACATATTTCTTCCTATCTGAACACGAAGGCGAAATACAGAGTAAAGATTTAAAAAAAAAAAAAAAAGGTGATGCATCGCCAGATTCCTTTTGCTAAAAGGAAGCTTCCATTAGCAGAGGACTGGAATGTGGAGGAAGAAAGATGTATCTAGAGTAGCAAATTCAGGGGTAAGGAAAGAGTAGGCGAGTTGGGGTGTGGGGGGGTGTGGGGGCTCGGGTTGTCTCTGGATCAGTCTAGCGAGGTTCCAAAGAAAAGTTGCAGCAGCACGGGTGTGCGCGTGTCTGGGTGCGGAAGAGAGCGCTGGCTTGCGAGGCGGGTACGCACTGCGGGGGCTCCGAGGAGGCCGGGGAATCCAGCCACTGGTGGAGCGTAGAAAGGAGAGCCGGTGGCTGCCAGGGCCGCCCGCCCGGCTTGGTGCTCCTGCCAGGCACCCGCGGGCGGCGCGCGGGGTCCGGTGAGGCAGGAGGCGGCGGGCCCGGCGGCGCGTGCGAGCGAGCCAGTGCGAGGCTGCGGGCGGGCGGGCGAGCGAGCGAGCGAGCGGGCGGGCGGGGTGCGCGGGAGGGAGGGGAGGGAGCGAGGGAGGGAGGAAGGGAGGGAGGGAGGGAGGGAGCGCAGCGCGCGCGCCGCCCGGCCCCGGCCCTCCCAGCCCGCCGGCCTCGCCGCCTCCCGCCCGCGCGCACCGCTGCCTGCCGCCGCCGCCGCTGCCGCCGCCGCCGTCGCTGCTCGAGCGGGCGCTGCTCGGGAGTCGAGCCGCCGCCGCCGCCGCCGCCGCCGCCGGCTTTGTGCTTCCAGCCGAGGATGGGAGCGACCTCTTCCTGATCGCGAGCTGTCTCCAAAGGGAGCGAGCGCGCCCGATCGCCCGGCGGCGTGCAGGACCCCGGGAGGGAATCCATCCACAAGGCTCAGCCCAGGTAAGGAGCTGGTCCCCGGCAGGCAGGCAGCGACAAAACGGCAAGAAGGGGGACTGTTCTCTTTGCGGTTCCCTAGGCTGCGAATTCTCTTCGCTGAAGCCAAAGGGCTGGCTTCTGAATTGTTCCTCCGTGTGTGTGTGTGTGTGTGTGTGTGTGTGTGTGTGTGTGTGTGTGTGTGTGCAAGCGCGCGCCTGCACATTTTCTGGGTGTCCGCGTTTCTCCTAGAGTGAAATTGCTCAGGCTGTTGGTGGTTTTTGGGCGTGAGGGTCCCCGCCTGCCAGTGTAGATTGCCAGAGAAGAAAAGGCTGCTGGGGGCTGCGGGGGGGGAGGGGGGAGGCGGAATAGGGGGAGGGATGCTGCACCCTGGACCGTGCTGGGCTGCGAGGAGGATTCAGGGCGCGAAGAGCTAAGTCCACCCGGAAAGCAAGCGGCGCAGCTGGGAAGCCAGACACCTCCACCCACTGGACTCCTCTCACGGTCGGTCACCCTTCCTCCTGGTAATCCCTGGGGTCTTCCCCCAAGGCTCCACTTGTGAGCCACCTCTCCTGGCGGGCGCTGGGTGCTACTAGCCGAGGACTGCAGAGGGGAAGGAGGTGTGGCTGGGTAGCAGAGAAAGAGGAGGGAGAGATGCGGTGGGGAATGGGCTGTAGGATTCCCCGTGCACGGGCACTGTGGCCCTGTGCCTTGGCGTGTGCTGGGGGATTCTGCACACACCGGCGTCTTTACCCAGAGATTCAAAGGGAGCTTCACAGCTGCATTATTTGCCACTGAGGCTGGGCTGGCTCTTGGGGAAATGGCCAGTGTTCTGAGATTCAAGGATCTCCTTCTTGGCTCCTCCTTCTCGAGGAAGAGGGAGGTCTGATAGCAGGACAGTCCGCCAGAGAAACCAAATCCATCCTAGAGATGCTTTAAAAAAAATACAACATAAGTGCGTGCTTGCATCCTTGCTCCCCCTTACCCCCCCCCCCCCAGCCTGTCCCCCTGAAGATCCACAGATTCGGTCTCTGTCTGGTGAATGACTTGCTGGCAGTTCCTACTTCGCTCCCCAGATAAAGAGGGGGTGCTTGAGTTAAGAGCAGCAGTGATCCAATTTAACAAAGCATTTTTTTTTTTTTGGAAAGCGAGCAATGTGCATATTATCTATGATCATGGGCAGAAAGTCATGCTTTTTGTGCTAGGTATGGTTTTAACCCCCGTTAGCCTGGCACCCTGGAAGGCGCTCTCTGCTCATCAGCCACTAGTGGTTGTGAATATAAAACAACACAAACTTTGTTCTGCTGGAGGTGTAAAGACTAAAATGAGAAAGAAAAAAAAAAGGATATCAGTGGGAGGTGTAGTGGAAGAGGCTTTTCAAAAACTGACAGATGTGCTGAAGACAGTTCAGGCATCCTGGTCATGGAGCCCAGCCCGCGGCTGAGGAGGTGGAGATTTCTGATGGGATCTGCTTCCAGAGATTGCTGGAGTACGTCAGCTAGGAGCCGCTGAACATCTACACCCCTAGACCTGCTGTGTGAAGATTTTTCAAGGAGAGGGTGGGGGGCGTGGGAGGGGGGCAACCTGGAGGGAATTCTGAAAGTATGCTCCACTAAAACACACACACACACACACACACACACACACACACACACACACACACACACCAACCACCACCACCACCACCACCACCACCACCACCACCACCACCACCACCACCACCACCACCCACAGCAGAACTCTTCTGTGTGGGGGGCAGAGGGAAGGGAGGGTGAATCTAGATTCTTCATTCATTTGCAATAAGAACACAAAGCCGGAAGAAGACCGGCTGTTTTTAGGTTCCTCTTTCGAATCCTGTGTTACTGGGATTTTGCTCTCTGGTTTTGCCAAACTTGCTTAATTTGGGAGGTTAACCGGTTGTGAAGGCAGGAGGAAGGACAGCCTGCTCCATCTTTAGGGTTTTGTGAGTGAGCTGGTGGGGAAGGAAGGACCCACTGCTTTCTGTCCAATGGGCTTTCTTAAATCATTTTCATTCTACACATTTGGCCTGCTTTGAGGGTTCCATTTGGCTCTCTGGACTCTTTAACTAAGACCTCCCCTACAAAGAAAGCACTGATGCTTTCTCTTTTTAAAATGGCTGTTGTGTTTTTATTAAAAAGGAATGATTAGTTCCTAGAAAAAGAGTGAGCAGGAAACAAAAAAACAAAGGTGAACTGAGATAAACCATTATTCACTCACTGCTGAGCTGATCAGAGGTAGCACAGGATGTGAAGTGTCTAGGGTGATCAGTCTTAACTACTCTGTCTTGAAAGCTGCTTAATCCGGGCTGGGGAGAGAGTAGTGGACTAAAGGCATAGTCAGGCTGTGGTTCATGTCCCCCTGTCTATCTGTAGACCTTCCTGCTACTAGAATGGTTTCTATAGTATCAATTTGGATTTAGACTACGAGATAGAATTTCTGTTGACCATGAAGGGGGAGGAAAGAGCACAGAGCAGTGAGGGTGCTCTACTCCAAATTAAAACAGGAGGGGAAGGTGAGGGATACCCTGATGTGCAGGAACTGCAGAAGTTGGCTCTTTCAAGCTCACTATGTTTTGAAACAATAAAATCCATCGAAAAGAGCTGCAGCATTTGTTAGCAGGCTATATTTAACATGTTTTTTTATCAGACAAAAATAGACTTTTATTTATCTTGCGAAGTAAGCGCATGGTTCCTTCCCTCTCGGTGCTTAATCTGTTTCTTTGACAAAGGAAATGAGGAGAAGAACTCGGTAGCTTCTATAAATTGTATCCCTCCTCTAAAAAAAAGCGAATGGATAGAAAAAGGAAAAGATGTGCAATGTAAAGACAGCGTTCTGCTCTTGATTGTGGATGCCACAGTTTTTCTGGACTCACGTGTGTCCCTTTCATGTTGCCGTTCAGTGTGGCCAGTCTTTTCTCCTGGGTGCTCTAGGTAGAGGGAGAGCAATGCACAGCAAAGAAGCAAGAGGAGGCATCAGCAAGATCCAGACTGAAATGGAAGTTGTATCTATAGCAAGAAAGACTTAGAGAAGACAATGTTATAGCAGGTTGCACATTTCATGTTCTTTACCTCTTGTATATGCTTCTTTCAAGTAATTCAATTGTTGTTTTCATTAAGAATTTAGGGGTCCAAGTGCTTCTTACTGTCACTTAGGGATGTAAGTCTTTTGCTTAGCCGTCATTCAGAAGGATTCATACTCCATGATTAGATACTATAAACTCACAGTTAAACACCCCCTCTCCCCAGTAAGAACATTTACCCATCTGACCAAATTCTACTGCTCCCTCTTGTGGCAAGTATTCTCCCTGACTTTCTCCAGGTTCCAGAATCCCCACTGCTCCTTTGGCTGTCTACCTCTCCAGCTCTAATTCTCAGTGGTGACTGAGACTAACCCAGGCCAGTGAGGTCCTGCACCAGCAGTTCCCACTTTTCCCTCGGAACAAAATGCTTTGGGCTCCTGGGAGATGTCTCTCGGATTTTGTGGAAGTAGATGTCAGGTGTTTTCTGACCCGTTGGGATGGACTAGACTCGGGAAATATGAACTCTCAGCTTTTGCCTTTGGGGCTTTGATTTAAAGGTAGGACTAGTCCAGTGGGGCCTCATTACATGCAGTAGGATTATTTTCCATCCTCTCTCTCTCTCCCTCCTTCCCTCCCTCCCTCCCTCCTTTTTTCCTTCCTTCTGGCCAGCCTCCTCTTATCCTTTCTCTATTTTTCTCTCTCTCTCTTTTGCCTCAGCCTCTAGCCTCTCGTGTGTCTATGTGCATCATGTTGAAACTTTAAACTAATCAAGGAGTAGGCTCTCAGCATTTCTAACATGCAACTCAGACAGCTCATTTTCTGACTTGGAGCCTTCTAGGCTAAGAGCTTATTGGTATGCTTTCATCCCAGGGGCTCAGAATACAGATAGGGAGTGTCCTGATTCAGCAGTCCTCGCTGCTCTCTTCCCTGCTGAGACTTTGTTTGGAACCTGGCTGCCCTATAGTCACATCTGAAGCTATCCTTTGGTCCTTCTAGTCCACAGTGCAACAAGGTAGATGAAGATTCAAATAAAACATTTTGACTTTACTTCCGGTCCAGTTTTCAAAGAAGGGAGGAAATATCCTGATGGACAGGTGAGGCAAGGGAATTTTTTTTTTGTGGCTGCATCATTTATACCTAGTTGCCTGAGTCTGCGCTTAAAAAAAAAAAAAAAAGAAGTCATAGGTTCAAAGCCTTTATCCATTGGCCAACACAGGATCTGAAATCTTTGGTGTGAAAGTCATTCATTTGAGTGAAGGTATTCTGTCAGACAGATCCCTAACAAAATACAGAGGTACTGCCAGGCAAAGAAGTACTCTGTGTGAATCCTCACAGGCCATGAGCACATGTTGATTTGTGAACCTGGAATGGTTTATGCAATCAACTGGCAGAAAGTCTTAAGGACCTAGGATACAGGAAGACAAAGAGGAAGTGAAAGGGATTTAGAACTGGATTTATGCCCAACAAATGCCATCTGAGACTGTTCTGATGGGAAGTATGAGGAGCCCAGTACCCAGGAGGAGAACTTTTAAACAAAGGGATCAGTAACCCGAGAGTATCTGGAAGCAGGCAAACATGGATGCCCACACTAAGGTTTTACTCTTAAGCAACCTTTGATCATTTCTTGAAAAGTTAGCCTTTTTTTTTCTTTAAGTCTTCTGAGAAATAGGCAGAGTATTTTCTGCAGAGTAAATTGATGGTCTTAAGATCCTGAAGGTGCTGTATTGTACCATTTTCCAGCATTCCCATTGATAACCTAGATGACAGTAGCCTGATACCAATTCAGGTAAATAGTCACTGGCACATTCAAGAGATAATATCAGGGGCCATCTTAAAATAAAAGGCAGAGTAGTCACTCTGCAGATCTCAAAGTCACAAATAATAACTTCTTTGTTGAATCTAATGTGAGGTCCAGTCGAACAGCAAGGCAGTGATTCAGCAACTTACATGAATCCAACCATGACATTTATTGAGCACTAGGTGTATATAAGGCCCTGCACTAGGCTTTTCAGAACACACACATGGAAATGGGAGGTATTTCACATTTGTTGAGCACTGATCATCTTAGGGTCTAGACAAGTTGCTGTACATATGTATATATTTTTCTGATTTGGTGCTTATAAGTGGCCTTCAATGAAGCATCATTGCCTTAATTTAAAGATGAAGACTATGGAACAGTTGAATGACTTGGCCATGGGTGAATAAGACTGTTCAAAAGCCATGCTCTGGATTTAGTGCTTCCTGTCATGATCTAGAACACCCATACATGAAATGCCATGGCTGAGTAAGGTAGGTTCTGAACTGCTGAAGAATGAAGTGCTTGGATGAGATGAACAGGAAAGAGAAGCTTGCCCTGTGAGTTCCTCAAGGAGAGGGCACTTGGGGTCACTCCCAAAGAGGGAAAGGGGTTTAGGAAACCAATTTTGAACCATGTGAAGCCCGTCCCAGACATTTGATGACAAGGACATCCATAGAACAATGTTATGAGCATCTCCGTAGCTACTGATCTGCTCCCAGTCAGGATCATGCATAGGAGCTGTAGAGTTAGGGCAAATAGTAACTTTATGGCACTGCCTAAATGCATTTTACACTTGAAAGCCACTTCCAACATGCTCTTGCAGCACAGCCTTGAAAGGCAGAGGCAAAGAGAAAGAGTAGGACACCTGTCAACTCATTTCTTCTTAGTAAAAGAAGTAATTTTGTTTGGTTTTAAAGATAAGCTCTCACTATGGAGCTCAAGGAGGCTTTGAACTCCCCTGCCTCTGCCTCCAGATTTCTGGGATTTTAGGTGTGATGTGACACCGGGTATTCCTGGGTACCACTCTAGATTGATTTTGTTTCTTTATCATCTATGGCTCTAATGCATTCTCTCTTGCACTATTCCAGCTTCTCCAAGATCCTTGTTAATACACAGGACACAGGGCCACTCTTTGGTTGTGTTCATTCCTTAGTATAGAGCCTCCAAGGCTCATAACAGGTTAAGGTCATTAGATTGCTTATTCATCTCCCAAAGGGACACTTGCTTTGTAGACCTTCACTAAAAGTGGCATCAGGGAGAGTTTGGAAAGGTACTACCTCTCAAGAGTCTCATCCCCCTTTCAAAATACCTTTCCTATAATGGAGATCGTGACCACCCCAGAGCTGAAGTTTGTGTGTGTTGGACAAATTCAAGGGTTCTTTCCACATGAATCTTTTCTGTCTCCCTTCCCAGAACATGTAGTTCTTTCAAGAGTTTCTTTTTCATCAATGCTCTTGTTTCAGACCATCCTCAGCGCTGTAAAACACATCAAATGGCATGTAGTTTGTTTTTTTTTCCCCCAAATAACAAAATGAAGAGTACTTAACACCAAATGTCTCTAAGACAGAAAACAGAGGAGGCGATACCCAGAAGTCACTCTCTCCAAGTCAAGTCTGCTTTTCTTCCACTCTGACCATGTAGAAGACCTTCCCAACTGGGGCTGTTTTCCAGCCTCAGGAATGCTTAGATATCTCACAAGGATTCTTCAGGGATGAAAGAGTACTGAGCCATTGCTTTTTGTTTGGCAATGGTGACTCTTCAACTGTGGGCACCCTGTGTTCTCAGCCTACAAGTCTCTGAGACCAGCAGATGTATTCACTCACACTTATAATGTCTGTTTGATTTCAGCATTTCTCTTAGTTCACTTTCCTCATCTACTTAAGTAGGGAGGATAACGATAATAATGGTAATAACAACAATAATAAGCCTTATAGCTTTTGTGGGGAATAATATATTAGCACTACAGTTTCTGGCATGCAAGTATTCTATAAAGATTTATACATAACTTAAAAGATAAATAATGAGAGTCCTTGTTCCTACTGTGGCTTTTACATGCTAAATGATGTAGAGTATTGCCAGGGGAAGCTGGAACATAATATACACTCAAGGACATGGACCCCAAAACCATTATATATTTGTTTCTACTCCTGTTTAAGATGTTTTTGTATAGTGATACAAATTTAAGGTTATTTTTGTTAGAACATACACTGTGTATGTTTCTACTCTTGTTTAAGATATTGTACTTATGTAATGTAAATGTCTACTCCTTGAAAGTTATTATTACAAACTATTTAGGATAATTAAGAAATATAGGTTAGTAATTAGAAATCTATAATAATAAAACTTGTAGTCATGTTAGGTATGTTTTCAAGGTCAAACAGTTATATTTTAGGTAGATAGTTGGTCTTCAAACACTTCAGAGACCTAAAGAATATGGTATTTAAGATGTTTTAATAACATAAGGCTTTTCATGACAGTGAAACATGTCTGCTCCTAGCAGCACCATTCCACTTCAAAAAAGAATGACAGGTATCGAAGAAATATGGAGTTTGCTTTCATTTGTAGCAGTGTTAGCCACTGGGCAAGCAACTGCCCTTGCCTTGACTGCTGACAGTACATTGTCCAAACTGGACAAGCAGGACACACAAAAAGGTGACTGCCAAGCTTTGCCAAGACAAGGTAGGACAGTCCTTCCAACTTCCTGCTTCACAAAAAAAAGTCTGTCAGGTATTCTAGGCCTGTCAGCTGAAGATGGATGCCCCTACGTTGCAGAGGAACCTTGGATGACTGTCCAGGCAGCCAGCTGTCTTTTTTATTTCTGTAGTTTTGAAGTTGTTTGCTGTATGCTTCCTATTTACTCAGGCAACATTTTACACTTTTTGTGTCTCTGATAGAGATTAAAGACTAGATAGTTATTATACAGTTTTCCTTGTTAACAAATTCAGAAAAAACGTACTTATATAACAGATGTAAGATTTGATAGCTGAAAACATAAAAGCTTAAGTTGTTTATCTAAAAAGATATTTTAAGGTCTAAAAAGGTATTTTCAGGATGGTAATAGAAGTTATGATAGAAAGTGGCTTAAGTATAGGACTTTAGACTCACTAAGATAGGATAGAAAATACAGTACTTTCTCCAAAATTGCCAAACACAAATGGACTGGACATTGTAACTGTAGTTCTTACTTGATGATTGTTATTATTGTATATAGTTTTACTGTATTCGAGTTAAAAAACCTTTCCTTTTTATTTAGACAAAAAGGGGAAATGTTGTGGGATATTTGTACACTGTGTGAAGATGTATTTGCAGTGATTGGTGTAATAAAAAGTTGAATGGCCAACAGCTAGGTAGGAGGTATAGGTGGGACTTCAGGGCAGAGAGAGAACTCTGGAAAGAAGAAGGTGGAGTTGCTAACCAGACTCCGAGGAAGCAGGATAGACAGTACAAAGATAAGTAACAAGCCTCATGGTAGAACATAGATTATAGAAGCAGATTCATTTAAGTTATAAGAGCTAGTTGGGGGCAAGCCTAAGCTAAAGGCCAAGCTTTCATAATTCATAATAAGTCTCCATGTCATTATTTGTGGGCTAGTGGTCCTGACATATGTGTATATATGTTACTATATATGTATATTATATATGTATGTATGTGTATTACTATTTTTAATAGTAATAAAAAATACTTTTGGCTTTGTGGACTATGGGGTCTGTCACAGTCATTCAGTACTATTTCTCCAACAAGAAAGCCAACTCAGACAACACACACACAACGGAAGAGCTGTTTTCTTTAAGAAGTTATTTATAAACACTGACTCTGCCTATCTCATGAGTTCCCCGCAAAATGTGAAATATTCCTTTATTCCAGCTTTCAATCATCTACAAATGGGGAAACATTTTAATTTCATGGGCTTTATAAGACCAGGTGGCAGGCTGGGTTGGGCCCATTGGCCATGGATGGTCGATTCCTGACCTGCAGTACAGAGCATGAGGGATGCAAACATAGTATCAGGGAGCCCAGGACATCTTGGCAGTTGGTATAGAGTTGGGAGAGGTGGCCTAGAATTTAACAGGCTTTGTTTAGGGTCTAGTCTGTCACCTTTCTGACATGTGACTTTGCAAAACCTTTGTAGTCATCAGCCTGAGGTTTGTTACTGAGAAATGGAGAGGGACGTTATTTAACTTTTAAGAGCTTTTCTGGGGGGGGGGGAAATAATAATAGTAATAATGGTAAAGGACATTTTTGTTTCTTTGTTTGTCTCTCTGTCTGCTTTTTTTTCCAAACAGGGTTTCTCTTTGTAGCTTTGGAGCCTGTCTAGAACTCACTCTGTAGACCAGGCTGGCCTCGAACTCACAGAGATCCACCTGCCTCTGCCTCCCGAGTGCTGGGATTAAAGGCGTGTTGCAAAGGAAATTTGGCTTTAAGGATAGATCATGGAGGTTAGGTATAAAAGTTAGAAGAAAGGAAAATATGATTCACATTCATTTGTTTTTTATTTATTTATTTATTTATTTATTTATTTATTTAGTGGCTCCACTGACTGTCAGATAACAACAGACCCAGAGAGGTGGACAGTTGCTGTGTTATGAATGGCACTGAATCAAAAACTGTGGGATTAGAGTCTTCACTGCAAATTTTTATCAGAATTCCCTGTTTTTGACAGTTGAGTGGGAGAGAGTGGGAGAGCAGAAGGGGCTTGTCCAAAGGTCGTCAGTGGGGCTGAATCTGGCATCCATTTCTTGTAGTCCTTCATCACCGGTGAGCTCTTCATCCCCCCACCTCCCCAGAACAATGTGTCAGAATGCGGTTAACGGCAGCAGGATAGCTCTGACTTCCAAGAGGGAGAGTCTCATATAAGCTCGAGAAGCTATCTTCAGTGTTTTCCAAACATGATCTCATGCCCCACGTAGGATGGTAGGTCTGTGAGTAATGCCCTTATCTGGAAGGGTAATGCCAAGAGGTCAGCAGAAGTCTTGGCACTAAAGCGTCTTGATTTGCCTGATTTCCTGTCGTTTTCTAAATTTCTAAATAACTCAAATGGTATTTCCTCAGGGAGCTTCACTAAAATCCTAACAATCAGGCCCCAGGGTTATCTTACTATATGATTGTGTTTTCTTAAAGAGAATTTACCACAGCTAATGATTACAATTTGGGATAATAATGTTAGCGTAACATCTGTTGCCTGTCTTTCAGTGAGGGCATGCATACATTCCACGGGGAGAGAGATTGTATTCCTCTAGTTTGTGGTTTTAGATCCAGTGAATTACACATTACTAGACACCTTACAGACACCCAGTATTTGTTGAATGTATGTATGTATGTATGTATGGATGGATGGATGGATGGATGGATGGACAGACATTTGAGTGATCACTACTCATTAACATCAGTGAAATAATTCTTGTTTAAGTAAAGGCTTGAGAAGCAAGGTATTACCATTATGAATCAAATGATTAAATGGCTAGCTGTTTTGTCTTGTTTTTCTTTTCTTTTTTCCCTCCATTGACTTTTTCCTGACTTTCCCAGTATCCCCTCTCAGGGTCAGCTTCACGGCAGATCCTCACCTGTCACAAAAGGCAACAGGGAAGTAGCTTCACCATCATTCCCGACACTAAAACCATAACCCTTCTATGGATATTTAAACAATTTTTCCAAGATAAACATGTCTGAAGGGCACACACACACACACCACGTGTCCCATGTACAAAAGAGCATGTATGTTTCATAAACTGCTCAGGGATTTGTGTAAAAAAAAAAAATGTGTTTTCCCAGAGGCCATCGACACTCCATTTATTTTGTTGAATAATAAGAGTTGACAAGTTCCTCTTTAAGCCCACTTCCCTCTTACGTTCGTACTGCTTCCGTGTGGATCTGGGCATGGTTTCAGGGCCAAGCCCTGAACATTCTGTCAGGAGCTTTCCAAAACTGAGCACAGAATATTGACAAAAGAGCCACACGAAGCATGTATGAGCTTGATGATAACGTATCATCTATACCCTACTTTATATATTTCTTTTTGCTTCCTACTTCTGCCCTTCTCAGGAGCATCTGAGTGTCCCATAAATAATGATTTGGTACCAAACAGTGGGGAAAAAAAAAACCCTCACTTTCAATGATAAAGTCCATCTCCTAAGAAAGTGTTTCACTTGGAGATGAAGCAGGGGATCTGTGCATTAGATACACCAGACTCCACACATTTAACCCGGATTTTCTTTATTTAAAAAAATGAATTAAAAAAAAAAAACAGAAGAAGAAAGAAAAGCATTTGAAATGGTCTGGTATCATTTATTCTGAAACTGAATTATAGCCAAAACTCACAGTTCCAGGAGGCCCAGTAGAAAGTAAGACGACCGACTGCACAGGTCAGGTTAACTCCCGAGTTGAAGTGAAGAGTGGGGGAAACAGGCAGGACCCAGGAAATGCCTATAATTTAAAGAGCAAAGATTTCTCCACTACTCAGATTCTTTCTAGGGTGCATAGTCTTGCATATTTCAGCTTCTCCGTTAGGCTTCGCATCTGGAAACTTCCATTTTTCTTCCTGATTTTGGTCAGGTGTTGCTGGAGTGTCTGGCAGTCCCCGCCTTTTTCTGCTTGGAGAGGCGGGAACTAGTGTGCAGCAAGCTAGTGAATTAGGTGCTTTGCAAATTTCTCGGTGCCTTCCTTCATCTACCGCTTTGATGATTCCCCCATGGTTGCCTCTTAGACTCCATTTTCCCTCATCCTCTGGTCCTCCACCTCTTTGGCAACACAAAGGGCCTTCCTATTTTAATCCTGCCAGGGGGTCGAAGTCTGTAAGAGGCAAAGCCATGTGACGCATTTTTTTTTCCACACTAGCGTCGGAATGATGTAGGAAGCACACAATTGCCCTCGGATATGCAGGCTAGCTGAGTTCCACTTCCTGAATTGTTCTGAGTGTGTTTGTTGCAGGTGCACGTGCCTCAGACTCCTCTCTGCACGCTGCTCGGCGTTTCCTTCTCTCCCCACCTGGCCTTTATTCCAGGTCTTTTCAAGGAACAGTGCCAGAATCACACTACCTCAAATCTACCTGTGCCAGCAGGAACGTTACAATGATATTATCTTCCGTGTATCTGAGGATGGGGTCCGGGTACCTGTTTTTTTTTTTTTTTTTCCTGTCTCTAGTTCTCTGGGTGAACTGAACTTGAAGAGACCTAGATTTCTGCAGTTATTTCATGCCATGTGCTCCTTTGGGATTATTCCTGCTTCTGTGCTTTAGAGAGTCTTATTTTCCTTTGGATATCCCTTTCTTTATGGAGCATTCTTTCCTTTGAAGTTCTACCATGAGTGTGTTTGCCTGAAGTCGATATCAGGTGTCTTTCTTATTTGCTCCCCTCTTTATTAATTCTTTTTATTAGTCCCGACTGTAAAGGCAGTGAATTTGTGAGCTGCGCTGGGATCCTTGAAAAAGTTTTAACTATTAATAATAAAGTATTACTCTGTTGTGACAAAATTCTGTCCCAGTTCCCACGATCCCTTTCTTCTCTATCAGTTTTGTTGTCTTCCTCTCTGCCAGCCTTTGGGTTTCTCCCGAGCAAAGTGACAACCCTTGAGTTTGTCGCATGTCTCTGGCATGATTTTGCTGATGACCCCCACCCCAAAATCACAAAACTCCACCTTAGCGGATGGGGAAGCAGGAGACACGGGTAAAAACCCGGAATGCATGGAGATAAAGCAACTTACGTACATGTAATCAGGTGAGAAGGAAGGATGCCTGAGGGGTTATTCGACATGGAGTATCTAAATACAGAGATCTTTGTCCCCAAACAATGGGATTATTAACCTGTTGTAGAAACAGACAAACAAACATCACTGTGATATAATGCCAAGTGCCCGGTTTAAAAAAAAATAATACTCGTTATAGCAGCTGAGGCTGCATGACCTTTGGCAACGGACTAGTATAAAGCATGTGTTACACTGTTTTTAAAATTTGTACAATGAGAATGATAACACAAACCTCCTTGCACTATTGACAGAAAGCTCAGGGAGATGAAGAAAAGGAAACTGAGTGTGTGTGTGTGTGTGTGTGTGTGTGTGTGTGTGTGTGTGTGTGTGTTTGTGTGGCATGTTAAGCCAGCGGTTTCAGCCTTGATTGCCATCATTGCCATAAGTGTAATTATGCCACCATGTCATGGGCTACACAGCCCAAGTGTAGTGACTCTGAAATCAATCCCTACTGACCCTCCTGGAGCCTCGGATCATCAAACTGCGGTTTCTCCTAGTCCTTCTCTGCCGTCTGTCGGAACCCTTCCTTTCTTTCTCAGTATCTCCTTCCTTCCCACATGTTCACATTAGCATGCAGAGGTAACATATTTAGATTTGATTTTTTTTCCCTTTTCTGGGACGTCTAGCCTGGTGGGTGTTGGCGGAGGTTTGATCATACGTTTTTTTTTTTTTTTTTTTTTTTACTTACATTGAAAGGAGAGGGAATAGATGCATCCTTAAGTACGTCCACAGTGTCCGATGCCCTCAACAGAGCAGACTGAGTCAGCAAACCAGAGGCGGGATAGGAAAACCCCAAACCACCCTGTAACCACAGGCTAGGGGAGAAGCCTGGGCCCCAGACCCTACCGGCTTGTCCAGCTTGGGATTCTTTGCCGTGAGCCTGGACAGCTGATTTCCTCTCTTCTGGCTGACACTGGTGTTGGCTTTTCATCCTGCTGCTGACCTCTGTGTATTGAGTGCACATCCATTTCACACAGTGAATATTTTTAAGTGCAGGTGCCCAGGCCCAATTCCCAGATTCTGATACAGCATCAGAGATTTGATGAATCAGCCCATGAGAATTGTTTTGCTCAGCCGGTAAATACGTTCTGTGTGTCTTCTGTGCACCAGTCGTGGCTCTAGGAACTGGGAAAGAATCGCTTCCTTCTTTGTGGTAGAGGCTCTTTACCCGGGCAGTAAAAAGAAAAATAAGTAAATAAAAAGAAGAAACAAAAATCTCTGGTCCTATAAGGTTTAGGTCTACTGGAGTAAGATGACAATAAATAGAACCATTGAATAAATAATTCAGCATGTAAAAGTAGTAAGTGCTATGGACGGAAATAGAAAGGAGGACCGGTGGGTGGGACACATACCTTTTCCGTAATGTCTTCATTTGCTTAAATCTTAAATCTCTCTTCCCTTTTTGGGGACTGCATTGCCTAACCCTTACCCCAGTTGCTTCCTTTGCTGGGCAATTTAAGTGGGTGTTTGCTGACACGAGACGGGATTCTGACTCTGGTTTTCTTAGTTCAAAGAGAATGTCACGAGCCCCTCATCTGGCCTCTCACAGCCTGCCTCTTTCAAAAACCTTCCAATTTATCCACTATCCATCAGCAGAGATGAAACACTGTTTGCTCTATTTGATAAGTGTGTGTGTGTGTGTGTGTGTGTGTGTGTGTGTGTGTGTGTGTGTGTGTGTTTGATGGTGGTGTTAATGCACAGGAGTGGCTGGGGAGAGTGAGTCCTTTCCTGAAGTCTGGCTGTGGACTGAGGGACTATGGAACCAGGTGCTGTAATTAGCATCCTAGATGGAATGGTAAGATCCAAAGAGCCTTCATCCTTTGCTGTCCTCTCTGTGTTTAGAGGAGCTCTGATGTCCATGCATCAGCTGTAGATAAAGGTTTGTATTTGCTTTACTGTTGCCTTAGAAATAGATTAACTGCTTAGCTTTGAAGGGGTCGGTCAGCAAGAACATGGAAGGGAATTCCAGGTCCCTAGGAAAGCAAGTTGAGGAGTTCCTTGGAAAAACACCAACTGCCAATCAACAGAATGTGATTAGGCCATCTAGTGAGCTGGGCTGGTGGGAATCCAGCATATTCCTTTCCTCTGAGTCAGGTACTCTTTGACAGTCAAAACTGGCTACAGCCTCCAAAGGGAATAAGTACTCTGCTTATCTTTGTGGTAGAGGCTCTTTACCTTGGCAGTTTGGTGAGCATCCATGTGCTCATGTTTCCGTTCCTTACACCTGTAACTCTTCTCCTTTTCTATCTGTGACTGGCTTACCTGTACCTGGTTGGCTTTTCACTGTCATCGGTCACTACCGTTCAGCTCTGTAACCTGTATGTGATACTGGCGTTTTGTTTTAATTTAAAATAGGCAGTATATAGAAAATACTTCAGATAGTCTTCACATAATACTAAGAACAATTTTGGATGGTGTAATGGATGTTTCTAAGTGATCCTTGGCTATAGTTGATCTGAACCCATCATAATCAACCTACACTTGTGCTAGCATTCAGTAGATTGAGCAAGAATATAAGAAAGTCTGGAGGGAAACAAGATTTATATTTGCTTTTCTGTGGTCTTAGATTATCTCCCTGTTTAATTTCTATGGGAGCGTGTTCAATGTGTGTAAGGAGGATGAAATAGAAGTAGTGAAATGATGAAGAAAAAAAACCCTGGATGAAGGGAGACAATAGGTGCCAGAAAGGAACTGCCTCCTATATAACACCTATTCGCCTCCTAATGAGTATTTGCATTTGGTATTAATTTAATGGAGACAGACACTGAAGTCCAGAGAGTCCTTTCCAGCTGCACCACTGCCAACGAGTTACCTCAGTGTTTTGTAACCGCCGATTTCACAGATTATTGCAACTGTCCCCTTTTGAAAATCACTGTGATGTTTTTAGGTCACCTCCGAAGCCCCTCACTGCCCCTCCTCTGTCTTTGCCGGTGCGGATCATGATGATGGATTCGCACAGCTCCACCTGCCTTTTCTACATCCGTTAGCCTTCGGGCTAAGAACAGTGTCAGATACGGGCTACAGCAGGGATGGCGGGCGGAGCTTTCTGTTGGCGGACCTGAGATTGCCCTGACGGTGTACACAGGAAGTGGTTGCCAGGCAGTTGCTTAAAGGCTAGGGCGTGCAGGGCAGCTGTCTCTAGGAACATGCCAGCTCTTGTGCTGTCCTTGATGCTTGTCTGCTTCAGTGTCTAATCCATAGGAGGAAAATCCAGGCTGCTGGGAACCTTCCAGGAGACTGATGCTAATTCAGTCCCCCTTACTCCAAGGGGTTTTCTGCAGGGCTAGTTCAAGCAGAAATACCACTGTTGTCAACTAGTGCTTTATTTACTATCAAGGAGAAGATAATGATATTACTTTTTAAACCACATCTGGGTTTAATCTTCATTTAAGAGTTCACTATGTATGACTTTCACCAAGTACTAACCTGCCTATGCCTCAGTTAACCCACTCTGAAATAGAGTTATATTTTCCATGTGGAGTTAACCTGACTAAGCTTCATTTAGCCCATTTTAACATAGAGCAATTGTCAGGGTACCAAAAAGTTCCAGAGGGGTGCTAGTTGCCTAGGTTGTCATGGAAACCTTAACACTAGCAGGGTATAACACAGAAGTGGTTTTTTGTAACTATTATAAATAATTGATACATATAAATAACAGCATGATGTTTACAACACTGTTTATATATGGAAAGTCTTAGTCTCAGGAAGTGGTCCATGAGTTGCTCCTGTGCTTCAAAAAATATGAAGCTCAGTAGGAAAAAATGGCTAGTCTGGGGCACAGAAAACAGTCCATAATAGCTCAGAGATAAGCCAGTGTTGTCTTTTCAGCAAGCAGGAAAAACTACATCCTGGAACTCAGATAGATCAGATCCTAAAAGGTCTTCAGCAGACCCTAGGCATTTAGTCACTGTCTACAGGGAAATAAGCAAGAGAAAACCAATAAGGAATTTTAAGGTGGTTGAGAATATCTTCTTTGCTTTGTAGAAGTTCATACTGACTGAAGTATGGAAAGTGGAGTGCTAGATTTGACAGTAATTTGGAGAGGATCTATTTCCATTTCTATCAAGGCCAATACCTCCATACTCCAGAGTCCTATCTGTCTGATTCACTGCTTTTACCCTACTGGTATCTCTGTGGTTCTAGACACACTGAGCCAAGTATTGTTATTATTAGGACCTTTACCATTTGAAGTTGGCTGGAATCCTCCTCAAGTAGGTATCTACAGGGCTTGATCTCTTTCTTCCCTTTGGACTTTTCTCAAATATTACCTCATCTTTGAGCACCTAATATAAAACCAGGTATGCCTTTTTTGTATACACATCAGTATACAAGCAGGCTGTTCTTAAATTAATTCTTCTCTGCTCCAGTATGACACATTTTAATAGCCAGTATTTGTTTTTTTTTAATTTCTTTGTTACCTCTGCATCAGAAAATGAATGAATGAAGATGGAGATTCGTGTTTTAGTCTCTTGTGAATCCTCAGGACAGAAAGAAGACATGATTGTGAAATTCATATTAAACAAATGTTTGTGGCCTAAGTGGATCCACAAGTTGCAATTAGATCTTTCACTCCTCTTGCTAGCTGGCTGAATGTCACTTCATTGTAGGCAAAGATTCTCCAATCCACACAAGATCTGCAATGACTAAACATATGGACAGACTGATTAGGAACTTTTGCATGCTTTGAATACATATACATATACATATACATATACATATACATATACATATATATATATATATATATATATATCAGCCTTTTATTTAAATTAGATGTCTGATGTCACAACCAGGTCTTCTTTAGTGTGGAAGAAATGTTTAAAAAAAAACTCATCACGGCCGGGCGGTGGTGGCGCACGCCTTTAATCCCAGCACTCGGGAGGCAGAGCCAGGCGGATCTCTGTGAGTTCGAGGCCAGCCTGGACTACCAAGTGAGTTCCAGGAAAGGCGCAAAGCTACACAGAGAAACCCTGTCTCGAAAAACCAAAAAAAAAAAAAAAAAAAAACCTCATCAGTTATGAGCTAGAAGGGACTTCTGGCTACAGTAGGATCCAAGGAGTCTGCTGCTACATGCTGGGCAAGGGATTCTCTTGGGCCTTGCTGTGGGTTTCTTCACCAGCCATCCGTAACACACATGGGTCAGAAAACATAGGCAAAAGTGGAGTTGCTTACAGGCACACTGACTTTAAATGAAGTGTCCACAGGTGACACAGAGTTCCGACTAGGACTTCTTTTCTATCCATGCTTTGTGAATGCCATAAATGGTCCTTCCCTGAGCCATTCCGGATGACTGTTAGAGACCTTCTCTTGCGTTTGCCCCAAATCCCAGGCCCTGGAGGCAGAGATGATACAAAGTTTCAGCTGAGTTTTGCATGAGCCAGTGGGTGAATTTAGGACCTTGGTGGCCCAGCTGACAACTTCACTTTTACCATTGTTTGTCTTGCTCAGTGACTTATTGCCACCTCCTTAACTGCCAAGAACTCTTCATCATATGTATACTTTGTGGCCACAGTTGTTATGCTATGTGAGCTAATTTAGGTGGAACCATTACTCCTGTGTTTTTGGGTTTTTTTTTTTTTTTTTTGGTCACTTGAGCCCGTTATAGAATGAATGTGTGTTTTGGAATGACCATGGAAAGTATGACATTGACACTGAGAAGGAATATTTCGTGGCTGATTCACAGCCTTCCAGGCTCTTCCACACAGCTCAGTCCAGGCCTGGTTATCTCTTGTTCCTGTTGCACAATGCCGGCTTCTTCCAAAGCAGGCTGTATGTCCAGATGTGGAGAGCTGTGCTTGAAAAGCCATGTGATCATCTGACAATCTATCAAGAGATCCCACTTGCTGAAATTGAGGGGAACGGGTGCTCTAATGAAAGTATGCTTGTAAAACCTGTACCTAAAATGTGGGGATACTGCATTTTCAGAGGAATATTCTCCCTCACAAGAACAAATACTTCTGAGTTTTGATTGCCAGCAAGCTTGAAGATTTCTCTGTTTCCAAGGAAGCTTGGAGCAGTGGGATGTGATTTTACAAAACACAATAAAGGTGTACTCCAAAATTTAAGATAATCAACATGCCTTGTAGTCAGAAGATTTTTTTTTTTCAGAATCTGAGTTTCAAGATGAGAATCTTAATAAGGTGGTTTTGTCAATGAAATAGTTTCCAAAGATAATGTACTAACTCAAATGTAAAAGAAAATCCACTTGAGCAACAAGGAAGAAATCACGTAATGCTTCAAAAGTTTTGCTTTTGGTTTATTGTTGACTGTTAGTATGCACCAGTGTGTGCTCCATAGAGCTACACTGTAATGGGACTTGTCATTTCCAGGAAGTTAATTGTGTGTTTTGCTTGGTAAATGGGACTATACGTAGACAATCCACAAACAGAGAGATTGAACTGTAAATTTTACAGGAGAGTGTTTAGTCACTGGTGGGTTCTTAGAATAATGATTCCCCAGAGATTTTGTGATGGCCAACCATATACTAATACAAACAAGTTATTAATGATGATTAGGTACTAATTATGTGATTTCTTTCCTTCCCCCTCCTACTTCCGTTTTTCACTGTTAGGTTGGAACGTTTGGAAGCCACATTGTACAACATGCTGCGATTACATCTCTCGCCGACTCTTTCAATGGGCTTTCGTTTGGTAGCTATGGTGGCTCTCGTGTTTTCCCATGTTGACCGTATAACTGCGGAGACAGAGTCGGAAACAGGAGGAAATGAAACCACTGAATGTACTGGCTCCTATTACTGTAAGAAAGGGGTGATTCTGCCCATTTGGGAGCCCCAAGACCCATCTTTTGGGGATAAAATTGCTAGAGCCACTGTGTACTTTGTGGCCATGGTCTACATGTTTCTCGGAGTTTCTATCATTGCCGACCGATTCATGTCCTCTATAGAAGTCATCACATCTCAAGAAAAGGAAATAACCATAAAGAAACCCAACGGAGAGACCTCCAAGACTACGGTAAGGATCTGGAATGAGACTGTGTCAAACCTGACCTTGATGGCTCTGGGATCTTCGGCTCCTGAGATTCTCCTGTCAGTCATTGAAGTCTGTGGCCATAACTTCACGGCGGGGGACCTCGGTCCCAGCACCATTGTGGGAAGTGCTGCCTTCAACATGTTTATCATCATTGCACTTTGTGTCTATGTGGTCCCCGATGGAGAGACAAGGAAGATTAAGCATTTGCGTGTGTTCTTTGTGACAGCAGCCTGGAGCATCTTCGCCTATACCTGGCTTTATATAATTCTGTCCGTCATCTCTCCTGGTGTTGTGGAGGTCTGGGAAGGGTTACTTACGTTCTTCTTCTTTCCCATCTGTGTTGTGTTCGCTTGGGTAGCAGACAGGCGGCTTCTCTTTTACAAGTATGTCTACAAGCGGTATAGGGCCGGCAAGCAGAGGGGGATGATTATTGAACACGAAGGAGACAGACCAGCTTCCAAAACCGAAATTGAAATGGATGGGAAAGTGGTCAACTCTCACGTTGACAATTTCTTAGATGGTGCGCTGGTTCTGGAAGTCGATGAGAGGGACCAAGACGATGAGGAAGCGAGGCGTGAGATGGCAAGGATTCTGAAGGAACTTAAGCAGAAGCATCCAGAGAAAGAAATCGAGCAATTAATAGAATTAGCCAACTATCAAGTCCTAAGTCAGCAGCAAAAAAGCCGAGCTTTTTACCGGATTCAAGCTACGCGCCTGATGACTGGAGCTGGCAACATTTTGAAGAGGCATGCAGCTGACCAAGCAAGGAAGGCTGTCAGCATGCATGAGGTCAACACAGAAGGGTCTGAAAATGACCCAGTCAGCAAGGTCTTCTTTGAACAAGGGACATACCAATGTCTAGAGAACTGTGGTACTGTGGCTCTCACCATTATCCGCAGAGGGGGCGACTTGACCAACACTGTGTTAGTTGACTTCAGAACGGAAGATGGTACAGCCAATGCTGGGTCTGATTATGAATTCACCGAAGGGACTGTGGTCTTCAAACCTGGGGAGACCCAGAAGGAGATCAGAGTCGGCATCATTGATGATGACATCTTTGAAGAGGATGAAAACTTCCTTGTGCATCTGAGCAATGTCAGAGTCTCTTCTGAGGCTTCAGAAGATGGCATCCTGGAAGCCAATCATATTTCTTCCCTTGCTTGTCTTGGGTCACCCTGCACGGCAACTGTAACCATTTTTGATGATGACCATGCAGGCATCTTTACATTTGAGGAACCAGTGACTCACGTGAGTGAGAGCATCGGCATCATGGAGGTGAAGGTTTTGAGAACATCTGGAGCACGAGGAAATGTTATCGTTCCCTATAAAACCATTGAAGGGACGGCCCGAGGTGGAGGAGAGGACTTTGAGGACACCTGTGGAGAGCTCGAATTCCAGAACGATGAAATTGTGTAAGTTACTTATGTGTGTGTATGTGTATGTGTGTAAATAGTTTTATGCATGTGAACATCCACTGTTTTAACAAATGGAATTCAAAAAACCACAGTTATTAAGTAATAGTACTTTCAAAAAACAGATCTCTCATAGGTGTTTCTTTTCAATATGCAAAACACATAAGATCTTAATTTCGTTTTCTTACTTTTGCCCTTTTATATATTTTGTATACATTGTAGAGCATGATAAAATGTGTAACACAATCTAGTAGATTACTTGAGATGAGTTGAAAATTTTTGTTCTGTTATGAATCCTGTAGAGGACATATGTGTATACATAGCACATAGATCCCGAAAACAGATGTCTAATACATCACAAAACTTGCTAACTCCATTGCTGTGTACAAATCTGGAAAAGACCAAAAATGAAACACCTCTGAGAATATCTCAGCTCCCAGGGTTGACTGAATGTTTCTATAACTTTTATTCGATATTGTGTATGATAACGCATATGTGTATGATACTTGTAGGCTAATGTTGAATTATGACGTATGATCAGTCCTGCTTCTTCAAGGGGATTCCAATTTACTTATTTATTTCCCTCATCTGGCTTTATTTTATGTGATTATGCAAACCTTTTTACCCTAGTGATACACAACAGAGACAGAAATAAGATTCCTACCAAGCGTTCTCCTAGATGAGGAGTGGGACAGAGATGAAGAGGTGAAAATGATTGACGCTTTCCTCTTCTTTATTAATGCTTTGCCTTGTCATGCTGCCTTGTGGTAACACTGAGTCGCCAATTATGAAATGATGGTTCTATCAAGAGCTGCTATTGAGGGAGCACGGTCTCCTGCCTAGCCTAGGAGACAGTTTTGTATTCAGCCCTCCAGAGTAAGCCGTGACGAGGACAGGATTAAAAATGAAGGAAGGGAAGGACAAAAGAGAGGACATGGTAGTATCTACAGTACATCCAAGGACCTTATAATGAATAACAGTGTTGATCAAAGCACTGGCAATTTAGGAAACTAAGGAAAGAAAAATATGTTCCATGCAGTGAATTCTAAAACTGGTTCAAGTTTGTGCTGCTAGCAGGTAACGAATTCGAACAGTGAGTGTGTGTTCAACAAGAATGACATCCCTACTACAGAGTCTGCAAAAAAGAAAGCAAAAATATGGGGATGGGTAGAGGGGGTTAGATTTCCCTGATAGGGCTTTCTGGGGTCCTTA
This sequence comes from Peromyscus californicus insignis, assembly GCF_007827085.1. Lineage (NCBI taxonomy): Eukaryota > Metazoa > Chordata > Mammalia > Rodentia > Cricetidae > Peromyscus > Peromyscus californicus. The sequence goes on along the minus strand of NW_026294492.1, from coordinate 31,493,661 downwards.
GGTTTCTTTGATGTTGTACAATAGAAATAAGTGGTCCTTGCATTCAATTACATATTGAAATTAAAGAAATGAGGGGTTATGCTCATCATCTTGTAGTGTATGGAGGTGGGTGGTGTTTGAATTAGTATCTATTTTATGTTGCTAAGATTCTACCTACTGAGATATATTTTATTGGTAAATGCATTTTATGGAAATAGACTATGGTAGCAAATTGATATCTTATACACTCAAGAAAAACCTCTTCCAGGGACTTGTATTGACTATGATCATGTCCACATTAGCACACGTCTGTTTTATTTTTCCACTTGCTGTTTCTCCCCCACTAAATTTTCTAATAACTTCAGTTATAGACAGCATTCGTAATCCCTATAGAATTTTAATGAACTCCAAAGGTAACCCTTAACTATGCCAAAGCTGGTGAGTGTTTTGTTCATTTGTTTGACACAAGATGCTTTCTCTTAAGGGAAAAGCATTAGGAGAAAGCATCTTTCTCCATACTTTCTGGAGTTAAGCTTGCTCCATTGACTCTGTTACCTGAAGTTTTTACCAAGCCATAGATAAGCAATCTTCAGTTTGGTGGCATAAGTAGAAGAAGGTCTCAAAAGTTCTGACTGACAGTGATTTGATGGAATAATATTCTGCCAAGATTCACTGAAAACATTCATTCAATTCAATTGATTTTACTCTTGCTAAGGCAGGGCTATGACAAACTCCATCTTTACAAATTGATGTTTCCTTTGAAAATCTGTAAGAATTGGTGGAACTGGTGAACCTTCATAAGAATTCGTACCTTTCAGTGTGTGTGTGTGTGTGTGTGTGTGTGTGTGTGTGTGTGTGTGCATATGCACTTGTGTGTGTGGAGGACAGAGGCCAGCCATGGGTGTCATTCTTCAGAAGCATTCTATCTAGTTTTCTGGGACAGTCTTTCACTCATCTGTGGTTCACTGGTTAAGGTACTCTTAGACCAGTTGGATGGACAGCAAGCATGTGCCCACGGATTCACCTGTCTCCACTTCCTAGGTGCTCTGTTCACAACTGCTCATCACCCAGCTGAATTTTTACAGATTCAGGTCCTAAGGGGCCTACATCTCTCTCTCTCTCTCTCTCTCTCTCTCTCTCTCTCTCTCTCTCTCTCTCTCTCTCTCTCTCTCCAGTCCCTCGATTTTATATATCAACCACTAGTGTATAAAATCCTTACTGGATTATATTATTTATAGTGAAAGGAGAAATGTTAAAAATGGAAAGGCATTTTTTATAAGTAGAATGAAAGTATGGCCTTACATTCTAAGCACTTTAATCTTAAAAAGGTTTTAGCGTGACTTTGTAGCATTTCATTGCTACCAGGAATTTGCAGGTGCTGAGTAGGCATGTTGGCTCCACACATCCCTTTGGGTGACTAAGACTTAGCCTCGAGCTAAGCACCAAGAACTTAAATGAAACATAGGAAATAAAAGCATTACTATATATATGTAGCTGTGCTGGCTTCCCAGCAGTTTAGAAATACTAGTATTTTCTTGTCTTCTTTTTGTAATGGATCTCCTTTCCTTAGACGATGTTCTCCAAAGCTAGGTCCACATGTCAGATCCGGAGCAAAGGGACTTCCTCATCATGTCATGGAGTTGGATGTGTGCACTCAACCTAGGTTGTTGTTAAGGGTGAGTTTCTCGCTTATGCAATTGCAAACCTGGTTTTGAGAGATGGCTTTCTTTTAAACCTACAGTACACAGACGGGGCTGTTGACACAAGGCCGTTTCATTGAGTGCTTTGAAAAATGTTTTTTGTTTGTTTAATGCTGTGCACAAAGCCTGAATTTATTATTCTTTCCAAGGCACCATAAAGAGATTCATAGCAAAGCTTAGACTTAAAGGTTATCTAATTTCATGGGTCCATTAACCATGGTTGAAATAGGGTCCAAGCTGATCATCGGTAAAGACAGAGGCAGTATACTTTTATTGATTGTTTGATTTCTAGAACTAAAGATATCTTAATCATCGTCTGTTCCTTTTGAACATTGCTTTTCTATGGATAAAGGTTTTAAATGTAGATATGGAGTGTCGTAATAACAGCAATGGTGTTTTAATTATGTGGAGCCACATCTACATAAATGTAGAACAGTTCTGAGAACATAATTCAGTCTAACATTATGTTGTTATCTCAGCATTTAGTAGTTTTTTATTGGAAATGCATCAACTTTGTGTGTGTGTGTGTGTGTGTGTGTGTGTGTGCGCGCGCGCGCGCGCGCGCGTGCGCATGTGGGTGCATCTGCATGTGTATGCATATGCTTGTGGATGCCAGATGTTAATGTTGGTCTTCCTGCACTCTATTTTTTGAGACAGACTCTCTCACTGAACCTGGAGCTCACCAACTGGCCAGTCTGGCTGTAAAATGAGCTCCAAGGAGTCTCTTTTCTGGCTTCTTAGTGCTGGAGTTGCAGATGTGCACCACCATTTCTTTTCTTTTTACATGCTGCTAGGGATCCAACCTTACGTCTGCATGCTTGTGTGGCAGACCTTTTGCCAACTGAGCCCTCTCTTCAACTCTAAGTACCAACATTTTTATTTGCAGTCAGAACACTTAGATCTCCCAATCCTTTGTCTTGCTTTTAAGTGTTGAAGATGGCATTTGAATATTTAATGGAATAATGTTTGTACCTAGTCATTCATATTCATATATAAATGACTTGAGTTGTTTCATATTAACCTTTTCTAAGATCAAATATATAGTTGGGTATAAATACTGATAAGTAATAATTGTTAGTATAGTATCTAATAAAATGTATTATCAAGAAAACTCTTAAAACTGTATTATAAAAATCCACTTAAGGGACGTAATTAAAAGCACATGCTTTTGTATAAGCTCAGTCAATGCTGGTGTAAGCCCATGCCAAGCAATCTTAACTTTCAGTAGGGAATTCTGTCTAATGTTAATAGCTAATGAAAAAAAAATAAATAAAAAATGCACTGGTATGATTTGTGGTCGAGAGATGATACCCACACATGTAAAATGCGGCTGATGGTTATTCTCTAATGATGCTAGTTGAGTGGAAATAATTATAACAAAATACAATCTGGTCTTCCAAAATCTATTATTAGCTTAACTGTTCTGGGAAATGTTAAGGTTAATTAATTAATGTAGATACAAATCAAATTTAATTACTTAGTGGTGGCCCAATAATAATACCATTTTGGAAGATAATTTAAGAGATTAAGATGTTTATTGTTTTATATTTATTTATATATATAAATAAAATGCTGAACTGAGAAAACAAAAATGGTTGGAATATTTACTTAGCATATAGCTTGGCATATCATTTTATGGGCCCTTTGAGACATAATATAGTGTAATAAATGATGAGTTTATCCAGTTTAATTTATTATTAAATTTTTAGGTATTGTGTATAACTTTATTAATTCTAAGTAATATTCATGACATTTTAGGAAATACAGCACTCCAAAAATAAATCTTTACATACATTTTGAATACAGATTAGAAAAGAAACATTAATATTATATAAGTTATACATTATTCTTATTATTATTTCTTCTACTTCTACCATTCTTACTATTATTGCATGTCAAGAAAGATAAAAACTTTGCTTTTAGTTGTTTATATTGCCAGTATTATTACCTTGCTGTGTGGGATTCCATGGGATATAAACCAAAATATATGAGATGCTGATTCAGTTTTTTTTTTTTTTTTTTTTTTGGTTTTTCGAGACAGGGTTTCTCTGTGTAGCTTTGCGCCTGTCCTGGAACTCACTTGGTAGCCCAAGCTGGCCTTGAACTCACAGAGATCCGCCTGGCTCTGCCTCCCGAGTGCTGGGATTAAGGCGTGCGCCACCACCGCCCGGCTGCTGATTCAGTTTTGAGACTAAAAACAATAAGTAATACATTAAGACCTCCATATGTAATAAGTCAGCTAAAGCAAAGATATCAAGAAAACCTGATAGGATCCAAACAGACCAACAGGTGTATGCCAGCAATTTGGAAATGACAAAAAAAAAAAAATACTGCAATAGATATCTTTACACAAGAACAATTAACATGCACTGACTTTAATCTGGCATGTTCTGAAGAATTTACTTTTAACAGAGTAATTTTATCTCCTGCATTCAGACTATTGAAAGAATGGGTTAATTTATTTGTGGTTATTTTTTCATAGGTCATTTACTAATGTAATAAATTTAGATGGAATAATTTGAGCACCTCAGTGACTTTCTGCATTAGTGGATTATCCTCTCAGACTAGAACATTTATCCTTTTTAGAGCCAATCCCAGATGTAAGCCTAAATTATAACTATACAAGATGCTGGTGTGAATATGTATGTTTTGTGAATTTATAACTATTATAAAAATAGGATTTGGTCATAGGCAAAACATTTACGAATTATAATTTCATATTGCTAAGAGCTTAAGTTGATTAGGTACAAAGAATTTCTTTACCATGTAACCAGATTGCTGTACATGGTGGTGTAATCTCATT